>NC_140174.1:78628061-79101380 GCF_963971535.1 Notolepis coatsorum | reverse complement strand
ACATCGATTATTAGGCCAGACGCCAGCGTCTGCTGAATTACCTAAAATAAATGGAAGCATGCTTTCAGTTAGTTGGCGAACTAACGTATTTGACAGTATGCATGCAATACTAGAATACAATATAGAACGTACATACATACACATTGCTGTACTACGGCGCGTTCACGTGAACGCACGTACAATCAGAACATTTCCACCAGACGAGCCAAAAACGCCATAACGCGTTATTTTACAGTATGCAATATATAATATAGAACATAATAATAATAATAAATAATAGATTGGATTTATATAGCGCTCTTCATGACACCCCCAGTGACCCCAGAGCACTTACAGAGTCCAATATTCGTTCATACACAGTCATACCGGTGGTGGTAAGCTACAATTGCAGCCAGAGCTGCCCTAAGGCAGACTCACGGAAGCGTGGCGAATAATCATCACCTACGGCCCCTCCGACCACCACCAACATTCATTCACATGCATACACATTCATACGAGGCAAGTAGGTTAAGTATCTTGCCCAAGGACACAACGGCAGTGGGATGGACATGGGCTTGAGCGGGATTCGAACCACCAACCCTTCGATCATTGGACGACCCGCTCTACCGCTGAGCCATGCCGCCCCACAATATAGCAAATAACGAGAGACAGTATACAATACAATCTATAAAGTAGCTTGAAACGGATGCGGCGCGTTCACATGATAGCTTCAACGCACGCAAGCTACAAACATTTCGACCAGACACAAACATTTATGATTTATTGAATTGAAATCAGAACATTTCCTCCAGATGAGCCAAAAACGCCATAACGCGTTATTTTACAGTATGCAATATATAATATAGAACATAGCAAATAACGAGAGACAGTATACAATACAATCTATAAAGTAGCTTGAAACGGATGCGGCACGTTCACATGATAGCTTCAACGCCCGCAAGCTACAAACATTCCGACCAGACAAACATTTATGATTTATTGAATTGAAATGATATTCATTCCTACCTGGAAGCCATTCGTCCTCTGATGGACCGTCGGATTCATCCGATGAGCTGGGTGCATAGGATGTTGTTTTAGCAACTTGCTTCCTCTGGCTTCTGGCTGGAGGTGCACTCGGAGCAGGGGCGCTTGCAAGAGGCGCACGGCTAGGCCCAGCTACAGGCCCAGCTACAGGTTGAGCAGCGGGTCCGGTTACAAAAGGCAGTTATATTATCGTACTTGGCTATCGAGATATACCTCATCTCATGTACCTATTGTACTTACACAACGAATAAAACTAATACACCCACACCTGCCGGGTCCCGCCCCTACGGAGGCGTAGCCTATAAGATAGTAGGCGTGGTCCCCAATACACCCTTCCTCTATTTTCGTTCCCAGCATAGCGGATGCAATGCACCTTATGTAACTAGTGTTATGAAAAGATTAGAGAAATTACGTAATGTTGAAAGCTTACCGGAGGTTTGCTTACCCCTGGCATCTTCGAGGCATGTTTCAGCGACACGACGGGCCTATGTTGATGTTTCCTCATCTGACGACAGCAGATCAAGGGGCAGCGTACATGGTTTGGCTATCGGGCCGGCTTGTACAACGGTGAGCCCTGTGTCATTAGGCATCAATGTTGGTATTGGTAATGCTGTGGAGTATGTTTCGGCGCCAGGGCCGGGGTGGCTTGGTGAACGTTCCACTGCAGTGGACGTTTTCCTGGCAATCCTGGAGCACGCTGCTAACGCTAATGCTACTACTGCTAATGCTAATGTTGACGCTGAAATGGGTCATTGTTCTAATGATCCCCGCCGCGGGACAATTCCGCTTTTCCCTCCTCTTACCCGCTTCATTGATGAAGGTCAGTCGGTTGCTAATGTGTGAACGATGTCCCACCTGGCCGATGCTTGAGACCGCATCGGCTCGGAGGGTGGCAGTATGGACGGATGAGTGGTATACTGCTGCAGGATGGTTTGTAGCGGCGGCCAGTGTTATGGCTCAGCTGGCTAGTTTCCTATCCACATTGGCGTCGGGTAGTAGGGCTATGGGTCCAGCCGACATTATAAACATGTTGCATGTTTGTGGTGTTATAGAGATCTTGACTCAGTCGCAAGCTATAACTGCAGGGAGAATTAGGATGCTGTCAACGTTTGTTGTTCGGCATGTTTGGTTGGAGCACTCTCCTCTTGGGGAAGAGGATAGGTTTTCTCTCCTCATGACTCCTTTTTCCACGGAAAGGCTTTTTGGTCATTCTGTGGAGGTGCAGGCGGTTGTTGATCTGGGTTCTACATCGCCTCACGCTGTGCAGCCAGAGGTGGGAGCACGGTCTCGTCAACGACTGTGTCGAGATCCTCGACAGGCGGCTATGTTTCCCCCACCAGTGGTGCCCTGGGCGGAGAGTCAACGGGGTTCCACAAGGCCGACAGCCTTGGCGGCCGAGGGATCAGCCATTTTGGGTGAATTCGGTTTGGATAAAACAAGCCGTCGTCACTTTGCCGCGAGCAGCCCGCTCCCCGTTCAATCCTCTCTCTGTTACCCACGGAAGCGGGGCTCTGATCGTTCTCCTTTGGCTGCGGGCCGCGAACCTTCTTTGAAGCGCATGCGGCCCCATTCTTCACTTCTCATGGGAACAGGGGCTGACACCCAGTTGATGGCTGAGCCTGGGTCTGTCCATGAGAATGTTGTGCTGTCGCGTGGCTCCTGCAACACACGTTGTGTGATGGGTGAGCCTGGTGTTACGGCTGCCACTAGCTACAGTGGTCAGCAGGGGGACTCGAGGCCTCTTCTGTTGAATGCACAGCAAGGGTTACCCCGGCCTCGCCTTCGCCAGGCGGGGTATCGCGCTGATGCCTCCCACTCCCGTGAGAGCGGCAGTGGTCTGCGAAGCAGAGGCGAGCGTGATTTGGGTGGTAGCAATATCACTGCAGGGCTTCGGCGTGTAGGAGCCCATGGGGTCCTCATGCCTTGCGTGTCTAGCTGCGGAACAACTCCTCAGCGTGTGCTAGAGGGGTGTTCAAGGGGGGGAGGTGTGTCAACCAGTTTGATGACAGCTTCTCCCGTATCAAACCGGCCCTTTCTGTCGGGGTCCCCCCTTGGGTGCGTCGCACAGCGGGAGGGACCGGGCCAACTATCTACTATTTCTTGTGGCCCAGCGTCAGTTGACGGCGGGTGCGCTGTGGGATTATTTTCACATATGGCGACAAGAATGCCATTTGGAGGAGTGGATAGAGAGAACATTGATGGAGGGGCTTGTGTTACAGTTCGCACAACCCCACCCTCCGTTCTCAGGTTTGGTGCCGACCCTATTGTCAGGGTCAGAAGCAGTGACAGCCCTGGCCGACGAGATCCAATCTCTGTTGGCGAAGCAGGCCGTCGTCGTGGTTCCGAGAGAGGACGCGATGTCAGGCGTCTACTCCCGTTATTTTCTGGTGCCCAAGAAAACAGGGGGGGTCAGACCTATACTGGATCTGTCCGCGTTCAATCGTATGATTGTAGCGAGACCGTTCAGGATGTTGACCGTCAACCTCCTTCTGCTTGTTGTCAGAAGGGGAGACTAGTTCACCTCCATAGACCTGAAGGATGCGTATTTTCACATCCCGATTTTCCCTCCTCACAGGAAATTCCTACGGTTCCTATTTCAGGGCGTAGTGTACGAGTACCAGAGGATGCCGTTCGGCTATTCTCTGGCCCCCCCGCACTTGCGTGGCGACTGCACTGGAGCCTCTACGTCGTCGGGGGATACGAGTTCTATTCTATCTCGACGACATTCTACTCCTCAGTCGTTCGGAGGAGGTTGCCAGGTCTCATACCAGGCTGGTGGTGGAATTCCTCACCAGGCTGGGTTTTGCTGTGAACTGGAAGAAGAGTACGCCTCTTCCCAGTCAACAGGTGGAGTACTTGGACTTGACGCTGAGGTCGAGGCCCATGATTGTAACCCTCTCGGAGCAGCGCCGGGTGTCTATCAGTCGCGCGCTCGGGGGTTTCCGTCTGGGAGGGACGGTCACAGCGCTGCAAGTGATTCGTCTGCTCGGTATGATGGCATCTGCTCACACGGTGGTTCCTCTTGGCCTTCTCTTCATGAGGAGGATACAGAGGTGGTTTTTCTCTATGAGAATAGATCCGGTGAGGGACAAATGGAAACGGTTGACGGTTCCTTTGTCGATATGGGGAGATCTCGCCCATTGGAAGAGGCTGGGTATCCTCACCATTGGGGTCCCCATGGGCAGCAGGCGCTCACACGTTGCGGTCTTCACCGACGCCTCTCTCACGGGTTGGGGAGGGACGTGTCGGACCCACGCAGTGGGGGGCAGCTGGCCGGCGGTTCATGCCGGTCCATCTACCCCGCACATCAATGTGTTGGAATTGAAGGCGGTCCTTCTGGTCCTCAAGCGGTTCGGCCACCTGGTGGTAGGCGAGCACGTTTTGGTCAGGACAGACAGTGTGACGGCAGCGGCGTATATCAACAGGCAGGGTGGGACTCGTTCCATCCACCTGCACCGGGCGGCGGTCGAACTTTGGCTATGGGCATCTCACAGGCTGCGCAGTCTGAGGGCGCTCCACATTCCTGGTGCAGAGAATATGGGCGCGGTCCTCGTCACGACGAGTGGGAACTCCGCCCTGACATAGTCAGACAGATCTGGGATCGGTTCGGGGAGGCCTTGGTAGATCTGTTTGCGTGCCGACACTCTCACAAGTGCCCCTTGTGGTTCTCGGTCAGTCGAGCGGATCATCCCCCCTTGGGGGTGGATGCCTTCTCGATCTTTCCATGGCCGCCCGGTCTTCTGTACGCTTTTCCTCCTGTACATCTGTTGGGTCAGCTGTTGGAGCGGATACGGAGGGAGCGCAGGACGGTGATCCTGGTCGCGCCGGACCGGGGCACGGCAGTGTGGTTCCCGGTCTTGGTCCAGCTTCTGGTCGCTCCTCCTTGGGTTATTCCTTGGTCGGGACGGCCCTCTCACAGCACAACGGGTCTCTGTTCCAGTACCCGGTGTTGAGCCAACGCCTGCTGGTGTGGCTGGTGGGAGGGTGAGTCTGGAGAGGATGGACCCTTCTGTGGTTGATACCATCCGGAATGCACATGCTCCCTCCACTGTTGCGCTTTACGCGGGCAGATGGCGTATGTTCCAAGAGTGGTGTAAGGCGGGGGGCCGGGACCCAGTCTCCTGCCCCCTGGATGCTGTCCTGAGTTATCTCCAGTCTCTCCTTGATAGACTGTCGGCTTCGACGGTGAGGGTATATGCGGCAGCTATATCCTCCTATCATGAGGGGTTTGAGGGGACTGTCTTGTTCAGCCACCCTCTTGTGAAGCGTTTCCTGCTTGGCGCTCGACGCGTTAAGCCGGTGCAACGCTCTTTGGCTCCGACTTGGGATCTTCAATTGGTCCTCGGCCGGTTGTCCTTGGCCCCGTTTGAGCCGCTCGAGCAGGCGCCGTTGGGACAGCTGTCCTTCAAGACCGCGTTCCTGCTGGCTGTCACCTCCGCTAAACGCGTGGGTGAGCTCTGTGCTCTTTCGGTACGTCCAGAGTGCCTGTCTTTTCGGGCCGATTGCGGTGCCACTCTGCGACCTAATCCTGCTTTCATGCCTAAGAATATCCGGAGTTCCTTCCGCTCCCGGGATATTGTGGTTCAGGCGTTTCGTCCGCCTCCTCACACTAGTGAGTTAGATGCGGGCCTTCACCTGTCATGTCCGGTCCGCGCTTTGGGAATTAACCTCTGCCGTACTCAGGACTTCAGGGTTACTGACCAGCTTTTTGTCTGTCACGGTGGTTCTCGTGCGGGTAAGGCACTGTCGAAACAGCGCCTGTCCCATTGGTTGTGCGAGGGCATTGCACTCTGCTACACGTTGGCTGGGCAGGATCCCCCTGGGGGCATCAGGGCGCACTCCACTCGTGGGGTGGCTGCCTCTGCCGCTCTCCTTGGTGGGGCTTCGGTGGAGGACATCTGTGCTGCAGCTTCATGGTCCTCCCCGGGCCCCTTTGTAAGGTTTTACCTCATGGACATGACTGGGGGTTCTGTCTCCCAGGCGGTTCTGGAGTCTGTGGCCTTTCCTGCTTCCCGTCCTTGGTAGGGTAGCAGGAGTGTATGGGTATGGGCCACAGTGTGTTAAGTCACACGTGGTTCCGCCTGTGCTGTGTGTTCAAGGGGTTCTAGTTCCTCCTTGTTCGCACTCCGGTGGAGTTGACTGCGCCCCCCCCTTCGTTAGGGAGGATGGGGTGACAGGACTCCCCAAACCCCTTGATGTGGGCTTTCGGGTCCTCAGGGGGTACATTTGTCGGGCCTCGCGTCCGCTCTTACCCCATATCTCGATAGGCTTAAGAGCGGGACACGATAAGCCAAGTACGATAATATAACGATAGGTTATGTATATAACCTAGTTATATGAGTACTGGCTGAGCGTCCCGCTCTTAAGCGGCCCTGAGTCCCCTTGAGGGATCTTTTGACTGGGAATGAGATTTTGGCGAGGAAGGGTTTATTGGGGACCACACCTACTATCTTATAGGCTATGCCTCCGTAGGGGCGGGACCCGGCAGGTGTGGGTGTATTAGTTTTATTCGTTGTGTAAGTACAATAGGTACATGAGATGAGGTATATCTCGATAGGCTTAAGAGCGGGACGCTCAGCCAGTACACATATAACTAGGTTATATACATAACCTATCGTTTTGTCTGGAGGTACTTATCCTTCGCTCCAGACTTGCTCTTTCGTTGTCTCTTCATGGTTTAGAACCCTACTCTCAACTATGACTATAAAAAACTACTACTGACTAGTGTTACTAACTAACACGACTAAGTACTTTTCTAAAAGTACTGCACTCTAAAGTCCTGCGACTAATATTACCTATATAAATATTACAACAAAAAACGCTATATCGCATCGTTGGCATGCAACGGTCGGCATGAACAAACGACATATAGCGTCCTTGGCATGGAAAGTGTTAATAAACTAGAGCTGGGCCGTTAACGGCGTTAACGTGCTGCGTTAACGCGATACTAGTATCGCGCGATAATATAATTGACGCAGTTAATTTTTATTTTATTTTTTTTACATTTTTTTTTTTTACATTTATTTACCCAGGGTAGGTTCGCTGAGCACAGATGCTCTTTTTCAGGAACGCCCTGCTTCACATTCACACAGTTCAATTCACACCTGGGAGCTGCCCAGTACAACCACAGTTGACACCATTGGCCACTGAGCAACTCCACTGGAGCAGTTGATTTGCATTGGCAGGGTTTGGCCCTGTCTGGCACCCAACGGGAAAAATATTATAGGCACTATAAGTAGACACCGCTACATAAAACAAGCTGGTCTGCCTGAGTGACTGGTGGAAGAAGGAGAAATAGAGATTAGACTGATTGAGTCAAGCCATGTCACATAGTTCAAGTTTGAAATGCTTCTTTCTGTTTTGCTCCTGAGAGTGTGCTAGATACTGTACTGTACTGGTAATATTATTTATTTGTGTTAACTTCTGAATAAAACAACTTATTAAACACAAGTACATCTTATTGAACATTATTTTGATATTTCATTACCAATTATCATAGCAAAACAGCTTTTTCAAACAGTCTGTAATGCATTTTGGAAACGGGAGATGGGCTCATGGTGTAATGGGCCACCTGGCCTGAGAAACATAAGGAGGAAAGAAAAAGTAAGGACTTACTTCTGGTCATTATTTGGGTAGAACACACATATTTTGAATGCCTTCGGCAGATATTTTTTTTCTTTGAGCCATTTTAATCTAGATTAATCTAGATTAAATCCAGGATTGCAGATAGAATAATCTAGATTAAAAAAAATTATCTATGCCCACCTCTATAATAAACATAAACATAGTATTTTCTACCTAAAGTTGAATCTAAAATATATTTATGACAACATTCTAGTGGTAAGTTTGATATGATATTGCTGGATCTTGAGTCATATTTGTTCTGCAACGCCTAGTTTGACGGTTTGATCTGAATTTCGCATCAGCTTTGCTAGATTGTAAAATTGTCCAAAATGTAAGGAAATAGTTTTGTATCATATGCCTATTCTCTTAACTGATTGTGGTTGTACGGTCAAGGCGGCTCGCTTGTAACAGACACATAAACAGCCGGTGGAGAACAGGACTGAAACAGAGGGGTATAGAGGCTGCTAGAATGCATAGTGTTGTGCCTGCTAGAGTGTTGTGCATAATCTAAAAACATCAAAGACATGTTTAGGGGACCTCAAATACCTGTATTGTTGAAAATGACTACAATATGGGACATTTAAAGGGATTTTTCACCCATTTTAAGTAGCCAGTCTCCTTTGGTACAAACTGGGAGTAGAGTCAGGGCATCCAAAATGAAAGATAATGGATGCAATGACAACTGTCTACAACAGCTGATCTCATAAAATCACATACAGTAGTCCTTTCCTTACGTATTCATTTCATAATATGGATTCATATTTTTTCACTGGAAAATGTACTTGCTTTTAGGGCATAAAAGGTGCTATAGGTAGCATTCAGCCACTAGATGTCACACTAGAGCACCAACATGTAATTTATCCAATCAGGTGCATTTCATGTGGGGACATGGAAAGTAGGGAGGGCATGCGTCTATGCTTTTACCAACGCGTTTGTGTTTCCGGGTTCCCGTTTTGCGCTCTGATTGGCCAGGTCATGTGACATGTGCGCCAATCGCAAGTTCTGCGCCTATTTCCGGGTCGAACAGCCTGCAAACTACCTAACGCCTAGTTTATCACTGGTTAAGCTTAGGCGACTCTTTCGAAGTTGGTTAAGGTTAGAGTTTGGAATCAGGGCAGGCGTTCTATCGCCATGCTCTAAGACAAACTCTAACCTTAACCAACTTCGAAAGAGCGCCTAAGCTTAACCAGTGTAGAAACTTGCGGTCCCACGATTGGGCGTACATGTCACATGACCTGGCCAATCAGAGATGCGGAAACACGAACGCATTGGTAAAAGCAATCAGGCGGAGGGGATACATGTAAACAACAACATTAAGTTTGGACCCACCACATTTTTTTAAATGATAAATTCAAATCTTTTGGGGGGGGGGGGGGGGGGGGGGGGAGGCAATACTTTTATTCTGCACCTTTCTAAAATATCTGTGGATGTATTATTTTAAATGTTTACTTATTCTTCTTTACATAGAAATGTTTACTTATTCTTCTTTACATAGAAATGTTATCTATAGCACCTTTAACTCTTTGGACGCCACTGACTTGAGCATCGTTTGTTCCTACCACGCCAACACTCACATAGGAATAAGTGGCGGTGTTTGCAGGGCTATATATATTCTATATTATAGCTATATGGATACAATACCATGGCCCATTTGACATCAACTATCTATCGTTCAATACGTGAAAAATAATACTTTTTTTCATCAATACGTTCGCGTGTTATACCGTGGTGAATATAAGTATAGTTTTAGAGTGATCCTGTCTAATCCCAGAAAACGACGATAACAAAGCGTGAATTTCACTAAAAGCATTGCCGTTTCTCGTCTGGACATGGTACTATTTCCAAATAAAATTTATATAATAGGTATTATGTTTCATCATGAATGCATGAAAGGGGGGGCGGTAGTTTTTTGATGCTTTGATCGCCACCAACGGCATACGTTGTGGAGTGACATTACACACACACGTTGCGATCGAGCTGAAATCATGGTTGGACCAAAGCAGGATTGATATAATTTAGTCCTTACCTTCCCTAGGAGGTACCCCAAAAAGAATATTCCAATTGTCTGATTGCGAGTCCAAGTATTGGTGTCCATCGTGTCGCCAACATAATCCACCACAACAGATGCATCGGGGGCATTTGACGCTTCTCAATGCGATCAGGATACCCGCTCGACTCGCCTGACAAAGAAAAGTGCGCCGGGAGACATTTGAACATTGCACAGGCCAAGATATAAGGTTTCAAAGGGTGATCGATCGGTATTGCACTTTGGCATTCTCAGGATGATTCCCCATGTTAACCCAGAGTCTGTGTGCCTGTAATGAATAGAAATATTGAATAAAATAAATAACGATGAAAACCCGACTATCCTCGGGTCTGCCACTGATTGAGTTAAGCTATACCAGTCAAAACACAATGGTCATAATTCAGTAAGCAGGACTAAGCGAAACAAGGAGAAATATGTATAAACCTATGTAGGTCTGCAACGATTAGTCGACATAATCGACGACGTCGATCATAAAAACTCGTCGACGCCAAATTTTTGGGTCGATGCGACGTAAAAACTAAAATTCTAATTTAATTGAATTTTTTATAATTTATTTTTTTGCACTACCTATCTTTGTGAAAGTGACTTCTCAGCTCTGGTCCAGCTGAAGACAAAGCAGAGGAACAGATTGGACACCATCACCCCAGACTTTGAGACTCTTGTCAGGAGCAAACAACATCCCCAGTTCTATGTCGTATAAGCTCTCGCTCAGTGTCTATTGCACATATCTCACTCTTGTGCATGTGCACTGAATAAAAACTCACAAAATTTACCTTTTACATACCAACATCCGTCTGGCCACACCCCCCACCACCTATATAAGCAGGGGTATGGCCACACACTCACCTCCTTCTTCACTTTCACCACAAGAGAGTGCCTGTATACCAATCACTTGACGAGGTTATTAGCTGAAGAAAGTTGAGTAAAGCGTTCACATTATTTCTTGCTTTTTTCTTTCTCTCATACAATTAAAAAGAAAAGGTCTAAGTTATAATGTTTACCTCGGGGGGTCACGCTAGCAACGTCGCCCTTCACCAGCGATTCTTCGTTGCCTCCTCTGCCGTACGTCTTGGGGCGGGTTTGACGCCGCTGTCGTGGGCGGCATCCGCGCCCGGTAGGCGTCCAGTGGGTAGCTTGCCTCTCCAAGGAGCTGGTGCACCAGCGTCGTCTCCTGTGAGATGGCCTGGTTCCGGCTCTGGTTCCTTTGCCGCCGGATTTGAGACGCAAGCTTTTTTCGTCTGCTCGCTCTCGTCGTAGGATGGCAGCTTGCAGACGCGAACGGCCTGGTTTCGGGGAGTTGCTGGAGCCGGATAATGTTTCTCCATGGCCGATGGAAACAGAGGATTGCATGGTAGAGGCAGATGGGTTGTTGTTCGACGCCCCGGTGGAGTCATGTCCGCCTCCCGTTCAGGTTGAACTGGCAGGGGGTAATATGTCTCCTTGGGGTCCCTCGTATTCTGGTGTTGGGTTAGAACCTCCGACTCAGCGACGAGATGCCCTACTATCAGCCACATCGGAATGTGGCTCTGCAATGGTCAGTAGTCTGTCGCTCGGTGGGGGAAAGTATGCAGGGGGAACTGCGTGCTTTGTTCCCCGAGCTCATGTCGGCGGCGGCAGTCGCAAACGGCGTGCCGCTGCCGCAGCCACTGCCTGCTCCTGTCCCTGATGATCTCATAGGTAATTTATGGCAACGTCGTCTTGTGAGGGAGACGGGCGTTGTCTACCCATTTTTCCCCTCAATGGAGGCCTACGTCCGTCAGGGACAGGTGGTCTCCCACATCACGGGCCTCACTCCCGCCTACGTGCGAGTCACAAGGGTGGTGGGTCTGGTAGAGGGTATGAAGGAGGGGGTGCCTCGGCTTGATAGGCCGATGGCGGCTCTCCTTTGTCCTGAGGTGGTGTGGGAGCCTTTGCGGAAGCCGGTTCCCCACGGGAAATTGGCGAGGCGGTTGGCCAACTGGAGCGACCAGTCGTTCATCGCCGCGACTCAATCCCTAGCTGCCACGTCTAACATCGCGCAGCTAGCGAGGTTTATGTCCGGGATAATGACGGGCGGTACGGAGCTGACCGAATTACAACATGATCAGCTCGCCCAGGCGGCCGGAGCCATCCTGCATCTGGTCCATCTGCAGGCCGTCGCCGCTGGGAAGATACGCGCCCTGGCCACTCTAGCTCAGCGCCACCTTTGGCTGGAGCAGGCGCGTGTGCCGGAAAAGAAGAGGTTTCTACTACTGACGGCACCCATCTCCAATGCTGGGCTCTTCGGGTCGGCGTTGCAGCTCATGGCTACAACCTGCAGGGAAATGCAGGAGGAGTGGTCCGTGCTCCAGCCTCATTTCCCCCCGCCCGATGTCGCCGGTGGAGTCAGGCGGAAGGCTCGTCGTCGGGGATCCGCGGCCGAAGCCGCCGCCGCTACCACCGTCACTGCTGGCCCTTCGGCGAAGAAGGCCAGGAGGAGAGAGGGCGCCTCGACCACTGCAGCCGGCCCATCCACGGTCGGAGGTGACGGTAGGGATAGTCGAGACCAGGCACCAATCCTTTACCGTCCCTCCGGGGCTCCCCGGGGTGGCAAACCCCGAGCGGCTCGTGGCAGGCGTCGCTAGAATGACTTTTCCCCCTATTGTTTCCCCTGTTTCCCTTCCCAGGCCCATGTATGATTTTGTCCAAATAAAAGTCCCTCCTAGTTATTAACCAACAGAAAACCTAATAGGCTATAAGCCATAGCCCTACCAGAATGCAAGTGGGAAAAAAGAAATAAGGTTGTAACCTATATTGAATAACTCCCATACAAAGGTTGATAATTATGATGGAAATGCTTTACAGATGTATCAGTTAACCAATAACTGTATATCTGAACAGGGTTGTTCCAACCCGTTCAGCATGGGCCTGTAGCACACGTCCAGGAGGAAAGAATAACACGTTTTCCAAAGTAAATTATATTTATTTAACAAAGGGGAACGAAACCCACAACAAAATCGTCCCAAGGGAAAGGGAAAACAAAACAGGAATAGACGATAAGACAAACAACACTAGGCAAAGGGGTAAACACTAAACAAACCCAAGTGACCAAGTGTCACAGGACACCACCAAAACCCCACATGGTTGGTAAACTGGTAAACCACCCAGCACAACAAAACACAAGGCTATTACAAATAAACATGATTGCCACAAGACACACTCAACTTTACCTGGTAGAAACACCAGTAAGACAGAACAAAGCTACTAAGAGTAGCAGTGTGAATCAAAACGCACAGTCCCACACAACAGTGGACTAAGGCCAACACAATACACACAGTCTGGTGATAATGGCAAAAAGGCCCTGTGTGGTTGCAGGCTCTCAGGCTTTATCCACCCGCCCCTTAACACATCCCACGCCGGAAACGGCTTACGACGTGTTTCAAGTTCATGCGAATTCTGCCATTCCACGGCGTACAACGTTATTGAGATCATATTAAATTTTTTCGCCATGTTATTCATAATTTCCTCACGGAGCCTGGTCTGATGCAGTGGGAGCCTGCACAACTCTGCAACGCTTCAATACTGCCGCCTGGTGGATGATCGGCGAGTTGCAACCGGAAGTGGATCTCTGGAGATCTCCGGTGCATCTGGCAAATGCGTCCGGCACTCGCATATTGTTGCGGGACTGTAGACACACGTCCGTGTGTAGCGATCGCTGCCATAACGCAATAATCGATACGATTTGGGCATTTATTATGATTATACAAACCGGAAATGGATTTAGGAGATCGCCGTCAAATAAGTTGGATCGTTTTCCTCCAGTCTCATCGGCGAACGGTAAGAGGACGCTGACGTTACTTTCAGCCTGTTTGTTTATTATTATCAATGCAAACTGCTCTATTCCCCGTACCTGGTTCAACTAAGTCGATCAAGAGTCCCATTATCCAGCTTCAGTTAACCCGATGTTTGAAGCCGGGATTTTCATGTTCCTCGAAGGTGGATTCAGTCTCGTTAACTCAAACCAGACTTGAGACCCAGGATAATTGCGTGCCTCACCTGAAAAGACAGCAGGTGTCGATCGCAGAAATCCTGATTTTATAACGGCATTTATTGATTGATTGATTGAAAACTTTATTAACAGATTGCAGAATGGGTACAATACAGTACGGCTCAATAGCCTCGCCGACAAACCTGTTCCACCCGACGGGACCGGATGGTCCCAAAACGGCATCTGGTCATAAATCCATATTTTTCAGTGTTGCATATTTATCAAACGTTTTCAAGTATTAACATCACTAACATGTCACAAAAGCATGTAGAATGTATATTATCATCAATACGTTAGTTTAGCAATAGGTTAAAAGTGCCATTAGATAGTTTTAACTTCTCGATTTGCTGAAGTCTATTGCAAGACGGTGACTATTTTGGAAATGTTTTATCATGGGAATTGTAGTTTTTTTGTGGCCATTTTGTCGAGGGCATGCATAGCTGTGGATCAGCGTTGGAATTATACCGAACTACACTTCCTGGCACGTTCTGTGGGGGTTCAAAGTTCAGCGTTCTGAATGAATTATTTCAATAACTGTTATTATTCGGGATAATAAGCCACAAAAGGTAACGTTTTTGACAAATATTGAAACGCAGTTAGTTTCTCCTCCCTATTGTTAGCATGTAGCAACAATTAGATCTGAAATTTGTTTCAAAATGGTTGCACTGTGGTGAAAATAAAAAGGTACAGTAAATTACAGTAGATATCATTATATGTTCTTATGCACGACTGGTGATACTAAATCCAAATTGAACTCGGGCATTTGAAAGATAATATATGTATATATATATAAATGTGCGAATTGGCTATAATAAGGTAATTTATAAGCATCATATTCTATATTCTATAATAATATTTCAAATTGCATTGGTCCGGATGGGAGAATTTAGTACTGTATCTACAGAACCTTCGGTTTAATCATCTTCCCTTTATTAATTTCCTTAGATTTTTTTACACATGATCTCAAGAGGGTACTGCACGAGACCAGTTTTTTAAGTTTGGTCATTACTATCATGGTGTTATTCACTGTCAAAGATGCAAAGAAAAATCATAATTCATATTCTCCTTTGTTTCATCACAATTTAAGCAAGCCTAGTAATAGACACAATATTTCCGACACTGTGAATACATTCCCTGAGGTCCATAGATGTCCCTAGATACCAATAATATGCAAATGGACCTTGTAGAAGTGGAGCAATATTCCATTTACCTAGGTATATATTTTAGGCGAAAATATTCCACGGGTGGAACAGGTTAAATGCATAATTTATAGGCTAATTTTAAATCCCTCATTACCCCAATCAATCAGATTATATGTCTTTAAATGTGTCTGCTGGCAGTAGGCTTAATGGAATGAATAATCAAATGATATCTTGCTAGCGAAAATAATTAGTTCAACTCTTTCAGAATAAGTAGATAAAAACAAGCCCAAAGAGTATCTAATTGATATGAATTAATAGATACTTATGAGGATATCTGTACAGACTGTACTGTATGTGCTTAGGTATCATGTACTATATAAATACATGGTTCCCAAAGTTTTCAAGGCGTGACCCCCGAAATAACGTGTCAGAGAGGCTTGGAGGCTTGCAGTTTCACTATTAATCATGTTTTGAATTGTTTCGGACATCATCCATACATGCATTGAATTGATTAACCTTTGGTTTATACCAGTGACACCAGTCATGTTAATCACTTTTTTTTTTTTTTATATATAACTTTTTCTCCTCATTTTCTATTTTTCTCCCATCCCAATTTCGTATTTCCAATTCTCCCCTCCCCTGTCTTGATGTTGCTAGACTATGCCCCCCACTGGTCGGTTGTAGTGAGGATAGAAGCCTTGCATCACATGTCCCTTCCGGTACACGAGGAGGCAGCCTGTCGCATCTTTTCACCAGACAGCGCAGACTCTCAGTGGCGAGGAGTAACGCGTGGGAGGCTCACGCTGCCCCCGATACTTCCTGTCTCTGCTGTGCAGGCGTCACCCAACCGACCTGTAGGAGTCGCTGTCCACAACGTCCAATCCCCACCCATCGACTTTCCACCCGCTGACTCTGCCAAATGAGCCAGTATGACGGCCGGCCCAAGTCGAAGGCAATGCTGAGACTGGGATTCGATACCGGAGTCTCTTGCATTGGTGACGAGCGCAATCTCTGCTACGCCACCCAGCCGCCCTGTTAATCACCTTCTTGTTCATCGTCAGATAACAGTGCTTGAACAGATAAATGCATTTTCTCAAATTCATTCATCTAAACGTCAAAGGCTTGCAATTGCTCATTCATTTTATCAAATCACGTCCACGTCATCAAATCCGTCAAACAGCGCATCTCCTGAAACATTTTAATCCCAGTTACAATATCACAATAATGTGTGAGTGACAGTGATACAATTCAACAATCCACAGATTCAGATTCCTCGTAATTCACATACACAATCCACGCATAAAGACGTTTCAATTTATGCTTGAATGAAACACAATCCGGGCACTCCGTTAAGCGAATACATCCCCAGCGGAGAATATGAAACTAATCAGAGCCAAACGCCCAATAGGTTTCATTCATTAAAAATATCCCGCAGGATTCACATTGCAATGCGCCATTATTAAAATAACCACATAGTGTGTATCGCGACTCCGAGCGCCGTATATATGACGTGCATTATTTAGGACAAAGTAAATCCATAGGCTGAATATGATTTATTATCAGCATTTTAGGTATATTATTTTACATTTCAAAAGCCCCCACTAGAAAAACAAAGCACAAAAAACATAATTCAGAATGGTATAATGGGATCTAGACTGTGAGGATTAGGAAGGGAGCTGGCATTTCTTTGCGAGAGCGTGGCCAGTTTATCGAGCTAACTGAACTAAACCCTGCACTGGACCAGGTTCAAACTTTGTGATCTGTTGCCATAGTGATTTAGACAATCGCACTTCGAGGAACGGAAAAGTCTAGCTCAGTTAGCCAGGTACGAGGAACAGGGCCCAGGTTACACTACACCATATACAGATACAATAATAAGGATGGTGACCAACCTACCTACGTCGTAATTATGGGGGGGGACACGGACAGTTACAGTATTGTCCCCTGCACGTTTTTACCGTCCAAAACAATGTTACACGATAATAAACGTGACGCGACGCGGCACTAAGACCACACGGAAAACGGCTGCTTGTTCCATCTCTGAGCTCAGGGCCCTGTTCCTCATACCTGGCTAACTGAGTTAGCCGGATAATTCTCAGGATAGCTTGACTTAAGCCAGACCTTTCCGTTCCCCGACGTCGGATTGTCTAAATCACTATGGCAACAGATCAAAAAGTTTATACCATTCTGAATTATGTTTTTGTGCTTCGTTTTTCTAGAGGAGGCTTTTGAAATGTAAAATAATATACCTAAAATGCTGATAATAAATCATATTCAGCCTATAGATTTAGTTTGTCCTAAATAATTCACTTCATATACGGATACGGCGCTCGCGCATCGCGACACACACACTATGTGGTCATTTTAATAATGCGGAACATTGCAAATGTGAATCCTGTGGGGACATTTTTAATGAATGAAACGGCCGTTTGGCTCTGATTCGTTTCATATTCTTTGCTGTTGATGTATTTGCTTAACGGAGCGCCCGGATTGTGTTTCATTCAGCGTCTTTATGCGTGGACTTTGGATATGAATTACGACGAATCTGAATCTGTGGATTGTTGAATTGTATCACCGTCACTCACACGTTAGTGTGATATTGTAACTGGGATTAAAATGTCTGATGAGATGCGCTGTTTGACGGATTTGAGAAATTGAATGAGCCTTTGGCGTTTTGATGAATGAATTTGAGAAAATGCATTTATCTGTTCAAGCACTGTTATCTGATGATGAACATGAGGTGTCACTGGTATAAACCAAAGGTTAATCAATTCAATGCATGTATGGATGATGTCCGAAACAGATTCAAACCTGATTTAGAGTGAAACTGTATAGCCTCCCTCCAAGCCTCTCTGACACGTTATTTCGGGGGTCGCGCCTTGACAACTTTGGGAACCATGTATTTATATATAAAGTACATGATACCTAAGCCGAGCGCATACAGTACAGAGATATCCTCATAGTCATAAGTATCTATTAATTCGTATCAATTAGATACTCTTTGGGCTTGTTTGTATCTACTTATTCTGAGAGAGTTGAACTAATAATTTTTGCTAGCAAGATCTCATTCGATTATTCGTTCCATTAAAGAAATATAATCTGATTGATTGGGGTAATGAGGGACTTAACATTAGCCTATAGATTATGCATTCAACTTGTCGGCGAGGCTATTGAGGAGTACTGTATTGTACCCATTCTGCAATCTGTTAATAAAGTTTTCAATCAATCAATCAATCAATCAATGCCGTTAGAAAATCAGGATTTCTGCAATCGACACATGCTGTCTTTTCAGGTGAGGCGGCTGCTCGCAATTATCCTGAGTATCAAGTCTGGTTAGAATTAACGAGACTGAATCAGCATTCGAGGAACAGGGAAAGCCTGGATTCAAACATCGGGTTAATTGAATCTGGATAATGGGACTTTTGATCGACTTAGTTGAACCAGGTATGGGGAATAGGGCCCAGGTCTCTGACGACCTGACTGAGCCAATTGTCATGCAAAGAAAGGTAGCCAGGTGAGCACCCGGCGAGGTGGGACGAGTCGTATTTCTGTGTGCACACGCTAAGTACCGACCAACGACCACAGCTGTCTTTGCATAACAACAGCCATGTCGTCAGGTGTGCTCAATAGCACCCTCCCCTCAAAGTTTGGTGTGAAACTGTGAACGATGGTCTGTGTGATTGCCATGAAATGCAACAGCATTGCTTGGTGTCTGTGAAATATCTGTCTATGACCTCGTATTTAAAAGCCTCTAGGCTGTTGTTTTATACATTATAATAAATAGCGCAATATATCTCCCTCTCTCTCTCTGTCTCTGTCTCTGTCTCTCTCTCTCACATTCCGAGACTCGCGCGGCGTTATGACTTGTTGAATTGTATAGAAACAACTCACCAAAATGTACTTGCACAACTGATTTAAAAAAATTAAATCTACGAAGGGGGGGGAGAACCCCCTTCACCCCCGCGACCTACAACTATACGCAACAGACCACGCCCCCAAATGTGTCCCCTCCACCATTGAAAACAAAATTACGCCCTTGCAATAACCTATATTAGAACGGCTTATTTTGCTTGCATGCAAATCAGTGTGACATTTCCTCCCTCCCATATATAATGAGGCATAAAACCATCCATAAGGGGTGGATTTTGGGGGTTGGAACAGACAGAGTGATGTCCCGTGGAATATTACACCCAGTTGGGAAGTTTTTCTTCAACATATCGGCTGTACCACAATCAAAAGACCCGTCTGCCGAGCAACAAGGTGGATTCTCGAAGACACACTGACGTCACGAGACCGCCGCCATCTTGTTATTGGGGAAACAAATGGATTTTGACGATCAAATGTATGCGTTGAGCTCCGTTTTTATTACATGTTTTATCACATTCTTGTTCATTTCATAACCTTTTCATATAATTAGTTTTGAAAATATTGAGGCCAACATGGCATTTCACTATTTCAAAAGCCTTTCTGGTGATTCTAAGGCGAGATATGAGTCAAAGCTTGCCCTGATTGACTTGAAATCATGTCCATACAAGACACCTGCAGACCATTGAATTGAATTTAAATTGTTTATTAACAGATTGCAGAATGGGTACAATACAGTACGGCTCAATACACACAATTGTTAAGGGAATGCAGACCAGAGAAAGACTTTCGTCTTGTTTACATCAGGGTCCCCCATTTTCAATTCATAACATATATGACATACATAGACATGGTTCAATGGATATGATAGTACTACTATGTCTTACTATGAAAAGCTTGTAATGCACATTTAATAGCAGGATTGTTCATGTACACATATCTTGCTCAACAAACCATAGATCGTATGAATTCAGCTCGTTATGGAAAATGTGAAGTGGTCGGACAGAAACTCTTAAACCTGAGATAAAGTTAATATTTTACAGCAGGCCAGAGTTCAAGGCTAGCAGCTAACTGGGAGATAGATAGCCAGTAAACCATAGTTGACAACTAACGTTAGCATAAAGGATACGGAGTAAGTAACGTTATCGACACAGAGGTTTTCTTACACTTTGGGAGATGGGGTGAAATTGACATCCTCTGGAGCATCGTAGAATTATTCTGTGTCACTTGTGTCAGACGCCATGCTAACTCCAACGTGGCTAACACTAGCTAACTAGCGATCTAACGACAGTGAGCCTCCTGTATGTGGACGCATGAAGCAGTCTTTCTGCTGGAGGAGTTCCCGATAAACAGTTCGCATCAGAAGCCTGGGTCCAGGCTACAACACGTCGCCAACACAGTGTCCGCCCTGCCCAGCGCTACGCCGCCATAGCGGTAACATGAGCTAACTTAGAGCTAAGATAACTAGCTACTGTTACCCAGCGTTAGCTAAATGTGACAGTTGGCGTTACTTGCTGCCACCCGTGGGTAGTTATATATTTTGTAGCTCAGGACCACTCCTCTGTAAGAATCAGGGTCTGTGCGTGGGTGATGAAGAGTCTCCAAGTTTCCTCAAGCCAGTGCTTTATTTTGATGGACCAGTTTGTGACCCGTTAGAAAGGCTTCTTATTAAAATGGGTGGTGAAGTTTCCCTTGAACCCTTCCAGTCCCCTCCTCATCCTCTCTTATTTAATTAATCGTGGTCTGAACACCATGAGGGACTCTCTTCAGTGCCGGCGGGCGCTTGTTTATGGAGTGAAGACATTGTCCCTTTGTTCTCATTTGTTAGGCTTCACATAACTCTCTGCTCTTGACTGACTGAGTATGTTTGTGCATTTCCTCTGGGCCGCTTTGTCTCCACTTGACGATATATTTTGTGCATAATTCTCATCATAACTCATCCAAGTTCTTCTTTCTTAGTTTTTTTAAGAAATGTATTAGGAATTCAAAATATGTATTTTTTTTACCATTGGATTGTATCCAGCTAATTCTGTCTATACTACTATGCACTCAAGACTGTAGAACTCAAGTCCGACACTGATGAACAATCTTACTTACCCTTAGCCAGAGTTGTACCCTTCCTGCTGACTTGTAAGTCGCTTTGGATAAAAGCATCAGATAAATGGCAATGTATCCACTGGAAAAACAAACAGCCTGAGAGACTGTCAGCTGTTGTCTCGTGACGGTACCCATGTACATGTCAAAATACTTCCCAAAGGTCAGTGAATACCACGATCACAACACCAGAGGGAGCTCCACAAATCATGTTAAACCCAGATTTGGCTCAAACAAGGGACTAAACACGTTTCGCAATTATGCCACATCAATGTGGAACGCCCTACCCAAAGCTGTAAAGGAATGTGAATCAGTACCCACTTTCAAAAACACTCTCAAAGAACACCTACGGGACTACTTAATAGAAGCAACTCGACACCTTTAGACCTCCTCAGGGGCAGATGGGAGACTGACTTAGGTGAACCAATCACAGAGGTCACATGGGACAAGATAATACAGGGGATTTTCTCCTCTTCTTAAACATGTGGTTATCCAATTTAAAATTGTACACCGACTGCATTGGTCTAAAGACAGGCTCTCTAAGATATATCCCGACATAGACCCTCTATGCGACCGCTGTAGACAGGCTCCAGCCACTCTGCTCCACATGTTCTGGACGTGCCCAAAGTTGCACACCTACTGGCAGACCATATTTGACACTAGGGGTGGACGGTATGGTCTAAAATGTATATCACGGTATAATTTGAAGCATAGACGGTAACGGTATATATCACGGTATCATTGTTTTTGATAATTTTTTTTATTTTATATAATTTTTTTTTATTTTTATAAAATATATATATTATATAATTAGACTTGTACTTGTATTATCTGCGAGACATCGCCACCACGCAACAAGCTCCACTGTCTGTGTGTACTCTAGTAGCCTCCAGCTACGGCCAGGATTCTCCGGAGCTGCACCTGGACCTATACTCGAGTAGCCTCGAGCAGAGCTACGGCCAGGATTCTCCGGCGCTGCACCTGGACCCTATTGTATTGGTATAACGTTAGCAAGCCCTCAGCTCGAATACGCATCGAATCAGTGTTATAAGACATTGATATCAGGAGCTATCTGTAGCTACTGCTAGCCGGATATATAACGTTAATACAACGCCTCAGTGAATTATTTAGTTCAATGGGACATTTCGTTTTGAACGGTGAACTAACTTGCGTTAACGTGAGCTAACAGCTAACGGAGCTATCATACACGTCTCTACTAGACTTGATGGAGCGTTTGTTGATGTCAGGAGCTATCGGTAGCTGGCCGACTAGATACCGTTCGGTTAGACAATGCCTCATCATGTATTAAACTAAAAGTGAATAGTTGACTGGGTCATTTTGTAACGGTAGCTAAGCTAACGTTAGCTCAGGGAGACGCCGCCGTCCTCCCGTGTGCCGTGTCCCGTCCCACTAGACTACTAGACCCGTGTTTACATGCGTGCGGGAGGGGCTGGCACGCCCACTGCGCGAAGCCTCCTAAATAACTTTTTCCAGTTCGCACATATCTATTATCTATGACTAATTCTATCTATTTTTAGGGGCAAATGCGAGTGAAATAGTCGCGCTGTGGTTACATGACGTCATTGCTATTTTAGAGCTGCACTACCAGTTACACGGTATAGTCAAAATCCATACCGTAGAGCAAATTCATACCGTTTATACCGTATACCGTTTATACCGTCCACCCCTATTTGACACCTTCTCTAAGATATTTGGAAAGGAAGTGGAGCCATCACCATATATCGCATTATTCGGAGTGGCCCCAGCGGACATCCACTTTAGATGGTGGGAATCTAGAATGCTGGCCTTCTGCTCACTTTTGGCCAGAAGGCTGATACTGTTCAAATGGAAGGACCCGGGTTCACCTGTTTACGGCCACTGGATGAGAGAGGTCATGTATCATATTAAACTGGAGAAGATTAGGTACACTATCAGAGGTTGTACCGAAAAATTCCACAATATTTGGGATCCTTTCCTAACTTTCTTTGATGGTATGGAAGCGGATAATGTGACGGAGGCGATCTGACTGGCCTCCCTGGTCTCTCATTTTGTTATTGTTTATTTTTTCTATTATGTTCTTACTTTTCTTCTTCTCTATCTGCAGAATGCAAGAGATATGTGACTGCTGTCGGGTGATTTAAAAGCTAAAAGGAAAAACAATGATTAATAAATGATCTAAGATATTGTAGAATGATTTTATCTGGTATATGGGTGGGGGAGGGAGGGAGGGAGGGCCTTATTTTATTTTTATTTTCTTTTGGCCCATGTGGGACCGCCTGTAAAAACAAAAATTTCAAATAAAAAAACCTTGATAAAAAAAAAAAACACCTACGGGAGACTGCAATTCGAAACTGGCCCCTGCAAATGTCCTAACCCAACCCCCTCCAATGTACAGTAAATGACCAAGTATGGCTTTGTCAATATTCCAATGTACAGTATACAGTGTCCCCCACCCACCCCCTACCCAACCAACCCCCCACCCCACCCACCCAACCACCTCCAATGTACAGTCCCCCCCCCCACCCGCCCGACCCCACCCCACCTACCCAACCTCCTCCAATGTACAGTTTCTACATCAAAATGTATATACTCTCTTTTCTGGACTCTTTTTGTATCACAAACAGTACTGTATTTGCAAATCTGATATGTCATAAATGTATAGATGTAGCAGTACTGTCTATCTGTATGTCGTGTGTGTCATATATGTTATGATGAATTGAAAATGGGGGACCCTGATAAACAAGACGAAAGTCTTTCTCTGGTCTGCATCCCCTTAACAATTGTATGTATTGAGCTGTACTGTACTGTACCCATTCTGCAATCTGTTAATAAAGTTTTCAATCAATCAATCAATCACGGAAGAACATGGGCTTCTTTCCTGTCTAGGCTTCATCTCATACCATGGCTTCCTTCCCCCATTTTGTAAGCAACTTTCAAATTTCAACTTAAGACATCTTCCTTTGCGACCCTGCCCTGACCCCGCCGTCTCTCTCATAAACCTCCAGCAGAAAGATCAAGTGAAAAGCTAGGGCAAGAAAAGGAAAACATTTGAAAGCAATCCTCAACACACAAACAAATAACAGGGGGAGAGAGAGAGAGAGGGGGAGAGAGAGAGAGAGAGAGAGAGAGAATATGATGCAGGCCCACAGCAGCACATGTGGCTGAGGGTGCTTGCCCTAGTTCGTCTCTTTCTGATGTGCCTCCAACACGCACTAGAAGTGTTGTGTGTGTTTGTGCTGCAATGCAGACTCTCCGGTGGGAGAAGAAAGAGGGACATGGATGCCATGCTTGTGCCATTGTCCCCTTCACTACATTGTCTCCTTCACTACATTGTCTCCTTCACTACATTGTCTCCTTCACGGGTTTGAGCTTCTTGTCATCAACTGACGATGCATGATGATGATTGAGGTAGGATTAAGTGAAGGTTGGTTTGGTTTGTATCCAGCAGGGTGATATCAACCTGAGGTTGTTGATACCGAGGTTGCGCGTGAACGAACTCAGGGGGTGATATCAGCCCAAGCTCATAGATACCTAGGTTGTGCTGATTGACCCCCCTCTTTATGATTTGATTTGTTTTAATTATGGTTGTTTTTTTACAAGTAGCCTAACCAATCTAAAATGTAAGGAGGAGAACAGAGGATGGGATGCAAGAAGACGGATCAAGAGCTGTCAGACACAGTTTCAATTCTGCATGAGGAGGAATATGATTGGAGGATGAGAGAAAGGTAAGACAAGGTGATTGGCTGTAGTCTTTGAATCACTAAGCTGACAGGGAGGCTCAACAGTACTTACAGTACTTTAAGAAGCTGTGAATCAAGTTGTGTTGTGGTCCCATCAGTCATGTCCATCACTAAGCTCCTCCCCACGGAACCTCAACACAGCTGGTCCCATCAGTCATGTCCATCACTAAGCTCCTCCCCCACGGAACCTCAACACAGCTGGTCCCATCAGTCATGTCCATCACTAAGCTCCTCCCCCACGGAACCTCAACACGGCTGGTCCCATCAGTCATGTCCATCACTAAGCTCCTCCCCACAGAGCCTCAACACTATGAGAGCACTTGAGGTGAATAGGACTGTCCTAAAATAAGGTACATAAAGACATTTTCATGAACATTCTATTTTGTTTATATTCTAAGTTTATTTCCCATTGTAGTGTTTGCTGATGTTTGTTTACAGTAGCTGTCAGGGATTACACTGGGGCCCGTGCTGCTTCCCTAGTTATGGATTTCTTCTAAAAAGTGTCACGCTGCTATTCTCTGCATTCTAGGTGCAGCAAAGAGAATATTTACAGCAGTAGCTGAGCTGTCCGCAAACCACCACTGAATTCAACTCCGTTTCAGTGTACAACTTCAGAGAACAAAGAAACTGCTTTTATTTACACACAGTTCATTGAGTTTAATAGCCTAAATCTGTAGCTGATTGTCACATCTGTCATACGAGACATTAATAAATCCCTCTGAATTCTTGTGGTCCATTCCAACTGGAGCCAGATTGTTCTCTCTCTCTTTCTATTTTTACATAAAGCATCAGATTGGTTCTACTAACCGGCAGGGACGTGCACACCTCCTCATCATGACACCTCCTCATCATGACACCTCCTCATCATGACACCTCCTCATCCTGACACCTCCTCATCATGACACCTCCTCATCCTGACACCTCCTCATCCTGACACATCCTCATCCTGACACCTCCTCATCCTGACACCTCCTCATCCTGACACCTCCTCATCATGACACCTCCTCATCCTGACACCTCCTCATCAAGACACCTCCTCATCCTGACACCTCCTCATCCTGACACCTCCTCATCATGATCATCCTGACACCTCCTCATCATGATCATCCTGACACCTCCTCATCCTGACACCTCCTCATCCTGACACCTCCTCATCATGACACCTCCTCATCCTGATCATCATGATCATCCTGACACCTCCTCATCCTGACACCTCCTCATCCTGACACCTCCTCATCATGACACCTCCTCATCCTGATCATCATGATCATCCTGACACCTCCTCATCCTGACACCTCCTCATCCTGACACCTCCTCATCATGACACCTCCTCATCATGATCATCATGACACCTCCTCATCCTGACACCTCCTCATCATGACACCTCCTCATCATGACACCTCCTCATCATGATCATCATGACACCTCCTCATCCTGACACTGACACCTCCTCATCCTGACACCTCCTCATCATGACACCTCCTCATCATGATCATCATGACACCTCCTCATCCTGACACCTCCTCATCCTGACACTGACACCTCCTCATCCTGACACCTCCTCATCATGACACCTCCTCATCCTGACACCTCCTCATCCTGACACCTCCTCATCCTGACACTGACACCTCCTCATCCTGACACCTCCTCATCATGACACCTCCTCATCCTGACACCTCCTCATCCTGACACCTCCTCATCCTGACACTGACACCTCCTCATCCTGACACCTCATCATGACACCTCCTCATCCTGACACCTCCTCATCATGACACCTCCTCATCATGACACCTCCTCATCCTGACACCTCCTCATCATGACACCTCCTCATCCTGACACCTCCTCATCATGACACCTCCTCATCCTGACACCTCCTCATCATGATCATCATGACACCTCCTCATCCTGACACCTCCTCATCCTGACACCTCCTCATCCTGACACCTCCTCATCATGACACCTCCTCATCCTGACACCTCCTCATCCTGACACCTCCTCATCATGATCATCCTGACACCTCATCCTGACACCTCCTCATCATGACACCTCCTCATCCTGACACCTCCTCATCCTGACACCTCCTCATCCTGACACCTCCTCATCCTGACACCTCCTCATCATGACACCTCCTCATCATGACACCTCCTCATCCTGACACCTCCTCATCCTGACACCTCCTCATCCTGACACCTCCTCATCCTGACACCTCCTCATCATGACACCTCCTCATCCTGACACCTCCTCATCATGATCATCCTGACACCTCCTCATCATGATCATCCTGACACCTCCTCATCATGACACCTCCTCATCCTGACACCTCCTCATCCTGATCATCCTGTTCAGCTGTTTAGTGATGATTTAGCTGCAGCCAAACTGACCCAGTTAAGAGCCTTTTATTCTAAAGCTGTGGAAATAGCTTCCACTGCACGGCAACAAGATTCCTCATTAGAACCACCTCCCTTGTGTGTGTGTGATTCTCTCTCTCTCACTCGTCCCATTTTTACTTTTGAGTCCCTCTCATTCTCCCTTTCCCTTTTCCAATTCACTACATTTACTCTCTTTTCCATGTTTTGGTTGCCCACCCCCCCATTCCAAATCCCAGCCGATCAGTGGTGGAGATCTGAGCCCAAGAGAGTTGACTCCTCGACACAGAGTCTTACTGTTGGGGTCAATTGCTGGTTAGTGGCTTTGCGAGTCAAAATGTACTGCAATTTAATCAAATTGCACACTTATTTTAAAGTAAATCGGTCTCCAGAGGCATATCACATAACATTATAAATATACATCATTGAGTTGCACCAGTTACCAAAATGGCTAATTTGTCCTTAAGCATCGGGCAAAAATTTATTTTTTTGATGATTGCATACCCAAAGTAATTAGCCATTTATTATACTTTATACTTATAGCACATACATGAGTCTGGTCTCTTTTGAAAGGTAACATTCTGAAGTTTCACTTTGAGTGCTAATGAAATAGAGTAACAGGTCGGGCCGTCCGATGCTTAACACTAACAGCCGACAAGGGGTAAAATGACCCCTAGGCATTTTCAATAAATGTATCCTCGTCACTCGGTCGAGCTCCAGCTTTGTCACTCAATGACTTTTCCTAAAAGTACCCGTTTTATCTGGCACGGTTTCTGAAATTTCAAAATGACTTCAGGAAAATGTAATTAGAACGTTATTCCACATATGGGCCGTTGGAACAGACGAAAGTCACAGCACTTTGCGAGCATCTAGCACAGGGGTGGACAACCCGTAGATCGCGAGCCACATGTGGCTCTTTGCCCGTCAATGTGTGGCTCTTCCATCCAAAAAATAATAATATTTTTTTTTATATATATTTTTTTTTATTAATTTTTTTTTTATGTCACTCAAACCTACATTTCATTGTGGTAAACCTCATATTTTTATATTCAGAGGTAATTATATAGTTTACACTGTTTATTTTTCTCATATTTCTCATATAAGCTGTCGGGTCATCTGACCCGTTCTTGGCGGGAATTAGTGGCATTTTCTCCATGGCTGTGCTAGTGTTAAAGGAAAACTCCAACATTTTGGGAAATTAGCTTATTTGCCATCTACCCTGGAGTTAGACAAGAAGATACATACCTTTTTCTTCTCTGTGCATGCAGTAGGAGTAGGAAGACGTTGGGAACTAGGCTAATGGAGGAACCTACTTCCAGTGACTGACGCTAAGCTAGGCTAACGGTGCACGTCATCCTACTCCTACTGCATGCACAGAGAATAAAACGGTATGTATCTTAACACTCCAACATTTTGGGAACCCTGGAGTTAGACAAGAAGATGCTTACCTTTTTCTTCTCTGTGCATGCAGTAGGAGTAGGAAAACGTTTGGAACTAGGCTAATGGAGGAACCTACTTCCAGTGACTGATGCTAAGCTAGCGTGCATCAGTCCTACTGCATGCACAGAGAAGAAAAAGGGTATGTATCTTCTTGTCTAACTCCAGGGTAGATGCCAAATAAGCTAATTTCCCAAAATCAAGTTTCAAGTTTCAAGTTTCTTTAATAGTTGTCATACAGAAGTACAGAATACTTTTGTACAAAATGCTTCTTACTGTTGCGCTCCAGAGACTGTGCATGACAAGATAAGTATGAAATAAAAACATAGTAAAAATTAGAAGTAAAAAAAGAGGTCACAGTGTTCAGTTTAGACATATGTACAATGTTCGTAGACGTAGTTACCATACAATATACAATACTGTGCAGTGTACTAATATACAATACTATATAGTGCAAGGCATAAATGGACGAGGTGCAGTTTAGGTACAATTCACAGTAGGTGTACGAGTTGTAGTGCAAATCCTTTATCAATAAATATAAAGTGTAAGTGTGTTTGTGTGATCTAAAGTGTGGAGAGTGGGTGCTGCAGTGTGTTGTTTGTTTGAGTGAGTGTGTGCGTGTGGGTGTGTGTGCTGTGTGCATTTGATGGTTGTTGCATAGTGATTATTGTTCGTTTAGCGATTATTTAAAATGTTGGAGTTTTCCTTTAAGAGGTTTTTAAAACATGGTTTTAAAAACAAAGCTCAATCTTAACACATCATTGAGTTGCACCTCTGTTACCAAAATGGCCAATTTGTGCCCCCTTCAAATGTTCGGAGTCAAGGAACCAACACACTGCTCAACTCCAACGGTAGGAGTCAGAGTCATCTCCAAAAAGCCCAGAGTCGTACACTACTATAGCCGATGGCTTGAATCTAGAGTTCCATCTCTCACCAGACATTAGTAATATCTAAATATGGGCTATTTCCCCCCTACCATTACCTCTTTTGTTTGAACTCCACAACTACATATTGTAGTTATATTTCATATTTAGGGTTAGCTCTTCATGACTTGCTTGATAGTTATTCTATACTTAGTTCACTACATATCCTAGCTACAGCTCGGCTTAACTGTTTCATCAGAAGACCGACGGATTGAATAGAATAGAATAGAAAAGAAATACTTTATTCATCCCGAGGGAAATTTGGCACTACAGATCGCTCACAGTAAACAGTAAACATATAGGTAGTAAAAAACAATAAGAATAAAAATAAAAATAAGACTAAGAATAAAATACGGTCCTGAATATACATTTTCTATGTTATGTATATACATTCTGATAAAAAATATACGGTAAAAATATACAGAAATATACAGTAAGTGTACAGTAAAAAGTGTGGAATTGTACAGTGTCGATTTAAGAGTAAAGTAAAAGTCCAGGAAGATTTGATAGTACTGTCACCCGGTGCTCTTGTCTGTCTATTGTTGTTCTTCGCGAAGCATCGTGTTGTTTTGGGATATTTCTTTCTACAGGTATGTATCTAGCAGCTACAACTTTTTTTGTTCATTGGTATTACTGTTATTCTCTCATGACTTTCCTCAGAATTTTTATCGTTTTATTCAGCCCAAGAAATATCAATCTTTACTCCTTAAGTTAGCAGGTAGCCTGGTTGCTTCGCCTCACTGGTCCCACGCTGATTGCTTTTACTATACTACCTGCTTCGGCTTACTAGTTGGTTTCACCCAAAGGAATATGTTTTTTCTCCTTCCTACTGCTGTAGCTTTTAAGCTAACAGGCAACGCGGTTCACTGGACCCGTGCTAAGGATTGGATTTACTTTTGCTCTTTTTGAGATGTGGAAATGGCAAGCCAAGGGGTGGATCTCAAAACATGACCATGTCCCAACAGCTGTGGTTATGCCACTGAAAGGAAAGACATCCCTGCATCACCTGCCTGGTCTAGACTGGCTTTGTCAAAACCTGTTGCACTCATGGATGACAATACTTTGCAATACTTCCTTTTGACTTTGTCAACCAACAGTACTTAGAACCTCTCCTTTCCGAGTATGGACCAAGGAGAGGTGTGGGGCTCTCTCCCCCTCTCCTCTTGTCTGGAAGTGTCTCAGCCCGCTGTGCTTATGGGGGAGACATTTGGTAACCTGACTCAAGAGGCTTCTGAAGAGAAGTCGGCGGACCATTCTAACATATTTTCTGGCGGTCTTGCAGAAGATGAGTTCCCCTGTCTGATGCTGCCACTAGCAATAATGCTCAGGGAATGACAGCTAGTGCCCCTTTCCTGGAGGTCTATGAGAGGGCTTTGAGTCTCAGGATCCCCTAGCCCGCTACTGCAAAAAAGATGATGGGAATAGGATGCAGGGCAACTTTCTCCCTAAAGGATTTCTTTAAAAAACACCTTTCACAGGCTTCTGTTCTCCTTTGGCTGGTTGACATAAACACAGATTGTGACATTTCACAGGAGAACATACTGAGACCGGTAAGAATACATCTTGAGCTTCCATTTACGATTGCCTGCTATCATAGCTGCAGTGAGAGCCTGCAGGGAAATTATACCTAACTCAATACTAGACCGATCATGTGTCAGGTACATGGTAGACGGACTGCAAATAGGGTTTAATGTCCAAAATAGCAATGTTATCCTTTAAGGAGCTCCAGAGAGAGATCCGTACGGTTTATAGAGTTATGGGACTAACAGTTGTCCAGAGGCCTCTCTGACTCAATCTCTAATATCCCAGACAAAGACAGGCAACTGGGGTCTGCTCATCAAATCTCCCCTCAGAGAGGCAGACAGTTGTTTTCCCATCCTGCCCCTTAATCTCTACAATTACTGTACTGTTTGACCGTGATGTGCTCAGTCCTCTTTCACGGGCTCCTGTGCTATTTCCCAGAGAGCCAGAGGTATAAGTGTGTATAACGTGTTCTCCAAGCATTCCTCTATATTTGTTCCAGTGCGCCACAGAGCCTCACTGACATTAGACATGATAAGCCCAGTAAGTCCTCCGTTTCCCCTGGGTCACCTTCACTCAGAGAAATGTACTCCACAGTCAGTTACTGTGTAGGAACATGAAGAAGAAGAAGAAGAAGAAGAAGAAGAAGAAGAAGAAGAAGAAGAAGAAGAAGAAGAAGAAGAAGAAGAAGAAGAAGAAGAAGAAGAAGAAGAAGAAGAAGAAGAAGAAGAAGAAGAAGAAGAAGAAGAAGAAGAAGAAGAAGAAGAAGAAGAAAGAAGAAGAAGAAGAAGAAGAAGAAGAAGAAGAAGAAGAAGAAGAAGAAGAAGAAGAAGAAGAAGAAGAAGAAGAAGAAGAAATCTTTATTTGTCATGCAGATTTAACACACACATGCGATGGGCGACCCACAGGAACACACACACACATGGACTGAGTCGCTGATGAAATGTTCTCTGCACTTCCCATCCCGTCATCCTTCCCCCCAAGGGCAGCCGGGAGCAGACAAGGGCTGCAGCGTGTGCCGCGCCCGGGGACCAATTCAAGTGCTCCTGTCCATCTTCTTCAGGGACGCGACAGCGTTAGCGATCTGTTGTGCATGTTTTTCCATTGGGTTTATCTTATCGGGGGGGAAACCCTTGGAAGCACGGGGAGAACATGCAAACTCCACACAGAAAGGCCTGGGAGATACCCCACCTGGGTACCTGGCAACGCGGAAACCTGGTCCCCAAGCAGGAATCGAACCCAGGACCTTCTAGCTGTGAGGTGACAGTGTTAACCACTACACCACCATGGTGGTGCACCCAGATGGGGTATTTCACAGATGTCTAGCTCAGTTCAGCTGAGCATCAGAGTACGATTTTTGGGAATAATGGCCATCTAGCAGTAATTCCATTAGGCCTTCTGTTGATGAGGGATTGTCAGCGCTGACTTTTTCTCTGAAGCTGGATGAGTCCTAATGTGGGAAACATGACGGGAAGGTCCTCCTGGTCACACCCCTATGCACGATGGCACAGTGCTGTCATATGTACAATAATTATCATATGTGTATGATCGTTTTGCCAAGCTATGTACAATTGGCTTTGCCCTCTGTACGATAATTTTGCCCTCTGTACACCTATTTGTTCTATTGGTTATTATGACTCATGATAATTTTCCTCAAATATTGATAGGCCTCTGAGAGGTCCAGGCTGAATATGGAAGGGTTGTCATAGCAGCCATTCAGAATGCTAGGGCCCCATCTATTAAATTATTATATGTGGAATGTTTTTCAAGCCTAGTATCAGTAAGGGCTTCATCTCCTCTTCATGTTTTATAGGAGATATATTGTCTTTTCTACTGGAACCTGGAGATAAGGCAAGGCCTACTCTACCTATACAGTCTATTATACAGTATTTTGGGCGTTTTTGGCCAACAGCTAGGCTAGTGGTCCATATCCGCTACCATTCATTTATGCTAAGCTAGGCTAGCTTGCAGCTGGATAGCTTTCTACTGAACGCACAGAGAGGAAATTGGTATCTTATCTTCTTGTCTGATTCTGGAGAAGATGGTAAATGTGTTTCCCATAATGTTGGTGTGTTTCTTAAAAAATAGGCTCGTTAACAGTTTCTGCCTAACCTCAACTGCCCTATATAGGCGTAAAAAAAAAGAAGTAACTGGGGCTTCAAGATTTGTCTTCACAATGATGACAACACATGTGAGACGTTTATTGTGTCGCTCAATATCAGTCTCAAGACTTTGCCGTGTCCCTGCCCTGTCTCAGATCTCCTGGCGTCTCTTTGAAACAGCACTGGATGTCTTTCCTGTCTAAAAATGTCGATGGCATGTTTGTCGCTTAAGAGCCCGGTCCAACGAACCACAGTCCCTATAAAATCAGACAGAGGATTGGATTTATTCCCAGAAGGTATCAGCGGTCTAGGGAACAATGGAGATCTTCAACCTCTTGACGATCCCGTACATTTCTGCTCATCTAGAGACTGTTTTAAATGTGGCTAAATGAAAAATTAGGCAGTGAGACCACAAATGTGTTGTTAAAGAATTGCATTTCCCTGAAAACATAAACATTAGCCTATGATTTGTTGAGCAGATGACATTGTGTAGGCGGGTGCAAACAGACAGACAGACAGACAGACCATGAAACACCAAGTGAAGTTGACTTACTAACCTTCTTGACACGAGAAGTGATCCCACTTTACTGCCAACAGAATCCAGACAGAGAAATATGTGCCATATTCCAGCCCTTGCCGGTTTCAAATGTGTTAGTCCAAAAAGTAAATATGCTGAAATGTGCCTTTCAGGGTGTCCTGGCGTTGTCTGTTGTCTTTTTCCCCTGACCTTGTGTTATTGGCCTGAGGCTGCTAAGCATTGATTTCATCATCATCTGCACGTCTGCCTGTTAATGGTCCAGATCATTGTCAGCAATAAAGAGCAGATGTGACCACAAGAATAGAAACAAATGCATCACTGCATCGATTATTTTAAAGGAGCATTTCGGCAAAGATTTTTTTTACCTGAATCCTATGGTTCTGTTGTGAGGAGGACGTGTGATAATCTGACATAAAATTTACCAACGTGTTCTGTGTCTCGAGAGCTCTGCCGCATCACCCCCATAGTGAACTGCAGACACCATTTCCTCAGAGAGTCCTCCACTGTAAAAGGCACAACTTGAGCCGAACTCTCAAGAGACAGAACAAGTTGGTAAGTTGTATGTCCGATCATCACATCCTCATGACAGGATTCCGGTTAAAAGTTCAAGTTCAAGTTTCTTTAATAGTTGTCATACAGAAGTACAGAATACTTTTATACAAAATGCTTCTTACTGTTACGCTCCAGAGACTGTGCTAGACAAGATAAGTATGAAATAAAATAGTATAGCATGTAAATTAGAAGTAAAAAAAGAGGTCACAGTGTTCACATATGTACAATGTTCGATGCAGAATAGAAGTAACTGAGTTACCATATAATATACAATATACTATGCAGTGTACAATACTTTATAGTGCAAAGCAGAAATGGGATGAGGTACAATTTAGGTACAATTTACAGTAAGGTGTACGAGTTGTAGTGCAAATCCTTTATCAATAAATATAAAGTGTGTTTAGGTGATCTAAAGTGTGGAGAGTGGGTGCTGCAGTTGTTTGTTTAAAGTGAGTGTGTGCATGTGGATGTGTGTGCTGTGTGCATTTGATGGTTGTTGTATAGTGTTTATTGTTCGTTGAGCAGCCTGATGGCCTGGGGATAGAAGCTTCTTCTGAGTCTTTCTGTGCTCGCCTTGAGACTCCGGTATCGCTTGCCTGACCGCAGCAGTTCAAAGAGGCAGTTGTTCGGTTGGCTGGAGTCCTTGATGATTCTCTTAGCCTTACCCCAGCACCGCTTGTTGTAAATGTTCTGGAGGGTGGGGAGCCCGCCTCCAATTGTGCGTTCGGCTGAATGTGTCACTCTTTGTAGTCTGCTTCGGTCTTGTGCAGTGCTATTCCCAAACCAGGAGGTGATGTTGCCAGTCAGGATGCTCTCTATTGTACATGAGTAGAAGTTCTTAAGGATCTTCTGACTGACTTGGAACTTCCTTAGGCGCCTGAGGAAGTAGAGGCGTTGTCGTGCCTTCTTCACAACACTGTCAATGTGTGTGGTCCATGTCAAGTCCTCGGATATGTGGGCTCCGAGGTACTTAAAGCCCAACCTCCAGGTTAAACCCTACTCTGCAATTATGGGTAGTTTACATCATTGGTATCTAATTTAATTATTAATTTTTTTCCATTTGACGCCGGAAATTTCACTCAGAAATGGTTAAAAAGGTCCACGCACTAATAACATGCACGAGCAAATCTAAAAGCTTATCAGACGCTAGCACGGCCGTGACGTCACTTCAGGAGCACGGCCGTGACGTCACTTCAGGAAACGTATGCCTTATGCCCGTCCGGGTCATAGTACTACTCGATATATGGCGCTGGCTAACATTAGCATTATGTCTACTGTCGTGAACCATTTGAGATCGGGGCATATAGAGGAGTTTGGGGAACGAGTAAAATCATGTGCAGGTCCTCTTCTCAGACCTGTGTGGCAAAGCACTGCACACGCATCATGCAAGCTACACGTCGCTGCATGTTGATCAATGGTGGCCCACTCGGTGCATCACAGTGGGCTACTATTGTGCTAACAACAACCGCGGTGTCCGGCTTGTCGGCCGGGATGAGTGCTCGATTTGGGGTGGTTCTCTCCTCTTTGTGTGCCCCCGTTCGCGCGGGTGTCCTGCCGGGGAGCTTGTGGACGCGACAACAGCGGCGGCCGTAGCGTGTTTGAGCCTGTAGCGTTAGTCAGCTCATAGCTATCGTGTACCACTAGCGTTACGGCGGGCTCGAGCACCCTACGGCTGCCGCCGTTGTCGCGTCCATAGGCTCCCCGGCAGGGTACCCGTGGGGACGGGGGTGTACAGAGAGGAGAGAACCATTTTGTGTCGGCGTTCTTGCCGGCCAGCGAGCCGGACGTCGGGATATGTTGTTAGCACAATAGCTACCAAGCTAAGCTATGTTAGCTTCTAACGGTGTATACACAATATGTACAACGACACAATGATTTACATTATTACAAATATGGTAACGTGGTTGTGGCTTTTACAAATAGTGGTTAGCTTTAGAGATGGATGGCTATGATCACGGAGCAATAGTGTTGTTAGGTGAAACAGATACATTTTCATTCGGCTAGTAGTAGCAAGGCTCTCTGCCTGCAGTGCCTGCCACTAGCTGTGTGTGACTCTCAGCGCCCCCTGGTGAGCCCCCTGGTGCCCTGCACCTGTTGTGACGACATCATTTCGATTACACGCGCACGTTATGAACCATTGATTAAAATATCCATGTGCGTGGTGATTGTGTTGGGCAGACAAAATGTTTGATAAAAACGCTAAAACTGGGTTAATTTCAATACTTTTTTTTCCTTCTTCATGAAAGTCACTGTTGGCCTAGTCCACATTGTTCATTGAACAAAAATTCAACATGAAGGTTGGCCTTTAAAACTGTTCACTCTCTCAACCGGTGCCCCGTCGATGCTGAGGGGGCTGTAGTCCTTGACCCCCGACCTCCTAAAGTCCACAATCATCTCTTTTGTTTTGCTGACGTTCAGGGAGAGGCTGTTTGACCTCTTCCAGGTAGGCCCTCTCGTCGTTTGCAGAGATCAGGCCCACCACTACTGTGTCGTCAGCAAATTTGATGATTGTGTTGTTACTCCGCTGAGCCACACAGTCGTGTGTACAGGGAGTAGAGGAGGGGACTCAGCACACAGCCCTGGGGGGGCCCTATGTTGAGGGTGATGGATGAGGAGGTACAGTTGCCTGCTCTCACCACCTGGGGTCTGCCCGTCAGGAAGTCCAAGACCCACTGGCAGAGGTCATAGTTCAAGCCCAGGTCCCTGAGCTTGGCTATGAGTTTGGAGGGGACTATGGTATTGAATGCCGAGCTGTAGTCGATGAACAGCATTCTCACATAGTTCCCCTTCCTCTTGTCCAGGTGTGATGCTGCTGTGTGCAGCACATGGGCTATGGCGTCCTCCGTGGACCTGTTGGGCGGTATGCAAATTGCAGGGGGTCCAGGTTGATGGGGAGGGAGGAGCAGATGTAGCCCTTTACTAGCTTCTCAAAGCACTTCATGGCTATGGAGGTGAGAGCTACAGGGCGGTAGTCGTTGAGGCAAGCAGGCTTGGATTTTTTAGGTACAGGGATGATAGTGGACTTCTTCAGGCAGGTGGGGATGACAGCCAGTTCTAAGGACAGGTTAAATATGTCAGTGAATACCGGGGCCAGTTGGTTGGCACAGACTTTTAGGACGCGGCCGGGGATGCCGTCAGGTCCTGCTGCCTTCCTGATTTAAAGGTCCGCCTCACCTCATGCTCTGTTACCCTAAACACTGAGTCTCCATCAGCAGACCCCCCCCCCCCCCATTGCCGTGGCTTGTAGGCTGGTGTTATTACCAGCCTCAAACCTCGCATAGAAGGTATTGAGATCATTTGCTAAGGAGATGTCACTGTTCAGTTTGAGGGAGGTGCCTTTGTAGTCTGTCATCGTTTTGAGGCCCTGCCACATAGCTCTGGAGTCAGCCTGTTCAAACTGAAGTTCAATTTTATCCCTGTAGCGCCGTTTTGCCTCTATTACTGTCCTCTTTACGTTGTATCGTGCCACCTTGTGGTCATTCATGTTGCCTGCCACCAGGCCGGCGTTGTATGCTTTGGTGCACGCTTTCAGAGCTTCACGGACGGATTTGTGTACCCAGGGCTTTTGATTTGGGTAAACTTTAATTATGGTAGTGGGGATTGTTTCTTCCACCAAAGTACGAACAAAGTCCAGCACTGTCTCCGTGTAGTCATTGATGTTATTGGCTCAATGCCCCTTTAAAGAATGACATGAAAAACAAGCTACAACATTCTGAACAGACAATGTAGACAATACTTTTGCAGGTTATACCAGGAGCTGTGCTACAAATCTTGTAAACATCACAGGATTCCTTTTGTTTTTAACACATTGGCAACCACGGTTTGCAGTGTAATATGGTTCTGGACGACCAGGGTTTGTCAACAAACCGATGTACTTTCTAACAGCTATATATATACTTTATAGTATTGCTATCTGTCCATTCTCATTGTCACTTGAGTGCATAAACCGTGCCTTCATAATGGCTTAAAGAAAATAAAAATCCATCGGTTGGTTGTCATTTTATAGCGTCGTGAATATAAGCTTTATCGCAGTTTTCGTCTTGTCTTTTTTCTGGGAAGCTAGATATGAGGCTATAGGCTAGTCACGTTATATCAAATGCCATTTCTGTTGTATATATACGAATGAAATAAAACAAACTGCTTAGCATCCAGACTATTACAGAGCATCTATGGATGAAATGGGGGCGGCGGGGGACGCCGATTAATATTATTGATTAGCAATACAGTGTGCGTTCAAGTAGCCACATTCAACTGATCGATCGCTTGCGTGTTACAACAATGTCCAATCCGGCTGTAATTTGGGTGAATAGTATCCTACCGTCAGCCCATGTGATTGCCGGCAGCATTTCGTCATTATTCATCGGAATCTGGTAGATCGATATGTCCATTGGCTGATCATAAATCCCATTATTCCAGGCTGAAATCTGCGTTCGGTAACGTGATCAAAGATGGAGGATGTTTGGCTGGGATCCAGGCTCATATGAAACGCCCCTAGACAATAAAAAAAAAAAATTCCCATTCGGCCTCAATGATACTGCAGTGGAGCGATGGCGCCCCTAAGAGGATCTGGCCGGATCGGGGACGTTAATACCGTTATTAATATGGAATAAAACAATAACAACTTGCCACGAGTTAACTAGTGGCTCTGGTCCTCAACGGGTGGAATCGAAACACGAGTTAACTCGTGGCTGGTCCTTAAAGTGTTAAGAGTTTGCCTTGCGAGCTAGATCTCCCTCCCACGTAGCCAAGCTGTAGGCCAGGGGTCGGCAATAGGCGGCCCGCAGGCCGAAATTGGCCCGCCAGAAATAATATCTGGCCCCTCAGATTATTAAAAAAAAAATAAAAATAAAAAAATTAAATGTACCAACTAGGCTAGGCTATATGTTAGCTATAACGTCCAAATAGAGAAACTACCACCACCTAAAGAATGCTTATTATACTTTGTTTTATCCATGTTGAGAGTGAATAACAGGTACAGTAGGCAGCGAGGTACAATGTAGCGCTTGCTCAACATGAAAAAAGTCGGTGGACAGCGCCTGGTGCTGAAATAACAAACAAACAGTGTGGTGTGAAATTAAAACACCAGTTCAGTAAGTCATTCAAACTTTATCTTTACTTATATGACTGATGGCACCACATATGTGAACAGTAACAATGCAATTAAACTGAAGTCAAATCAGAGCAAAAAAAGCTGAATCTGCTTCAAGAAGATGCGCTACATTAGGTATATAAGGAATTACAACAAGACATATTAACTAAATAAAAAATACAATTAGGCTTTTAACCCTCTAAAGCCGGGCACAAAAAAAACATTAAATATCTTTGGATTTGTTTGTGATAAAGACTTGCTTTATTCATTGTATCGATTGTCATCTAAAAATGTTGTGCATCTCTCAGAGAATGCGCAGATGTAAAGCATAGAATCTTGAAATATCTAGATTGGTTGTTTTTTCTGGACTGCATCTAATCCGCTGTATCTATCCATTTATCATATATCTATATGTCTGTCACTATAGCCAATGGAAATGCTAGAAATGGTCACGTGGACTGGGAGAACCAATGGAAGATTCCTATTGTTTCTCAATAGTCCAGTGCGCTCCACAGAAAGGGCTGTCAGATAGATAGACGAGCTGGTTGTGCGTAATGTAAGATAGACCGATAAGAGAGAGGCGCTTGTCTCTGGTTTTATAATAAAATGGCAAAAAGACAAAGGTATAATGTTCAGTGCAAATGTGTATGTCGTTTACAGTTTATTATGCCACCTATGCAGCTAGTTTATTTTGTCCATTCTCTGCCTCTTCCACAAATGTATGTCTTAGTTATAAGGTGGTTAGTCACAGATTTAAAATCTTTTCACTATCAATATATTAAATTAGCCATTGTTTTTGTTTCCGGCCCCCCATACAATGGCTTGGAAAAAATGTGGCCCTCGGCCAAACTTAATTGAAGACCCCTGCTGTAGGCTGTCAATTTAGCAAGCTGGATATTTAGCTACCATTTGACCCAAGGATATACACCGACTCTGAAGCATAGTCAAAGTCTGTCTAAAGAGAAGTCAGTTCACTCTCCCGCCATCTTGATGATGCGGACTAACGAGCAGGCACGTGCACACATAGAGCCCAAGGGGTGCTTGACCACCTGCCCTTTTGAGCCTCATAAAAAAGTGCCATTAATTATTTTTTTTATTAACCATTTTTGTTTTGTTTTTACCGTTGTGCATACCCTTCCAACTGAAAAATGTCAGGATATAATCTAAATATTAGGTAAAGAGAGAGAGATGCCCCGTATTCCATTGCAGTTTGCACGGCCTCAGCGCGCCTCTCTGTGGACCTATATATTTTATGCCTAGCATGGGGGGTGATGATGATGATGATAGAAACCGCTGTGGCGCATACAGTTGAATGCTGGTATTACTCACTGAGGGACACGAAGAAGTCAAGTCCGATGGGATTTGTGAATCTCAAATACAAATCGGGATTGGAATAAAAAATGCATTTATATTAAACAATACAGAATATACAGCACTTCTTGGGGTCTGTAGGGTAAGCACTTATTCCCTCCCCCCTGAACATTTATGGAGATGTATGGGCCTTTTAAGTCAGTGATAAAAGTCTTTCAAGGATAAGTGAGCTCCTGCACTGATTATTATAGTTCAATATTCAATATTTGATCACCAAAACCCCCCCAAAAATCGGGCTTACACGCTTCGTTCGCTTGGTTCTAACATACACAGGTATAGTGCCCTTTTCAGCCTTTGAGCACCTGCCCTGTGCACGTCCCTGCTAACGAGACCTGACCTGTATCTCTATAGCCTCTTCATACACTGGAAATTATTCAGTTAAAATTATTTCACGCAGAGTTTACCCTCCCAGCACCCAAGTCCTTAGTCTGCGTATTGACCAACTGAGCCCATGTGTGAATACGAGCAGGTCATCGTTTTCAGAATTCACACAGCGAGTGTGTTGATTAACATAGACATAGACTAACCATGTTCCTTACACAACAATGTTGCATACAGTTGGCCTTTTCCCACTGATAGTTGAATTAAAACTTATGAGTTGTGGATCAAATCTGTGTTATCTTCATTCTCTTCAATTTCATTCCTGAGCAAGGACAAGACACACAAGGCATTTGTGTTTTTGCAAGGTGCAGCCAAGAAAGTGTGGAGGTGCCCAAGATGATATGCTGGCCAGTTTTTCTGACTGTGGATGAAAGATATGAAACGCTGTTTCCTCATCGTCCAAAAACATGTACATAAATTAACAGTTTCACGGCGTAAAACCCTGTTTTTGCACTGTGCGGAACACCATTGGTTGCTTATTTCATTTAATTTCTAATCTTTATCTTAACAAAGAAAAACAAGGTTGCCCTCATTTGCAACAATGTCGAGTTTCACTGTATGCCCTGGTATGTATGTGATAGGGCTGACCCCTGTTAATGTTAGAGGTTATATATGATTGCAAGTAACTGAGTAACTGTCTAACTATGTATAAATGTTTCCACTAGAGGGCGCTATAGGCGGAGCTGTTAATGCTGCCGCCAGGTAGAGGGTATAATAAGGAGATGTCGACCCCCCCTCTGTCTCTTCCACCTTCGCTCTCATAAGAAAAGGATGTCTCATGTACTGCTGTGGACCAATGTGAAATAAACCATGCCGTTTAATGGCTAAAGATAGAAACCATGCCTCATGAACATATTATTGTCGCCCCATAGCAGACTCTGTCAACAACCCCTATTAGTCGAATAGTCGACTAATCGATCGAAAGGAGCCGTAGTCGACTGCCAACCTCTTAGTCAAATACAACAAAAAAAAGTAAAAAAAAATGTTTTATCATTCTTTCCAAAAGAAAAGAGGCCTAGAAGCGTGGCGAACGCTAATGGCACGCATACCAGAGGCTAACTGCCTAAGAAAACAGGCACAGAGGCACTGAAAGAGGATTTCACCCATCTAATGAACACACTAGTGTAACGCTTCCCCTGGTCCTGCTGGACCAGACGGTAACTTTCCTCCCGGTTCGGCTGGACCAAGCATTGGACTTCCACAATCTTTAGTCGACTTTCGGCCAATCATAGTCGACTATCCAAATCCTTAGTCGGGGACAGCCCTAGTATGTGATAAATAAACCTCTTGAGTTACATGCCAGTTAAATGAATATTTTAAATTATGATCTTCCATACACAGATCCCTTTCTGCACCATGCCCTCACTCTACCTAGGCACCACCGCTCTCCTAAAACAAGCACAGTATTTCTGTATGTCTGAACTCATCTGCCATGAAGAATCGCATGGAAAATCCCTTTCTACTAGACCAGCTTCATCTTGTGCTAGATTGAGTCCTTGGTTACCATGGTAACTACTCACTGTGCAATTCCCAGTCTTTTAGCAGAGATTGTGATTAATTAACACTTTTAAAACTCACATTTCACCTCAAGATGCAGTAACTTATAATTTGCTCAACATGAACCAAATCACATTTAATTATTTGATCTGAATACGCTTGTTTTGTAGCAAGCAGTTTTGTTGTTGCCGCCATCTTTAGTTTTACAGATATCCCCATTCAAAACTAGCATTCCATCTCTTGCGTAGTGACTGATTGGTCTGCTGATATTTAAGCTCACTGGCTGGAGGGCGGAAAACACACAGCACAGCTCTACACTATTGCTCTGTTCAAAAAGTCTTAAATGTCATGCTGATGCTCTAGTGCGACATCTAGTGGCTGAATGTTATCTATAGCACCTTTAACCAAACTTACCAGACTATTTCACCTTTTATGGAACAAATGGAATCCTACTACTATAATTCATTGATGTTGAAACAGAATGGTGAGATACTGTATTCAACCAAATGTTGTCAAAATGTAACCACCAGAAAATGTTCAACATTGTACCCAACTTTGACATTGACAGCAAAAGAAAACACAGGAGTTTGAACTAGAGGATCTACATTGTTTATGGTGTCACCACAAGGTTTGGCTTCCGTAAATATTGTGACAATGTTTTTTTATGATGATAATTGTAACTGAGGGGTACAATTCCCTGACTGTATTAATCAAGTACTGATATCATTAATCACTACCGTCTATGTACTTCTGGCCAATACTGTACATGAGTATTATTAGATTGGAACACTCCCACAATAACACGGTTTTCCACACAGAATACTAGTTTACAATATTTATTACACAAAGGGGTATGATTACATTACTTAGTTGCGCTTATAAGGCAAATAGAATGTGCATAGGCGAGTCAATAGTGAATATTAAGTAATTATCTAGGGATCTTCTGGGAAAGGTGTACTACCGGTTGTAAGCCAGCAGAGGGGGGCAAAGCTCTAGGAATGTCAATGGTTCACGGAGGCGATGTCATCCCTGGAGCTGCGGGGATAGGCAGCCTGGTCCCAGGATGCGCGCCGTGTAGGTGAGAGCCGGGGAGTCTCTGCTCCGGCAGAGACGGGCTCGAGTGGAGGTCCTCACGGTAGATGTGTAGATCCCACAGCAGCAGCGGGCAGACGGTTCTGCTCCAGCCGCCACAGTCAAAGCACTGAAGAATAATCCTTGCCGGAAAGTGGCTCTGCTGGCGGGGTAAATCCTCCGTGTTGCGCTGTAGTGCGCGGTGGTTCAGACGTTACTATACTATTAGCACGGGCAATAAGTGCTCTATGTCGACGCACAATTACTCACTCCACGTGGTCTTTGACTCGTAATGAAGGTTTACTAATGAATAGAGAACGATACGACAAACAGACGTATTTAGGATAACACGAGACTATATTGAGGCAATGCGAGCCCTGCTGTACCGCACGTTGCGTAGTGGGTAAGGCTTTACTTGGTAACTGAACCAGACTGAACTGAAGGCGAACTGAAGAGGAACTGCAAGGAAAAAGTTCTACATTTCTTGCGCCATATATATATGTACCGTGAACAAATAGTACCTATCTCATTTCTGTCGCCTCTCGGTCTCGTAGCCGTGGGTGAAAGCGGGCATGTTAAGACAAGTCCTGGCGGTAGCTTTCAAGTCAGCTCGAGGGGGTAAGGCTTTACTCGGTACCTGGCGCCAGGGGATCGCTTCCAATAGGGGAACGAATACCATGGTCTGTCCTGCTACCAGGTAAAGGGACATTCCGTGCATATTGTACAAGGAATATACAGGGGATATCAAACGACATGCAGATATTACACATGGGATCTTAGGCAATAAATATATATATTCGGTTTAATCTGACCCTTTGTAACAGCCGCCCCCTAATTAGTCCCACCTAATTAGCTAAGCAGGGGCAGATTAACCGCACTGTCCACTACTCAATGTCTGTGAGGGGTCGGGCAGTTCACAAAGTCAGGGGTCATGGTCGTCATTAGACAAGTCGGGGAGCCTTGGCGACTCGATCAGCCTCGCCACGGGTCGGTTGTAGATCCGCCCTTGGCCGAGCACTTCTGCCACTCTGACCTTTCCGTCGGCACCAGTGGTCACTTTGCTTACGCGGCCGGCCGGCCACGCAGCTCGGGGTGGTGACTGGTCTATGGTCATGACGACTGGACGGGATGAAGGGGGGCTTAGGAGGAAGCGGGCCTGAGACTGCTTTGATCTTGGCTTGGCTGTGCTTTCTCCTCCTCCGTCTGTTTCTCTTGTTCGCTCTGTACCCCGTGTGAGGAGGGGCCGGTCCCGGCCGCCCCGTCAAGGAGTCGCTTGGGGTGCTGGGTTCGAGGTCAGCTACGCCTGGAGCGCAGCTGAGGGGGGTGGAGTTCCGAACTCCCTCTGGTACCCACGGTTCTCTCACGGGCCTCTCACTTAATGTCAATAGCCTCTGCTGTACGGGGGAGAGGCCGGTGTCTTCTTCTGTCGCTCTGGAGTGGAGGCAGCTAGTGGCTGCTGTTCGGTTGAGAGATTTAGCGAGGGGGCCTTGCAATGTCCATCCTAGGCGGGTCTCGACTGCTGCAGGACAGCCTCTGGGGCCTGTATGGACCCGGTCAATCGGGACTATGAGTTCTGCATGGTCGGAGCCTATCAACAGGGTCGGGGTAGCGCCTTCTATGAGCGGGATAGGTAATTGGCGCAGGTGCACATATTTATCCATCAACTTGGTGACAGGGTAGGTGTACTGCGAGAGTCCTATTTCTCGGCTGGTGAAAGCATTTGTGATCTTGTACCGTCGCTCTGGCTGCCCGCTTGCTGCGATAGTGAAGGAGACATTCTCGCCCTTTATCGTCTTTAAATCTCTTCTTATTGTCCGAATCGTCATTTGGTTCTCGCTCCCCCGCAGTCCCAGCTGGGCCGCAGCGGACGCGAGCAGAAGGGTCTTCTCTGACCCGTCATCAAGGACGGCGTAAGTGTCCATGACTTTGTCCCCGTGGCTCAGGAGCACTCTGACCACTTTGAGGAGCACTCGGGGGGTCTCGCTGTGCTGGTCAATGTGGAGCACTCCTGTCTCGGGTGGTGACGTAGACTCTATAGGGTACGAGTCGCACCTTGTGCGCCAGTGTCTGCCGTAGCAGTCGGGACAGAAGGGAGCGGTCTGGTGGAACTTTGGTTCTGGTGCCACCGCCTCGGTATGGTACAGTACCGCGACGGGCCCACTCTGTTGTCCTGGGTGACGCTTGTTGATGTCGTGCAGGACCTCCAGGTGGGTGCCACCGCACCTGCTGCACTTTTTCTTCAGGCGGCACTCAGCTGCTAGGTGGCTGCGCGCGCAGCGGAAGCAGCGGCGGTGGTCCTTGACCCACTGGCTCACATCATCCGTGGTCAGCTTCTTGAAGTCTTCGCACTGATGGAGCCGATGTTCTCCCTTACAGTACTGGCACTCAATCTTCCACTGGTCCTCTTTCGTCGAGGGGGTGTTGTGGTTGGAGTGCTGCGGTACTGACTCTGATTGGTGCATGACAGTCACCGATCTTCTTCCATCATTTATTCTCCTGGGTCCCTCTCTGGAGCTTGGCGTGCTCCGCCCGAAGGTGTCCAGTCATAAGCTGCTGACCTCTCTCGCCAGGAAGTCGGCCAGATCAAGGAGGGATGGCTCGGGGCCGTCGGGGTCGCGGTAGTCCCTCTGCCGCCGAAAGCGCTCCTGTCTTGCGGGTGGCAGCTTCTCCAAAATCCTCTCAACGTTAGAGTTGGCGTATAGCTCATGCCTGCCCTTCTCCCGTTGCGCTCCCAGCATCCCCACCAGGGACTGCACTTTGATTGACAGGTCGTCTAGTGAGCGATTGTCTGTGGCTGGGGGTAGGCGGTCAATATGCCTTATCTCTTCTATTACGTAATCCCATATACGTCCATATCTCTGGTCCAGCGCTGCAAGGGCCGCTGTGTATGGTGTCGAAGAGGAGGCGTAGGCCAGCGCTATATTGTGCGCTCGCGGTACTTTCAGGTGCTTCAGTAATATTGCATACTTGTGGCGTTCATCAGCGACATCCACCATCATTGTCTCTAGGCACATCCGGAGCTCCGTGTACTGTGCTCGATTCTCATAGACGAAGTCTGGGATTGACGGCGTGGCAATGTATGACGCTGTGGGTGACTGATACATCGGTGAGCGTTGGGGGAGAGGCCTCCTAGGCGAGTCTCCTCTGGCGTGTCGTCTTGGGCTGGTACTTGGTGGGTACCGAAGGTCGGGTACCCAGGTGCTGTTCCTCGGGGCTGGCGGTGCGTCAAACTCACCCGTGAGTTGAGTCGGGGGTTTGTAGCGCAGGGCCTCGGGGCTGACTTCTGGGCTGTACTGGACCTCCTAGTCCTGAGTACGTGGCTGCGGGTCGGGGCTGTACTGGGCCTCCTGGGCCAGAGCACGTTGCTGCTGGTCGGCTTGACACCCCTCCTCTTCCTCCTCCTCTTCCTCTGCTAGGACCTGGAGTCGTCTGCTCAGTCTCTCGGCGTGGTTCGGTTCTGTACCCCGGTTGCTAGGTCTCGTATGGACCGGCTGGGGAGGGGGTTCAGAGACGTGGACAGGCTCCTCCTGTAGGCGGGGTTCGGAGACGTGGACAGGATCCTCCTGTAGGCGGGGTCCCGGGTCGCTTCGTCGGGTAGGGGAATGTGTCCTAGACCCATGTCTTGACGACCTCTGGGAGCTCCGTGCGGAGTGAGGGGGTGTCGCCATGGCAACCAGTTTGTCCATCAGCTCCGCCTCGCGCCGGTCATGGGCTGCGTCGCGCGCGGCTTCGCGCTGGGCGTTGGCGATGTCGCGCTGCGCATTGGCGCTGGCCTGGGCAGCGTCGCGCTGTGCGTTGGCGACGTCGCACTGGGCATTGGCGCTGGCATGGGCAGCGTGGAGCTGTGCATTTGCGACGTCGGCGCGGCTTCTCTCGATGTTCTCTTCTGTCTGGAGGCGTCTGGTCTCCAGTCTTATTCGGTCGTCCTCGCTCCTTTGTTGCGCCTGGAAGCGCTCTCGCTCACCTGCGTAATGTTCGCGCTCGCACGTCTGTTGCGCTTGAAGTCGATCGCGTTCGGTGGAGGCTGCCAGGGTGGCGATGAGTGCTTGCGCCAGCATCTTGTCCGCCTCGCTGGGGGAAGACGCCGTTCGGGGCGATCGGCTCCCGGCAGTACTGGTTGGAGATCCATTCTCCTGTTGCGTACCGAGGAGATCCGTCTCCTGGGTGCGCGTCTCTTTAGGGTTGTCTTCCTCCCGGGGCTGATCGGGGGCTGATTCGGTATTGTCTGGGGGTAAAGTCGTGTCAGTTCCCTCCTGGTCCCCATCGTGAGCTTGGTCAGTTACATTAGCACCCACTAGGGCCTCTCTGGTCGGGGTAACCTGGTTGTTAGGGTCAGACATAATTTTACTTTCTACTTTTTCCGCGTTTAACTTCCCTTTAAAGCTAGGTATTGGACTGACAGAGTATGCCTCTAGGTAGGGAGGTGGCTGTCGTCTGCGCTGCGGGCGATCTAGTTTAGGAGAACCGTTTGTGGAGTGTTCGTCATCGGCCATGCCAATATTAATATTATATTAATATTACGCTAATTATTATCTCGGCTATCGAAGGACCAATTGTAACTGAGGGGTACAATTCCCTGACTGTATTAATCAAGTACTGATATCATTAATCACTACCGTCTATGTACTTCTGGCCAATACTGTACATGAGTATTATTAGATTGGAACACTCCCACAATAACACGGTTTTCCACACAGAATACTAGTTTACAATATTTATTACACAAAGGGGTATGATTACATTACTTAGTTGCGCTTATAAGGCAAATAGAATGTGCATAGGCGAGTCAATAGTGAATATTAAGTAATTATCTAGGGATCTTCTGGGAAAGGTGTACTACCGGTTGTAAGCCAGCAGAGGGGGGCAAAGCTCTAGGAATGTCAATGGTTCACGGAGGCGATGTCATCCCTGGAGCTGCGGGGATAGGCAGCCTGGTCCCAGGATGCGCGCCGTGTAGGTGAGAGCCGGGGAGTCTCTGCTCCGGCAGAGACGGGCTCGAGTGGAGGTCCTCACGGTAGATGTGTAGATCCCACAGCAGCAGCGGGCAGACGGTTCTGCTCCAGCCGCCACAGTCAAAGCACTGAAGAATAATCCTTGCCGGAAAGTGGCTCTGCTGGCGGGGTAAATCCTCCGTGTTGCGCTGTAGTGCGCGGTGGTTCAGACGTTACTATACTATTAGCACGGGCAATAAGTGCTCTATGTCGACGCACAATTACTCACTCCACGTGGTCTTTGACTCGTAATGAAGGTTTACTAATGAATAGAGAACGATACGACAAACAGACGTATTTAGGATAACACGAGACTATATTGAGGCAATGCGAGCCCTGCTGTACCGCACGTTGCGTAGTGGGTAAGGCTTTACTTGGTAACTGAACCAGACTGAACTGAAGGCGAACTGAAGAGGAACTGCAAGGAAAAAGTTCTACATTTCTTGCGCCATATATATATGTACCGTGAACAAATAGTACCTATCTCATTTCTGTCGCCTCTCGGTCTCGTAGCCGTGGGCGAAAGCGGGCATGTTAAGACAAGTCCTGGCGGTAGCTTTCAAGTCAGCTCGAGGGGGTAAGGCTTTACTCGGTACCTGGCGCCAGGGGATCGCTTCCAATAGGGGAACGAATACCATGGTCTGTCCTGCTACCAGGTAAAGGGACATTCCGTGCATATTGGCTCAGGGGTAGAGCGGGGCGTCCAATGATCGAAGGGTTGGTGGTTCGAATCCCGCTCAAGCCCATGTCCATCCCATTGCCGTTGTGTCCTTGGGCAAGACACTTAACCTACTTGCCTCGTATGAATGTGTATGCATGTGAATGAATGTTGGTGGTGGTCGGAGGGGCCGTAGGCGTTGATTATTCGCCACGCTTCCGTGAGTCTGCCTCAGGGCAGCTCTGGCTGCAATTGTAGCTTACCACCACCGGTATGACTGTGTATGAACGAATAATGGACTCTGTGAAGCGCTCTGAGTCAGAGCAACAGTCAGTCAGAGAAGAGCGCTATATAAATCCAATCCATTATTATTATCAAACGACATGCAGATATCACACATGGGATCTTAGGCAATAAATATATATATTCGGTTTAATCTGACCCTTTGTAACAATAATGATGTGATGTTCTTGTCTCGTTTTAGATGCACTGAGTGGAATGTCGCAGAGAACAGATAGGGGCTCGTCCGGGCTGCACAGAACCAGAAGGGACCAGCAGACCCTCCACAAACATGGGCTGAGCCGAGCTGTCCGCGACACGCAAGGGGGAGGGGTTGCCATTGACACCCTGCCTGACAACATGACCCATGTAGTGGTGAGACTCTACTATTGTACTATTGTGTCTATTATAATTACTGCCGAATAATCAGGGACAACTTACATGGATAAACTTAAAGAACAAGTTTATGGAAGCAAATGAGTGACAGAAGTATTTGAATTTTATCAGACACCGAATTTATAGCATTGAAAATAATTACTTTGAAAACATGTATCTGAATTTTTTCAGATACCGAATTTATAGTATTGAAAATAATTACTTTGAAAACATGTATCTGAATTTTTTCAGACACCGAATTTATAGCATTTAAAATAATTACTCATGTATCTGAATTTTTTTGCTCCGAATTTACCTATGTGAAATAAAAATTCAGTGTTTAAAATTCAATGTAAAAAATTCTAATGCATAATAAAATTCAATGTAAAAAATTCGATGCATAATTGTGGTGTATAAAATTCAATGTAAAAAATTTGATGCATAATTGCGGTGTATAAAATTCAATGTAAAAAATTCAATGCATAATTGCGGTGTATAGAATTCGATGTAAAAAAACATCATCCGGGCTACCCAGACAGGATAAGCAATCGAGCCTGGATGCAATCGAACTGACTTCTGGCCTATCACTGCACAGCTTTGTCATGTGATGGGTGGGTGGGAGAGAATATATACATACGGTGGGGAGGAGACTGTACATTAAGAGGGGGTGGGTGGGTGGGAGAGAAATATACATATAATAGACAGTCTCCCCACCGTATGTATATATTCTCTCCCCACCATATGTATATTTCTCTCTCACCCACCCACCCCCTCCTAATGTACAGTATCCTCCCCACCGTATGTATATATTCTCTCCCCACCATATGTATATTTCTCTCCCACCCACCCACCCCCTCCTAATGTACAGTCTCCTCCCCATCATATGTATATATTCTCTCCCCACTGTATGTATATTTCTCTCCCACCCACCCACCCCCTCCTAATGTACAGTCTCCTCCCCACCGTATGTATATTCTCTCCCCACCATATGTATATTTCTCTCCCACCCACCCACCCCCTCCTAATGTACAGTCTCCTCCCCACCGTATGTATATATTCTCTCCCCACCATATGTATATTTCTCTCCCACCCACCCACCCCCTCCTAATGTACAGTCTCCTCCCCATCATATGTATATATTCTCTCCCCACCGTATGTATATTTCTCTCCCACCCACCCACCCCCTCCTAATGTACAGTCTCCTCCCCACCATATGTATATATTCTCTCCCCACCGTATTTCTCTCCCACCCACCCCCTCCTAATGTACAGTCTCCTCCCCACCATATGTATATTCTCTCCCCACCATATGTATATATTCTCTCCCCACCGTATGTATATATACCGCCATCTTTCTCCCGGGTTGGTGTGATCACATGACTGACAAAGCCGTGCAGTGATAGGCCAGAAGTCAGTTCGATTGCATCCAGGCTCGATTGCTTATCCTGTCTGGGTAGCCCGGATGATGGTTTTTTACATCGAATTCTATACACCGCAATTATGCATCGAATTTTTTACATTGAATTCTATACACCGCAATTATGCATCAAATTTTTTACATTGAATTTTATACACCACAATTATGCATCGAATTTTTTACATTGAATTTTATTATGCATTAGAATTTTTTACATTGAATTTTAAACACTGAATTTTTATTTCACATAGGTAAATTCGGAGCAAAAAAAAAAATTTCTTATATTGAATTTTATACACCGCAATTATGCATCACATGTTTTACATTGAATTTTATTATGCATTCGAATTTTTTACATTGAATTTTAAACACTGAATTTTTTAATTCGGAGCAAAAAAAATCAGATACATGATTTTCAAAGTAATTATTTTCAATGCTATAAATTCGGTGTCTGAAAAAATTCAGATACATGTTTTCAAAGTAATTATTTTCAATGCTATAAATTCGGTGTCTGAAAAAATTCAGATACATGTTTTCAAAGTAATTATTTTCAATGCTATAAATTCGGTGTCTGATCAAATTCAAATACTTCTGTCACTCATTTGCTTCCATACCAAGTGTGGTTATGGCCAACCTAGACCCTGTTTTTCTATCATATGGGAGACGCTGAGTAAAATCCTGTCAACTGGACCACAATGAGCAAGTTGTTTTCTTCTGGGCACTCTGTCAATCCAATGAGGCAATTTAGCAACAGTCAAAACATTTTCTTTAAAGGTATAATCTTTTAATGCAGTCAAATAGCAACCTCTAGGCAAAAGAGCCCTGCTTGGTATGGCGCTTTGTTAACTTTTTTGTTTTGGTCTGACGTGTGTGTTGGAGTTTAGTAACTTGTTATACACTTCTCTTTGTAGAGTTTGATGTGTGACCAGCAGTAGCAATCCCTCCTCTATACCCACTGAAATCCAATCCACAGATCAAACAAAAACTAAATCTGTAAACAAAGCACAGTACCATATTGTCACTGATGACTTTACAGATTCTACCTTTAAAGCAGCCAACTATAACTATTAATTATAAAATGACTCTGAAAGTACACAAGATTTTTTTTTACCTGACCCAGTTACACAGAATCATCTGGAAGGTCGTCTTTTTAATCTGTTTGGAATAGAGCCGGCATTTATAAAATACTTGGCAGAATAGCTTTGCCCGTAGCGACCAGTAGTTCCTCAAAGGATGCTGACTGTCACAAGTGCATAACTTGAAGCCTAACCAGGTGGATTATTGTGTGATCTTGCAGAACCGGCTGCCATGCAAGGTTAAACATTCTTTACCTGTTCGATCAAATTGCAGCCGCGAAAGCTGCAGCAGAAATGTTGTCTAGTTTTATTATAATGGCATTAAGTGGTATGACATCTTGTCAACACAACATGCAGACAAAGGTTTTAACCATCCACAACAGAAAACAGTGAGCCTTGCATGTGAGAGCATATGCTTCAGACCAATATGATGTCTTGGAATAAGCCCCAGTGTGTAGTAACTGCATCCCACTGGGGTGTGTTACAACTAAGATAAGATAAGATAAGATAAGATAAGATATTCCTTTATTGATCCCCTTGGGGAAATTCAGGCATCATAGCAGCATGGGGGAAGGGGGGGGGTGGTACAGGTAGTAAAAACAACACAAGCAGTGTAAACAAATAGGTCAATATAATTTACTATCTAACTAGCTGAAAAAAATATTCACATCATTCAGACATCATGTCGGTCTGAAAGAAGAATCAAGCATAGGAAATGTAACTTTTTTGTTTTGAGACCCTTTTTGCTGCTTGTCTGAAGCTTCCCGGTTTGCTCGGAACCCGAGCCAGAACTTCAACCATGGGACTCTGTGAGTTAAGCTCATGTCTAATTTATGCATAGATTACAATATCAGGAAGTATTTGGCACCACTTTATGTCAACATATCCAAACTATCCCTTTACGTTGCGTGAGCATGATCAGAGCTTCGGGTACTATGCTGCCTTTTTCTTGAAAACAACATAGTGTTCTACGATGACATTTTGTCCATCTCAATTCACAAGAACATTTTAGAGGTATGTCGAGGATTAACATCTTTCAGCAGAAAGTGTTTCTCCCATGGCACACAGGACTGCCGCTGTGGGCGATGCAGGGCAAATGGGTGGTCACTCACTCACTGTTGGATGATATGACTATTAGCTGAATAACACTTCCTTCAGTCGAGGACAGCCCTATTACAGTTTTTGTCAATTGCTTTGGTGCATTTCTCTGATCAGAATTAAAGTTCTCATAACTGTTAGTTCAAACTCCACAACATTTTGTCATTTGTGCACATCATAGTAGCAGTTTCTCATTCCTCCGAACAAATTCCAAATGCTTTTGGACATGCATCAATTGCTTTCATACAATTCTCTGCTGTTTTATAACATTATCATTTGCTTATGTCATGTCAGTCAAAATTAACTATACTTATGACTGCTGAATAGTCATTCCCTATAAAACTAATAGTCCTCATTTCATTGATTGAGTCATTACATACAAAAATGTTGAACTAGTTGTCAAAATCTATCAATCACAGCCTCACAATGGCTGAGGCTGGTCAAAGGGTGCAGCCAAATGTTGAGAGAACCACTCTAAATTAAATTACTGTATTCAAACATTTCGTCGGGAGAGCAGGTGTGTATACTGGACAGTAATTCAGCACTAAACAATCTGCACTGCACTACTGCCATTGTGTCATGCATGAAGCTTGCAGTGGGACAACAACTTGTCACTTTTTACATTTTAAATTTAGACAGCTTTACTGCAGCACAGATTTACTGTATTGTAGTGTACAGTAGTGTTACAGTAAATATTTGCCATATTTACAGTATGGTACTGTACTGCATTATTTTACAAGTGGGAAGCACTGCGGCGGTTAGGTGGTCGAGCGGAGATTGCGTTCGTCACCAGCCCCGGAGCTGTGAGCTTGGTTCGCCTGTTCGAATCCAGCTCACAGCTCCGGGGTTGTCACCAGCTTGGCTGGCCGTCTGCACTGATACAATTGGCTGTATCAGAGGGTGGGAGAAGCTGGCGGGGTGGGTCCGGGTCGTTGTAAACAGCGACTCCTACAGTTCGGTCGGGGCGCCTGCTAAGCGCGGATTGGACGTGAGGGGGATAGTGTGGTCCTCCCACACGCTACGCCCTCTCAATGAGAATCCGCGCTGCCAGGTGAAAAGAAGCGGTGATTGGCTGGACGTGTGTCGGAGGAAGCACGTGGTAGCCTCCACTCTCCCAAATGATCTGACTGTGGGGGGTAAAGCGCAGCGACCAGGAAGGGACTGGGAATTGGCATACGACTAACATTGGGATGGGAGAAAATCGGAGGAAAATGGAGGGGGAAAAAGACCAATAAACAAAAAAAACAAGTGGGAAGCACTGTTATTGTACACTACAGTAATATGGGTTACTGTAAAGCAGTATATCTCATGTTTGCTGTACATTACTGTAATTTTACTCTGCACCACATAGGATTGCAAGACAACCTCGCAGAGGTGGAAGAGGGCCCCTTTTTACTCCGCAACAAGAGGAAGCCATTTGTGCAATGGTAATTGCAAACAATGCCATAAGGTTGACAGAGATACAAAGCGCTGTTATAGAGGATGACAATATTTTTGGGAATATTGAATCCGTTTCAATCGCTACAATTGTAGTGCTCAGTGGAAATTAAATGTGCATGAAACAATTGTAGTACAATTGACAAATGAGTAGCCATTTGACTGGAACAGACTGAAGGAGATCTGCCACCAGTATGCACAAGAAAAACATTTATGTGTTCTATGCATACTCTAATGTTCAGTGCTGTAAACTGGTTACTTTGTGTAGTGCCATGCAGTACACTTACATGACAGTTCATACTGTACAATATGTTGTCCAAAATGCATTATGTTACACAGGAAAAGTTTATAGTTTTTATCTCTCTCTCTTCTGGGATAAAGCGTGTACCAGGGAACCGCTGCACACATTATACGTTGATGAGGCAGGTTTCAATCTGGCAAAAGGTAGACCGCGTGGAAGAAATCCCATTGGACAGAGAGCAACCATTGATGTCCCAGACCAACAAGGAGGGAATATTACAATATGTACAGTGTGTACAGTTGTGTGTAACTGTAGATTTCAAATGGCTGTGCAAATAGTGTATAGTGCTGTCTTGAGCATTTTCAGGTAGTGTCACCAATATCTGACTTTTTTGCATTGGAAAACACTTACAGAGTGATCTGTCATAATGAAAACATGACAAAGCCATTTGACTATCTTGTTCATAAACAATGGTGTCAGGACTTTTCATTTTGATGACAGTGACATGCTTCTGCATTTTATCATTCATTTTATTCATTGACATGAATACTTGCTTTTGAGGAATGAACTATCCATTTTGAGCAAGTGACACGCTTCTGCAGGTTATCACCTAGGTTTTGCAGTTTGTACTAATTGTTTTGAGAAATGCACTAACAGTTATGAGAACTTTAATTCTGATCAGAGAAATGCACCAAAGCAATTGAGAAAACTGTAAGTGGAATAACAACATTGAGGATAGCGGCAAACATGAAGATTTCTCCTAGAGGCCTTGCATGGACTGTTTATGTAATTCTCTTACTTCCAACATGGCTGCCTGTAACCACTTTCAAAAGACAATGCCTGCTTTACATGTAGAGCATGGTAGAGTAGGTAAAACACTGGAAAATATTTAAAATTAAAAGATATTTACAGTGGTTCTCTCAACATTTGGCTGCACCCTTCGACCAGTCTCAGCCATTGTGAGGCCGTGATTGATAGATTTTGACAACTAGTTCAACATTTTTGTATGTAATGACTCAATCAATGAAATGAGGACTATTAGTTTTATAGGGAATGACTATTCAGCAGTCATAAGTATAGTTAATTTTGACTGACATGACATAAGCAAATGATAATGTTATAAAACAGCAGATAATTGCATGAAAGCAATTGATGAAAGCATGTCCAAAAGCATTTGCAATTTGTTCGGAGGAATGAGAAACTGCTACTATGATGTGCACAAATGACAAAATGTTGTGGAGGTTGAACTAACAGTTATGAGAACTTTAATTCTGATCAGAGAAATGCACCAAAGCAATTGAGAAAAACTGGTAATCCGGGCTTGGGAGGCGCAAGAGACGTTCTGCCTCGAACAAGAAATGCATGGGTCTTGTCGGGGATTCCGACCGTGCTCAGATCCTCTTTGAAAGAGGGGGATCCGTCGCGACAAATAATATTCTTCTATTCATATGTGGATTTGTTTTATAGTTTAATACTACAAAATTAATAAGAATAACAGAGCAGTTAATGCAGAAATATATAAAGACAACAGAATATATTCTCGAGCCAGTGAGTCCCTAAGACGAAACGCCACACAGACTGGTGGGTCCAGTTAGCTGTCCAGCAGTTCGCCTCAAGAAGCTCCCGTCTGTCCAGTGAGTCTGTCATATATATAAAAATGTAGGAGTTCCTGGTCCTCCCTCGACAGAGAGAGAAAGAACTCTCAAGGTTGGCCTACACATGGAATGCTGGTTACCATGAAACCTCCATGGAACAGTAGATATGGCCTATTGTAGACACTGTTTCATAGTCCTTTTACAATAGATAGAATTATAGATAGATAGAATTATAGATAGATAGATAGAATTATAGATAGATAGAATTATAGATAGATAGAATTATAGATAGATAGAATTATAGATAGATAGATAGAATTATAGATAGATAGAATTATAGATAGATAGATAGATAGATAGATAGATAGATAGATAGATAGATAGATAGATAGATAGATAGATAGATAGATAGATAGATAGATAGATAGATAGATAGATAGATAGATAGATAGATAGATAGATAGATAGATAGATAGATAGATAGATAGATAGATAGATAGATAGATAGATAGATAGATAGATAGATAGATAGATAGATAGATAGATAGATAGATAGATAGATAGATAGATAGATAGATAGATAGATAGATAGATAGATAGATAGATAGATAGGAGATAGATAATAATAATAATAATAACATTATTTGTATAGCACTTTTCATACAGAGGTTGCAGTTCAAAGTGCTTCACAACAGTAAAAAATACAGGCATAAGCGAGCATAAAAAGATAGACAGGTAGAATCAGTGTTTCACATTAGGATCTAGCATCCCAATAGGCTCTCCGCTTACAGTTTTCAGTAACACAAATAGTAAAAATAGTTTAAAATTATTCAGTTTAAAAATAGTAAAATAAAAATAAAATAAAATAAAAAATAAAATTATAAAATAGAACGGACATAAAAAATACAGGCATGAGCGAGCATAGCAAGATATGGCAAGTGACAACAATGCATAGACATAAGATTACAGTCTGTTCTAACAAACCAAACTGCCATGTATTAAAGTTTACAGACAATCCATGCTGATTGATCTGCCATAAGCAAGTGACATAGACATAAGATTACAGTCTGTTCTAACAAACCAAACTGCCATGTATTAAAGTTTACAGACAATCCATGCTGATTGATCTGCCATAAGCAAGTGACATAGACATAAGATTACAGTCTGTTCTAACAAACCAAACTGCCATGTATTAAAGTTTACAGACAATCCATGCTGATTGATCTGCCATAAGCATAAGATTACAGTCTGTTCTAACAAACCAAACTGCCATGTATTAAAGTTTACAGACAATCCATGCTGATTGATCTGCCATAAGCAAATCATAGTGTTTCACATTAGGATCTAGCATCCTAATAGGCTCTCTATTCAGTAATACTCCTGTAATTCAAATAATAAAAATAGTTTAAAATGATTCAGTTTAAAAATAGTCATCAGTAAGAAGTAAAAAGTGCAATAACCGACGGACATAAAAAATACAGGCATGAGCGAGCATAGCAAATAATAAGAATAGTTTAAAATGATTCAGTTTAAAAATAGTCATCAGTAAGAAGTAAAAAGTGCAATAACCGACACATGAATTTGATAGGCAGTGTAAAAGAGTAGGCAGGGTAAGAATAAATACAAGTTGTGTCAGGATATCCCTGATGTTTCCTCTTGCCACTAGGTGGTAGCAGATATCTATCAGTGAAATGCCTGAGCAAAGAGATAGGTTTTAAGCTGTCTTTTAAAGATGTCTAGCGAGTTGGCTTCCCTGATGTTTTGGGGTAGTTTGTTCCATAGTTTTGGGGCATAGTTGATAAAGGCTGCATTACCGATCCTCTTTTGACTGCTTCTGGGAGCCTCTAGTAGTCCAGCAGCTGATGATCGCAGTGTTCTTGCTTGTGTGTAATTTATTAGAGTGTTGGCGATGTAGCTAGGTCCCTGTCCATTTAGAGCTCTGTAAAAAGAAGGACCTTAAAGTAAATTCTAAATGTTACAGGAAGCCAGTGTAAAGCGGCTAAGACTGGACTAATGTGCTCTCTCCTTTTGGTTCTAGTTAGCAGTCGGGCTGCAGAGTTTTGGATTAGCTGAAGCCTCTCTGTGGTTTTCTTAGGGAGACCTGTGAAAAGTGCATTACAGTAGTCTAACCGGCTAGATATGAATGCATGAATTAGCTTCTCAGCATCGTTCTGATTAATAAATGGTCGTACTTTTGCTATATTTCTGAGATGGAAGAACGATGTTTTCGTCACTTTGCTAATATGAGAATTGAAGTTCAGTTCTGAATCTATGACAACCCCAAGACTAGTGACCTCAGATTTGATCCAAGGGGTTAGTCCCCCCAGGTTCTTTATTAATGTTTCTTTTTTAGTTTTGGAGCCGATAATTAGAATTTCAGTTTTGTTCTCGTTTAGTTTCAGGAAGTTCTTACTCATCCATTTATTTATTGCCAGTAAGCAGTCTGTAATGGAGCTAATCGCTGTATCATTTGGTTCAGCAGATATGTACAGTTGTGTATCATCCGCATAGCTATGGAAATCTACATTATGTTCTCTGATGATATCACCCAGCGGTAACATGTAAAGGGAGAAGAGTAAAGGACCTAAGCAACTCCCTTGTGCAACTCCATAGTTGTTGTCGTATATATCAGACATGTGATCTCCTAGTTTAACATAGAATTTCCTCCCTCTGATGTATGTTTTAAACCAGCCTAGCACATGGTCTGAGAAACCGACATGGTTTTCAAGACGATCGATTAGAATATCGTGATCGATTGTATCAAATGCTGCACTGAGATCTAACAGGATAAGGATGGAGATCTTATTCTCGTCAGAGTTTAGTCTGAGGTCACTGATTATTTTGGTGAGGGCAGTTTCAGTGCTATGATATTTTCTGAATCCTGACTTAAATTCTTCTAAGATGTTGTTTTCTTCAAGAAAGGAATTTATTTGAACTGAAACTATCTTTTCAAGTACTTTACTAATGAATGGTAGGTTGGATATTGGACGATAATTTGCCATTTCATTACTATCCAAGTTAGGTTTTTTTAGTAATGGCTTTACAACTGCTGTTTTAAAGGCATCCGGGAAAATACCAGTCCTAAGGGAAGTGTTTATGATATCTAGCACAGGGCTTGAAACACTATTAAATACCCGTTTGAAGAAAGCTGTAGGTATAGGGTCAATGTCTGAGGTGGAGGAGTTACATTCTGAGACAGTTTTGCAGAGTACATCTAATGTGATGCATGTGAAACTTCTCATGGTTACATTGCACGGTTTGCCGCAATCAACTTTATTTCCATCATGAGTAATGCTGGCCCTGATCAAGGTTATTTTGTTGTTAAAGAATAGTGCAAGTTCTTCACACTTAACCGTTGATGACTGAGGAGGTGTAGGGGCAGTGTTGAGTAGTACATTAATAGTGGAAAAGAGGATTCTGGAGTTTCCAGCATTTTCTGTAATGATTTTAGAGAAGTAATCTTTCCTTGCTAAGCGGATGGTTTTATTATAAGCAGTTAAAGCATCTTTGTATATATCACAGCATATGGTGGTTTTAGTTTTTCTCCATTTTCGCTCCGCTGCACGACATTTCCTTTTTTCTTCGTTGACCGTATTATAGTTTAACCAGGGCGAGGCTCTAGTTTTCTTCTTTTTCGTTTTTAATGGGGCGACAGAATTTAATATAGATGACATTGCATCATTGAGATTTTCTACCATTTCATTTAGAGAGCTGTCATGATTGTGTGGTTCATGTAGTCTGATAAGATCAATGAACTTTGATTCAGCTTTGTCGTTTAGGAGCCTCTTTTTAACTATGATTTCTTTTTTTGTTTTAGTAAGGGTTATTTGAGTATCAAAAAATATACAGTGATGGTCGGAGAGAGATAATTCAGTTATTGAGATATTTGTTATGCTTAGCCCAGTTGTTGTTATAACTAAGTCTAGTGTATTCCCAAGCCGGTGAGTTGCATTTGTTATATGCTGTATTAGGTCAAAGCTATCCAGTAGATTTTTTAGTTCCATAGTTTTGGAGTCTGTTTTCTTATTAAAATGGATGTTCAGGTCTCCATTTAGGATCACCTTATCATATCCGGTAACACATAGTGAGATCAGTTCAGAGAGCTCCTGTATAAATACTGGTGAGTGTCTAGGCGGGCGGTATATTGTGACAATAATAGTTGATTCTGTTTTTAGTTCAATGGCAAGATATTCCATTGACATGAACTCGCCTAGTTCTGTGATTCTAAACAAGAGTTTTGAGGAGAAGATTGCTGCAACTCCTCCGCCCCTTTTATTTTTTCTGGGTATTTGAAAAAAGTTATAGTCTGGTGGACAAGCTTCTATCATTATTGATGTAGCTGTGTCATTATTTAGCCATGTCTCTACTAGGCAGATGCAATCTAAGTTATTTTCTTTAATCAGATCATTTACTAAGAAAGTTTTATTATTCAGTGATCTGACATTTAGGAAAGTTAATTTTATTTGTTGGACTTCTTTAGAGGAGGTCTGCTTTGGCTTGACCGTGATGGCCCTGAGGTTAATAGCAGGTAAACGCATTGATGGTGTATATTTTTCACCATGCCATTGGCTGGTTATGATTACTTGTATGTTTTGAGAGATGGCATGGCAATTGTGCTATTCTGCACTGTACTGACTGTACTGTGCTTTCGGGGACATTTGATCAGACGAGATGGCCTTGTGTGATATGGGGGGGGGGACGACGGGACGGGACGTCTTGTGCTGCTGTAATCCGTGGTGAGATTGTGTCCTTCATGACTATCTCTCGTGCTGGTATGAGCTTAATATTCTTGGAGGCCATCAAGGCATGACGCATGTTTGCTGATAGGAGCTTTGAACCTAAGCGATTTGGGAAGAAGCCATTTCTTTGAAAACGTTCTGGGTTATTCCAGAAAACATTGAAGTTGTCAATGAATTTCAGGCCGTGTACGAGACATGCAGTCCCTAACCATGAATTAAAATTTAGGAGTCGACTGAATGCTTCCTGTCCTCTGCGAAAGCATGCAATTGGTCCACTGATGGACACATCAGTGTTTGTGTACACAGACTTATGTTTGTCTAGTGTGTTCATTAAATGTGTGAAATCGTCTTTCAAAGTCTCTGTGCCAGTCTTCTTTCGCAGGATGTCAAACGATCCAGAGTGAATGACAATTTTTGTTATTCCCGGTCTGATTAGTGTTGGAAGTTTTTCGGCCAGCTCTTTGACAGATGTATTGTCTAGACAGATATTTTCTGTGTTTGCCATCTCCACATACCTTGTTGTGGAATCTCCAATCAGTATACAGTCTATTTTCTGTGTGAGGTTAGCATTTTTCTTTCCAACAGTTTTGGGGCCGTTTGTTTTTGGGCTAGGCCTAGTCTGCCGGTTCTTTCCACAGTCCTGTGGCCTTGGTGAAGCCTCGTTAGCCTTCTCAATAGCCGGCATGTTAACGCTGGTCCCATACCTTCGGCGTTGGCTACCGCGACGTTCTCGGCGCATGATAGTGTCTTCGCTGTTAGCCGTTCGCTCGGTCTGGGTCGTGTTTGCTAGCCGTGTCGCTAGTGGCTCTGTTTTCCTCGTCGTCTCGTCGTTAGCGTGTGCTCCGATGTGCCGGCTGTTAGCTTCGCTAGCATTAGCGTGAGCTCCGGCATGCCAGCTGTTTGCTTCGCTAGTGTTAGTGTTAGCGTGAGCTCCGGTATTCTTGCTATTAGCGTCGTTAGCGTGAGCTCCGTTTCGCCCGCTGTTTGCTTCGTTAGCGTTGTTAGCCACGCTTCTATGTCTCTTTGCTTTGGGTGTTGATATGCATGTTTCTGAGAGTAGGTTGAAACTATTTCCTGGCGGTACCGGGGGTGAGGTCCTGGTTCGTTTTTTTCTCCTTTTTTCCTTGACGGTGATCCACTGCTTTGGTCTAGCTCCTTGGTTGTGCTAAGGACCGTCTTTTGGGTGGTGCTGTTCTGTAGCTACTATCATAGGCCAGGTTTCAATCATGGTATTGTTGGCTATATTTGTAGTAGCTTCAAACATAGAGTCAAGGAATTGCTCATTCTGCTGTATTTGGTACAGGGTAGAAACCCGAGCCTCCAGCTCTACAATCTTCATACTCATCTTCAAGCAATTAGTACAATCTGTGGGAGAGCCGAGTCCCGGCATATTCCCTTATTTCCTGTCTTTTCAGGTTAGGCTAAACTGAAGCTAAGCTAGGTACTTAGCTGGTGGTGGTGGTGATGATGATGATGGTGGTGATGGTGGTGGTGGTGGTGATGGTGGTGGTGGTGGTGGTGATGGTGACTCACTTCACAACCGGGGTCTTTATGAAATATCATACAGGAGAGCTGTCTGTCGCTCTCTCCTAAACGGGGCAGCTTCCGTCGCTCTCTCCTACACGGGGGAGTTCCGTTGCCCTGGAGCTGTGCTATTACTCACACAACCAAAACCACTGTCGTCTTCCGTCTCGTTAAAACTCAAAATGAAGTATGAAGTATTCTCGCCTTTCATAAATATCCTCGACTTCAGCAGTGCCCGACATAGTCCTTTGTGTGTAGCTGATAAGACGGAGACTTCTTCATCTCGCCGGTCCTCCCACGGAGAGATCTCGCTACTCGTCCTTTCGGTGAAGTACTGCGGTCATAAATCTAAATAAATAAATTCACAGTTCTGGAGAAGTACCATAGGAACTGGGAGTTAACATACAGAGTATTTAGAGTTGAAAGGGCTATAATAAATCATTAAGGTAGCGATAGGTAGAAAAACACGGAGCGACAGTGAAAAGCAGCTTCACACAGTGTTCACACTCGCTATCTAGATAGATAGATAGATAGATAGATAGATAGATAGATAGATAGATAGATAGATAGATAGATAGATAGATAGATAGATAGATAGATAGATAGATAGATAGATAGATAGACCATTCAATGCTGATTCAAACCAGTTTTATGGAGCAATACAAGAGGCAGTACTCCAGTTGAGGGGGGATGAGGGGGGATGGCATCCCCCCTGAAATAAAAACAGTCAATATCATCCCCCTTCTAAAACGGTCATCCCCCCTTCCCATCCCTTGTGTCATTTTTTCAATGAACATAGCATTACTGCTATTTCAACATTCAGGGCGGAATCCACAAAAAATGGATTGCGCGGTGCTAATTGCACCCTCAACTGTGCGAGTTTAGCGCACGGTATCTGCTCCGTCTTTGCGAGCTATCCACAAAGGACATTGCACGGATGAGATACTAGCGCAGACACGCCCTAATGTGTGCAGTTTGCTCCTAATATGCTCCAGCACAGTTGGCTCGGGGAGCACTCTGCACCTGACAGCACTGTTGGCAGATATCAGGAAGGGGAAAAATAAACCCGAAATGAGGCATAGACATAACAGTATTTTTCACCATTACTATTCTGTTCATTTCGTATTGTATTTAGTTTACTTCGTAATGTATAGAGCTTGCTTAATTTGTATTTTCATGACACATTGCGTCCTTTGTTTTTGTCACTATCTTTTGCCATTGCATATTAAACATCTGTCCTATTCCAATTATATTTTTTTATTATAATTGTACTATATTCTATTGTGCTATATTTAATTTAGTTGATATCCCATTTAATTTTATTCAATCACTTTATTAAGTTGTACAGCCCTAGCCTATATTTGATTTAATAATTATATTCTATTCTATTGTGCTTAACTTAGTTCATATTTCATTTAATTTTACTCCACCTCTTTATTCAGATTCAGATTCAGATTCCTTTATTAAGCCATTTGTGTAAAAACATATTGGTAATTGTTGCAGCAATACAGTGTATGCATTTTTTCCTTTCTTTGTTTCACAGTAAACGACAAACACCAACACAGACACAGGACAAGAAACAGTGCAGTGGAGGATTAATCAATAAAATACATATATATATGTATTTTTCGGTGCGACATTACAGACAGATAATACAATAAGAAGGCTGAGGATCCCAAAGGCTGTGAAAGCTCGTCACAGACTGAGCTTCTTCCCCTCAGCCGCCAGGCTGATCAATGCCTCAGGTCCTGCCAAGTTTGGATATCCAACTGCGCTCAGACTGGGATATGATATGCAAAATATGTTTATTTAGTTTATTCCGTATTGTATTTTGTTTATTTCGTCATTGCATTTGTTTTTCATCCACAAATAAATGAGGAGACCTGTCCATAGTGCTGATGCTGAATCTTTATACCGAAAGAAATATGAGGACAAAAAGCATGATTATGGAAATCTTTGGAAACGTCTATGAGATGGGGGAGAGTGGGGTAGGCAGCCATTGACAAGATTGGTCCTATTTTGTATTTTCTGTATACTTTTGAATATATTTTGAATTTGTTTTTATAAGCAGTTTCAATTAGCATTTTGGGAATGGTAAGATCGAATATTTGTATTTGAACAGCAATAAAATTATGGATCAATATTTTTCTCATTCTTTACCTCCTTTTTTCAGAAGGGGTTATTGTTTAATTTACATAATGATTTAATTAAGCACAATCGATTGATCATAACAGTAACTGTTTTTTTACCGTAAATACACTATAATTCAATATTCTAGAAACACATTTGACTTTGTTGGATTGAACAAAATGGTAAATTGGGACTGTTAACCTACAAGACCATAGACTTCCATTACAACCACTTTGACCCTAAAGGCCTCTACATGTTACAGCAACTGCAACGCAACTGCAACGCGACTTCAACACAACATCAGCGCAACATGTTGCAGAGGGTGTTGTAGAGTGTTGCGAGGATGTTGCGTACCTCTCCCCAAAATCTAATCTAAACAACCGTTGCGTTGATGTTGCGTAGCAGAGATTGGTTGGTTAGCGAATGGGGGCGGGGCTGTCATAGAATAATATTGGTCCCGCAGGGAGGAATACCAGCCTGGAGTTAACGTAATTTATACAAATGGAAGTATTGATTTCGCCGTAACGAATCATTAAAAAAATATACCGTTAACTGGAATATGTTAGTTTCTTTACACATATGTTGGATTATGTAATTGGTTTGTCATGACTTAACTGGTGGTTATCCTATAGCCCTAGTATGTACATTTCAAGTGGAGCCGCAGGGGACTTCCATAGCATACGCCTTCAAATCATCTTACCTTGATGATTAAATCATTCAATCATAAATCATATAATCATTATTATTAGGGCTGTCAGTTTATCGCATTAAGTAGATTAATTAATTACACAGCAAATTATCGCGTTATGAAAATGTACTCAAAATTTATTAAAAAAAGAAATTCCTTTTTTTTATACTTTTTTTTTTATCTCATTCATTCCATAGGACCGTAGAATACACATTTACAGACTTTTTTTTTATATGGTCCATTTGCATGTTCTTGGTATCTGATTCTAAGGACATCTATGGATCTCAGGGAATGTATTCCCAGTGTCAGAAATACTGTGTCTGTTACTAGGCTTGAGTAAATTGTAATGAACCAAATGAGAATATCAATTAAATTTTTTTTTATCTTTGACTGTGAATAACACCATGCACAAATTGACCAGACCTGAAAAATCTAAGCAAATTAATAGATGGAAGATGATTAAACAGAAGGTTTTGTAGATACCACGGTGTCCCCCAGGGCTCCATGCTGGGTCCCCTACTATTCACCATTTACATGCTCCCCCTCGGTCAGATTATACGTCACTACGGACTCAACTTTCATTGTTATGCTGATGATACTCAGCTCTATATCAGCACCTCACCATCCTCCCAGCTCCCCCCACAGTCTGTAGTCAACTGCCTCCACGCCATAAAAACCTGGATGTCAACCAAATTACTGAAACTCAACAGCAAAAAGACAGAGCTCATGGTTGTGGCCCCCAAGGCACTGCTCGGGAAGGTTGGAGATCTCCTCCTCCACGTTGACGGCTGTTCCATCTCCCCGTCTCTCGAAGTCCGTAACCTGGGCGTCACCCTTGACTCCACACTTTCATTTCACTCCCACATCAAATCCGTCACCAAGTCTGCCTTCTACCACCTCAAAAACATCTCCCGTCTCCGACCCTCACTCTCAGACTCTGTGGCTGAGACCCTGATCCACTCATTCATCACCTCCCGGTTGGACTACTGTAATGGAGTCCTGTTCGGGGTACCCAGCAAAGCCCTGGACAGGCTCCAGTATGTTCAGAACTCAGCTGCCAGGGTTCTCACTCACACCAAGCCCTGGCAGCACATCACCCCCACCCTCATCCACCTCCACTGGTTTCCAGTCAAGTTCCGCAACACCTTCAAAATCCTGCTCCTCACCTACAAATCCCTCCATGCCCACGCCCGATACCTGTCTGATCTCCTCCACCAGTACACTCCATCCCGGAACCTACGATCCTCTGATCTAGGTCTCCTCTCCATCCCTCGCACCAGGTTACAGACTTTTGGGGACAGAGCCTTCAGCGTGGCGTCCCATACCCTCTGGAACTCTCTCCCCCCCGAAATCCGCAACGCCCCAACCCTGGACACCTTCAAATCTGCTCTAAAAACACACCTCTTCACCAAGGCTTTTCCCCATCAATTAGTTTAGATTAGATTAGGTCCATTATCCCTTACCTTCCCTCATCCCCCCCCCCCCCCCCCCCCCTATTTTCCTTGCCCTATTTTTTGTCCTGATTGTGAAGCGACCTTGGGTTCTATGGGTTCTAAGGCGCTATATAAATTTGATCTATTATTATTATTATTATTATTATTATTATTATTATTATTATTATTATTATTATTATTATTATTATTATTATTATTATTATTATTATTATTATTATTATTATTATTATTATTATTATTATTATTATTATTATTATTAGTGTGGGTGACCTGGCGAAGCCAGGTTGCCACCCACACTATAGTTCTTGTCACTCTTTTTATTCTTTCTTTATTCCACCGATTTTGCAAACACCACTCGTGCCAGAGCGTTGGCGCCCCATACACGTGAAAGGTATCAAAACGACCGGCCTGCCTATGGCAACAGCGGTCTTCGAACTCGTAAAGTTTCACCGCACCGTCTGGCTACGAATCGACTTTAAACGGTAAAATTTCGGAAATCCATTGCAATTTAGAGTGCGAGATCCACCGATTTTGCAAACACCGCTCGTGCCAGAGCGTTCGCGCCCCATACACGTGAAAGGTATCAAAATTAGTGTGGGTGACCTGGCGAAGCCAGGTTGCCACCCACACTATAGTTAGTGTGGGTGACCTGGCGAAGCCAGGTTGCCACCCACACTGTTGTTCTTGTTACTCTTTTTATTCTTTCTTTATTCCACCGATTTTGCCAACACCACTCGTGCCAGAGCGTTCGCGCCCCATACACGTGAAAGGTATCAAAACGAGCGGCTTGCCTATGGCAACAGCGGTATTCGAACTCGTAACGTTTCACCGCACCGTCTGGCTACGAATCGACTTTAAACGGTAAAATTTCGGAAATGCATTGCAATTTAGAGTGAGAGATCCACCGATTTTGCAAACACCGCTCGTGCCAGAGCGTTCGCGCCCCATACACGTGAAAGGTATCAAAACGAGCGGCTTGCCTATGCCAACAGCGGTCTCCGAACTCGTAAAGTTTCACCGCACCGTCTGGCTACGAATCGACTTTAAACGGTAAAATTTCGGAAATGCATTGCAATTTAGAGTGCGAGATCCACTGAATTTTTCAAACACCGCTCGTGCCAGAGCGTTCGCGCACCATACACGTGAAAGGTATCAAAACGAGCGGCTTGCCTATGGCAACAGCGGTCTTCGAACTCGTAAAAGTTTCACCGCACCGTCTGGCTACGAATCGACTTTAAACGGTAAAATTTCGGAAATGCATTGCAATTTAGAGTGCGAGATCCACCGAATTTTTCAAACACCGCTCGTGCCAGAGCGTTCGCGCACCATACACGTGAAAGGTATCAAAACGAGCGGCTTGCCTATGGCAACAGCGGTCTTCGAACTCGTAAAAGTTTCACCGCACCGTCTGGCTACGAATCGACTTTAAGCGGTAAAATTTCGGTCCCATTGGAAATGCATTGCAATTTAGAGTGTAGCAGCTGAAATAATCTTTTTTCCCCTACCTTGGGTGAATTGCGAGTGTGATCTCAATTTTGGACGTAGAAATAAAACAAACACATCAAAACGATGACACGGCTGTCAGTCCGCTCACAAAAGAAAAATAAATGGAATTGGACATTTCTATCTCAACTGACGACCATTTGTTTGAAGGTTCTCCTCTCCATTGACCGCCATGCAATCGCACTCTAGAAATCACTTTTTTCACACTATTTTTTAGCCTTCTGTTCCGATCGCCGAAGGAGTGCCACAATATCGCACGAATGCCACAATATCGCACACAACCCTTCGCCTACTCATTGTAGTGCTTCTGTGCGCGTCACAACGCTTCATCTCTTATAGTTTTCTTTTAATCAACGTGACAATGCAGTCATGTAAAGAAAATTCAGAATATGCAAGTCATTGTGCTCACGGCTGATTGGTTCAGCCTTAACAGCTGTGAGGCTCAGGGCTCATGGCTGAGCTGACCTGCCAATGACATCATCCACTTAACCCATCATTGCCCATCACTGTGTTGCAGTACTGAATTGCTGGACAGCGCCCTCTGTCTTGTGGGTTGTGTCATTGTACTCAGTAGGGATATCCTCTTTCATTTTTCATTGGTCCATGTTGACCACCTTTCATTGGTCGATGTTGACCACTCCCCCGATCCTTAGACCACGCCCCCTTAGGCCACACCCCCTCAGTGTATCTCTTGAACCGTTTGTCGTAGAGACTTGCGGATTGTGCCATTGTACTCAGTAGGGATATCCTCTTTCATTTTTCATTGGTCGATGTTGACCACCTTTCATTGGTCGATGTTGACCACTCCCCCGATCCTTAGACCACGCCCCCTTAGGCCACACCCCCTAAGTGTATCTCTTGAACCGTTTGTCGTAGAGACTTGCGGATTGTGCCATTGTACTCAGTAGGGATATCCTCTTTCATTTTTCATTGGTCCATGTTGACCACCTTTCATTGGTCGATGTTGACCACTCCCCCGATCATTAGACCACGCCCCCTTAGGCCACACCCCCTCAGTGTATCTCTTGAACCGTTTGTCGTAGAGACTTGCGGATTGTGCCATTGTACTCAGTAGGGATATCCTCTTTCATTTTTCATTGGTCCATGTTGACCCCCTTTCATTGGTCGATGTTGACCACTCCCCCGATCCTTAGACCACGCCCCCTTAGGCCACACCCCCTCAGTGTATCTCTTGAACCGTTTGTCGTAGAGACTTGCGGATTGTGCCATTGTACTCAGTAGGGATATCCTCTTTCATTTTTCATTGGTCCATGTTGACCCCCTTTCATTGGTCGATGTTGACCACTCCCCCGATCCTTAGACCACGCCCCCTTAGGCCACACCCCCTCAGTGTATCTCTTGAACCGTTTGTCGTAGAGACTTGCGGATTTTGCCATTGGTCGATGTTGACCACCTTTCATTGGTCGATGTTGCCCACTCCCCCGATCCTTAGACCACGCCCCCTTAGGCCACACCCCCTTTCAAAAACTCGAAAAAATCCGAAAACTCGAAAAAATCCGAAAACTCTGAAAAATCTAAAATCCGAAAAAGTTCAAAAACTCGGAAAAATCCCAAAACCCGAAAACTCGGAAAAATCCCAAAACTCGGAAAAATCCGAAAACTCGGAAACATCAAAAATCCGAAAAAGTTCAAAAACTCGGAAAATCCAAAAACTCGGAAAATTCCGAAAACTCGGAAACATCAAAAATCCTAAAGTTCAAAAACTCGGAAAACCCGGAAAAATCCAAATACTCTGAAAATTCCGAAAACTCGGAAACATCAAAAATCCGAAAAAGTTTAAAAACTCGGAAAAGTCAGAAAACCCGAAAACCCAGAAAAATCCAAAAACTCTGAAAATTCCGAAAACTCGGAAACAAAAAATCCGAAAAAGTTCAAAAACTAGGAAAAGTCCGAAAACCCGAAAACTCGGAAAAATCCAAAAACTCTGAAAATTCCGAAAACTCGGAAACATCAAAAATCCGAAAAAGTTCAAAAACTCGGAAAAGTTTGAAAAAAAATTAAAACTCGGAAAAGTCCGATCTTCAAATGGTCTATGTTGACCACTCCCCCGATCCTTAGGCCGCGCCCCCTTTTTGTATCCTTTGAACCGTTTGTCATAGAGACTCGCGAGAGACCCTCTCCCCCGTTGGCCGGCGGTGCACAGGCGTCACCCACACTTTCACAATTTCCCCCGCGCGGAATTGTCTAGTTATTATTATTATTATTATTATTATTATTATTATTATTATTATTATTATTATTATTATTATTATTATTATTATTATTATTATTGTTATTATTATTATTATTATTATTATTATTATTATTATTATACAGTACTGAATTCTGCCATCCGGACACATGCAATTTGAAATATGATTATAGAATATAGAATATCAGGCATAAAATGGTTATGCGATTAAAATGCGATTAATTAGATTAATTAATTACAAATCCTGTAATTAATTAGATACATTTTTTTAATCGCCTGACAGCACTAATTATTATATCTCGTCGTGCATACATGAAATGGCCATCGTAGCGGGGTGGTAATAAGCACATACACCTACCACCAGCTTTGATCGTGGTAGAAATAAATATCAGATCAATGCAAGGTTTCATATATAGTGTTCTTACCTTGTCTCTGATGTAATGCAAAAAAAAATATCCAATTATCTGATCGCCATTCCAGTTATCCACAGCGATCATGTCTCCGACATTACGAAGTGTTACACACGGACGGGCGAGCGGGGTTAATATTCACATTGGTCGTTGTAAGCCCCTGGCTCGCCTGAATATTTAAACCCCACCCGCCCGTGTGAATACTTTCGGCAACCCACTTGTCCTTCCGCATTGCTCTGATTGGCCGATGTCCTTCCGCATTGCTCTGATAGGCCGAGCGCGCTCATGCGCATGAGCGGCGATGGGCTCCTCAGCCGGGCAGGAATACTAAACTCCGCTTAATAATAATAATAATAATAATAATAATAATAACTTTGTTTTATATAGCGCCTTTCAGAGGACCCAAGGTCGCTTTACATAAGGGGGGGGGGGGGGATAACAAATTAACAAACATAGTGGACAGACACAACATATACATATAAAGTGAGAAAGTTAGGGGTTGAAGGCCAGGTTGAAGAGGTGGGTTTTGAGGAGTTTTTTTTAAATGAGTCCAGAGTTGGGGCGGTGCGGAGTTCTGTGGGGAGGGAGTTCCAGAGGGTGGGAGCTGCCACACTGAAAGCTCTGTCCCCGAACGTCCGTAGTCTGGTTCGGGGGATGGAGAGCTGACCAGTGTCCATGGATCGCAGGGACCGTGACTGAGTGTAGGGGTGGAGGAGGTCAATGAGGTACTGAGGTGCCAGGGCATGAAGGGATTTGTAGGTGAGCAGGAGGGTTTTGTAGGTGATGCGGGATTTGATGGGGAGCCAGTGGAGGTGGATCTCCAGGAGAGAAGAGAGAGGCTGAAAACCTGCAGTTCTTGCCCGACTGATGGGAGCCGAATCCCGGATCCGATTTTTCTGATGAATACCCCCAAAACATGGAGGTCCCGAACGCAATTTATACAAATGGAAGTATTGATTACGCCGTAACGAATCATTAAAAAAATATACCGTTAACTGGAATATGTTGTTTCTTTACACATATGTTGGATTATGTAATATAATATAATTGTATGTAATAAGGCGTAACACAACAGTGAACACATAGTTAAGTACAGGGCCGGACTGGGGAAATAATTCATACCGGGAGATATAGCGCGAAATATAGCCCCAATCAGGCCACTTTTTAAGCGGGGGGTCTGGGGGTCCCCCACCAGGAAATTTTTTGTTACTTAATTTCCTGCATTCTGGTGAATTTTAGTGCATGTGAATCACAAACTAATGAGCCAACAATTGCCTAGTACAATGTACTGTTATGGACCTCAAATAAAACTGTTGTGGCACTAGCAATGCTACTCTCTCCACCTTCAAAAAGAAAAAAGCAAGAGCACAACATATTTTTCTATTTACTATTATAATACAGTTAACCACTCTCTCCCGTAAGGGCCTTTCTTTTTCTTTGTTTTATCCCTCTCTCCTCCACCCTTTCTCTTTCTTCCACTGTCCATCTTGACATCAACGTTAATTGACTTTCGCTCTACTGTATCTCTCCCGAGTCCCTCACTACCTGGCTCACTGCCTGGCTGTTATTCTGCATCTGAGTGCCGTCTGCCATTCCATTCGCCGCCTCCGCTGTCAATCAGTTGTATCGCCTGGTCCCGCCTCCACCAATCACAAGCGGCAGCACGGCTCCATTGTGTGTGTGTGATCCGCGTGAGGGAGAGAGTCAGATAGTTCTCCAACTCTGTCGCAGACAGTGAAATCCTGGTTGTTCCCCACCCACCTAGGTTATCTAACTATCGCGCCGCGCGGCCGCCACAACTAGAAACAATGGCCTGGCAAAAAAAAATAATAATAATAATAATATTTTTTTTTTTTTATATAATTTTTTTTTTTAATCTGTGCAGGCCAGGCCACCAGGAAAACTCCCGGTGCTCCCGATGGCCAGTCCGGGCCTGGTTAAGTACGACTGACAGATGCATTGCACTATGTGTTCACTGTTGTGTTACGCCTTCTCGGCATAAGCCCCATAATAAGACCGTCTCTGGCTTGCTCAGCGATGCCGCTTCACGGCAGCATATTCTCCCCGCTGGCGATCGGAGCACGGAGGGTCGTGGACCCGCGCCGCAGCGGCAAAGCCGGCGAATACGGCGATGCGATTTTTTATTGGTTTGTCATGACAAACCAATTACATAATCCAACATATGTGTAAAGGCACAACATATTCCAGTTAAGGGTATATTTTTTTAATGATTCGTTACGGCGTAATCAATACTTCCATTTGTATAAATTACCTTAAGCGGAGCCTGGCTGAGGAGCTGGCTGAGGAGCCCGTCGCGGCTCATGCGCATGCGCGCTCTCGGCCAATCAGAGCAATGTGGAAGGACAAGTGGGTTACCGAAAGTATTCACGCCGCCCGACCGGCTCAGATCGGCTCCTAAAACACACCAGCCCATTTCAAATGGGATGCAATAGCTCCGCATGGCAGTAGAGGGCGGTGTTGACCATCTGCAAGCTCAGACAGGGTCTGAAGGGTATACCAGAGGCTGCAGCTATGAATTATGAATAGATATAGCGAATAAACGAAATAACGATCCCAAAAACGAGTTAACTCGTTTCTGGCGCTGAACGCATGGCGGGCAATAACGAGTATACTCGTTTTTGGCGCAAAACCAGTGGGTGTAATTATGCTATTTTGGGGCCAAATTGCTTGCCTTGTCCCTTTTTGGGAAGGCATGTTAATTTTTTCATTGTCCTTTGCCTTTGTGGCAAGGTCGGAGCGTATTTCCCCTATTGCCCTATCCCCTGGTGTTTTTGCCAATGAATAGTGTGAAATATGATGCCCAGGTGCTAGGGCTGGGCGATATGGCCTAAAAATAAAATTCCCAATTATTATTTTTTTTAATCCGATTTATGATTTTAATCGTATTTTTTCTCTTGAAAACTAGAAACGCCAAGGAAATCATTCAAATAACCTTTGTTTTTATTTGACCAAGATGAATGTCCCTATTGGAATTGAAGTGCAAACCTAACTTTCACCAATCTTCACTTAAAAAAATATAAATATATAATATAAAGGTTACTCTTGATCAAACAAAGATGAATGTCCCTATTGGGATTAATAGTGCAATAACTTGCTATTTCACCAAACTTCACTTAAAACAAATAAAAGGTGCCTCTTGATCATCAAACAAGAATGAATGTCCCTATTGGGATTAATAAAGTGCAAATCTAACTTTCACCAAACATAACTTTTTGTAAAATAAAAGGTAACAATTTTTTTTTTTTTTTTTGAAAAATCGATAAAAAAAATGAAAATCGTCCTAAATCGCCCCCCTGGTGCCCCCACGGTTGAACGTGCGCTAAAGTGCCCTTTTGAGTGGTGAAAAATGAGAGGATGTACCCTATTGGTGCTCTTCCAATGGTCTAAACTTGACCATGTGCCCCACGGTTAAATAATGTCATGCAAAAGTGCCCTTTTGAGTGGAAGAAATTAGAGGATGGTAATGGTTAAACGTTGAAATGTTGAAAACATTGCGCTAAACCTAAAGTGCCCTTTTGAGTGGCAAAAACTAGAGGACGTGCCCATTGGTGCCCCTCCAATGGTTAAACTTGACGATGTGCCCCGACGGTTGAAAACATTGCGCTAAAATGCCCTTTTGAGTGTCGAAAATTAGTGGACATGCCTATTGGTGCCCTTCCAATGGTCTAAACTTGACCATGTGCCCCCACAGTTGAAAAACATCACACAAAAGTGCCCGTTTGAGTGAACAAACTAGAGGATGTGCCCATTGGTGTCCCTCCAATGGTCTAAATGTGTCCATGTGCCCCCACAGTTGAAAACATCGCACTAAACCTAAAGTGCCCTTTTGAGTGGAAAAAACTAGAGGACGTGCCCATTGGTGCCCTTCCAATGGGTAAACTTGACCATGTGCCACCACAGTTGAAAACATCACGCTAAAATGCCCTTTTGAGTGTTGAAAATTAGAGGATTGGTGCCCCTCCAATGGTCTAAACTTGACCATGTGCCCCGGCGGTTAAATAATGTCACGCAAAAGTGCGTTTTTGAGTGAAAAAAGGACGTGCCCTATTGGTGCCCCTTTAATGGTTAAACTTTACCATGTGCACCACAGTTGAAAACATCATGCTAAAATGCCCTTTTGAGTGGCAGAAACGAGAGGATGTGCCCATTGGTGCCCCTCCAATGGTCTAAACTTGACCATGTGCCCCCACGGTTGAAAAACGTCATGCTAAAGCACCCTATTGAGTGGTGAAAACATAGCAAGAAAATGAAATAACGTGTCTTAATGACTGCTCTGTTAGTAGATACAATGTGATGCAGCTTACTAGGGCCGGGTTTCCCAAAGTGGGTGCCATGATGAAGACTAGGGGTCTTGCAAAATAAAACCCTGCTTATTGAGTTTTTGCAAGGAACCGATGGGCTAATATCTAGCTAACATTTGGATGTTTCTCAATCTGCACTGGCCCTACTTTCCCCTCAATGTATCCTTTAGGTTAGGTTAGAGTAAGTTAGTTTAACTGAGGCACAAAGCATGCTGGGAACTTGAGGCACAACTCTGAGCACCCAGTCACTACAATATTCCATCCATTTAAGTTTTCAGTTTTAGACACATCCCCTCTTGAATGTTCAGATGCCAGAGGGGTTAATGCAGTCTGAGCTGTAACCCTGCACCCTACTGCTATGTGTGAGGTAGATAATACAGCAAGCTTTCTTTGAAGTTGCAAAGATTGAGTTTGTTTTACCAATTATGCATTACTAAATACTAATGTATGTACACTGCAAGTGCTTTTATTGATGGCAGTATGTTTTAGCCTAGGCTACTATAGGCTAGCTGTATTACTACTGTAGCTAGATAACTAAACAGGGACATTGCTTAGCTGATTATATGCTAACCTGTGTTCTCAATTTAGAAATAAAGTGTACAAATTATTTTAGGATAATTTGCACAAAATATAGCCATAGCACTTTAAAGTTCAGTGTGAATAGCTTTTTAAAGCTAACTTAAGAGTGGTAGTAAACTTAAAAGTGGGTTTAGCATTAACCTATATTCTATGATTACAGAATGTCAAGGAGAGAAAGAAATCGGAAGAATATTAAAAAGCAGCTGAAAAATGCAGCTTCTCTTTGAAAAATTGGGTCCAAAGCAACAATAGTAAGGGAGGAGATAAGGATACAGGTATGTATTTGTAAGTCCTCACTACTAGCTACGTGTACAAGCTTGTCTCACAGAGCCATAGTTTGGATTATAACTGAGAATCTGGTGCTAACATGGTCAATAATGCTTATTTTGGACAGACAATTTTGTCTTAAACATTTAAATCGACTAACCATAGACCCTTTTTATTCCAATCAAGGCAAGAGGGCTAGTGGTAGTGCTATATGACATATTATGTTATAATACAATTATAACGTTGTAGGCTACAGTACGAATATTATATACAGTACAATTATATTACTATTATAAAACAAATAGTATTTGCTCCACCTTAGATAAAGACAGTACAGACAATGAAGATGGAGATATTCAAGAGGGAAATGATGATATCAGGAAGAGATGGTGAAGAAGTGGAGGAAAGAGAAAATGAAGAAGTGGAGGAAATAATGCAGATGATTAAATGGAGAGAAATGATGAAGAAGAAGAAGAAAGCGAGGATGAAAATGATGATAGGGAGAGAAATGATTCAAACGACAACAAATAACTTGAATGCTCTCCTATTGCCATTAAAATATCCCACTGATCCAGCCAGTATCCAGGTACAATATATTAAGTTTAATGGAGAGAATGGGGAAGATAGAGAGGGGGGAGGGAGAGAGAGAGATATATAGGAGAGAAGGAGAGGACATGAGGAGAGAAGGAGAGGACAGGAGGAGAGAAGGGGAGTATAGGAGGAGAGAATGAGAGGATAGGAGGAGAGAAGGGAAGTACAGGAGGAGATAATGGGAGTATAGGAGGAGAGAAGGAGAGGGCAGGAGGAGAGAAGGGGGGGAGAGAATGAGAGTTAGGAGAGAGAAAGGAAGAAGCTCAACGGCACTCAAATTAACTTTAACTGTTAAACTGTTTTATATCCTGTCAAATATATGTTGTAAATTGATTGATTGATTGATTGATTGAAAACTGTATTAACAGATTGCAGAATGGGTACAGTACAGTACAGCTCAATACATACAATTGTTAAGGGGATGCAGACCAGAGAAAGACTTTCGTCTTGTTTACATCAGGGTCCCCCATTTTCAATTCATCGTAACATATATGACATACATGACATACAGATAGACAGTACTGCTACATCTATACATTATACCAGATTTGCAAATACAGTACTGTTTGTGATACAAAAAGAGTCCCGAAAAAAAAAGTATATACATTTGACGTAGAAACTGTACATTGGAGGAGGTTGGGTGGGGGGGACTGTACATTGCAGTTGGTTGGGTGGGTGGGGGTGGGGGGGGGGGTTGGGTAGGAGTGGGGGGGAGGTTGGGTAGGAGGGTTGAGTGGGGGACACTGTACAACTGTACAAACAAAACTGTACATTGGAATATTGACAAGACCATACTTGGTAATTTACTGTACATTGGAGGGGGTTGTGTTAGGACATTTACAGGGGCCAGTTTCGAATTGCAGTCTCCCGTAGGTGTTTTTTTAGAGTGTTTTTGAAAGTGGGTAGTGATTCACATTCCTTTACAGCTTTGGGTAGGGCGTTCCACATTGATGTGGCATAATTGCGAAACGTGTTTAGTCCCTTGTTTGAGCCGAATCTGGGTTTAACATGATTTGTGGAGCTCCCTCTGGTGTTGTGATCGTGGTATTCACTGACCTTTGGGAAGTATTTTGACATGTACATGGGTACCTTGGTCGTGTAGTGTATCTTGTAGACCAGGCCCATTGCAAGTTGCTGTACTCTGTCGTCTACTCTAAGCCATCCTAGGTTGTCAAAGTGGGCAAGGGTGAGGTGGGTTCTAGGAGTAAGGTCAAGCAGTAGTCTGACCAGTTTGTTTTGAGATGTTTGTAATTTTGTTTTTAGCGCCTTTGTGGTGCTTTGGTACCATGAGGTGCAAGCATAGTCGTAGTACCCTTGAATGAGTGCTCCTGCCAGAGTCTTCAGGGTATTCTTGTTTACCAGTGAGGAGATCCGGTACAAGAATCGAGTTCGTTGGTTGACTTTTTTTTATTACATTGGATGCCATTTTGTCACAGGAAAGATTTGCCTCTAGGATGGAACCCAGGTAGGTAATATATTCTTTCCTTGTGACAATATTGTCACCCACTGTAACTGAGAAGCCGTCGGTCTTGCTGAGTTTGTTATTTGAACCGAAGAGAATGGACTCTGTTTTGCCCATGTGTAATGATAGTTTGTTATCAGCGAGCCATATGCAGATTTTGCCTAGTTCTGAGCTGAGTGTTTTTTCAACCTGTAACTTGTTCTTGTCAGAGACCAGCAGGGCTGAGTCGTCCGCAAACAGGAACAAGTTGCAGTCACAAGCTGACGACATGTCATTTGCATAAATTAGGAACAGTAGCAGACCTAGTATGCTTCCTTGTGGAACACCACAGCTTACTGTGAGGGGGGGGGATAGGGTACCGTTTACCTCCACCATCTGCTCTCTCCCCTCCAGGTAGGATTGCATCCAGCTCACTGATAGACTATCAAAACCAATTGCTTTTAGCTTGTCAATCAGAATGGTGTGATTGACAGTGTCGAAGGCCTTTTGTAGGTCCAGCATGACCATGCCGCAGTATTTGCCCGCGTCCACCTCTTGTTTGATGTGGTCGTTTAAATAGAGAAGGCATGTGTCAGTGGAGTGGGATGTTCTGAAGCCAGATTGGAATTCGTAGATTAGATTTTTTTCCGCGAGGTATTTTTCGACCTGTTCGTATACAATTAGCTTTTAAAGAATAGGTTCACTATTTTTCAACCCAGACCATATTAAAATGCTGTTTCCCAAATATTTATATTCCTCACTGATAACTTTAGCATTGAGAAATGTACCACTGCAGCAATGGTTTAGGCCAGTGGTGCCCAACCAGTCGATCGCGATCGACAGGTAGATCGCGGGCTGATTTCAAGTAGATCTTGATTAATAAAATGTGATTATTACATTTTCTTTTTTTTTTTTTTTTTTTTTTTTGCTAAATCAACTCTTCCTCTCCTTGTTAACTACAACAAGCAACGCTGTTTGTTATTTAAGATGAGGTCGGACTCGGCACTGACAGATTTGTGTTCATTATGCTGCTTTTATAAAGCCTCAAATGACGGCTTACAATATACAATTTTGGCTGGTAGCTCTCGGCTAGGTGGTAAATAAAAAAGTAGATCTTGGTTCAAAAAAGGTTGGCCACCCCTGGTTTAGGCCTTCAAACACCATGATAATCTACTTTTCAAACACCATGATAAATCTAAGTTTCAAACACTATGATAAATCCACTTTTCAAACACCATGACAATTTACTTTTCAAACACTGTTAAAGTTAGAGGTTATATATGATTGCTAGTAACTGTCTAACTATGCATAACTGTTTCCACTAGAGGGCGCTATAGGCGGAGCCGCTAATGCTACCGCCAGGTAGAGGGTATTTAAGGAGATGTCTCCTCCCCCTCTATCTCTTCCCACCTGCCTCTCACGGAGAGGAGAACTCATGTGCTGCTGTGTGCAATTGTAAATAATAAACCACACCGATTAAAGGCTGAAGGGAGAAACCATGTCTCATGAACATATTATTGTTGCCCCATAGCCAGACTCTGTCAACAGGTTATGGGCCCAGATCACGCAGGGGCGAAATAATAAGGGTAGCAAGTTTAGCTGAAGTATAGGCTAGTTTAGCGCCGGGAGCACCGCGTGGCTAAAGGCTATACCAACAGAGCTAAAGCTACGCCTACCATCAAAAAGGAGGATGGCGACCAAGGGGAGGAGCAAATGGCCCTCATTCAATGGAAAGGCAGAGGACTATGAGCTCTGGGAAGAGCGCATGTTATGCTGCATGCACGGTGTGGGACTGAAGACGACGATCTTGACGGCCCCCACAGGAGACCTGACGGCGGAAGCACAAGCCCTGGACGACAAGCGTAATGCAGATGCATACTGTGAGTTAGCACCACTGCTCGACGACACAAGCTTGGGGCTGATATTCCGCGACACTAAAGACAAAGGCCGAGAAAGCCTGGGAGTGTTGAGAGAACATTATATCGGGCAAGGAAGACCCCGAGTCATGGCCCTCTACATAACACTAACAGCACTCAAGAAGGGGCACACCGAGACTGTGACCGAATACATCATCAGAGCTAAGCAGATCATTACGGCATTGAAGAGTGCAGGAGAAGCACCAAGCGATGGGCTAATGATGGCGATGGTGATGAGGGGACTACCGGAGCTGTACAAACCGTTCACACTCCTGGTAACACACAGTTCAGCGGACATGACGCTGGGAAAGTTCAAGGCCAAGTTACGAAATTTCGAGGCCTCAGAAGATATCCACCCAGCCACTGCGGAGGCGGGAGAGAGGGTGCTGAAGGCCCGAGTGACGCCGAGGGAGAAGACCAGGCCCACGACGGAGCTGGCGTGTTGGCAATGCGGAGAAAAAGGCCATCGGAAAGGTAACTGCACAAAGACTGTCTGGTGTAGCTTCTGCAAATCCACGGGGCACACAGACAGAGCGTGCATTTAGACCTGCTGGGGAGGGTTTCTTTGGTACCGGGATAATGGTGGACATCTTGAAGCAGGCAGGGACCACTGACTCCTTCAGGGATCGATTAAATATGGTGGTGAATACAGGGGCTAGCTGGTTAGCACAGGACTTAAGTATGCGTCCTGTTATTCCGTCTGGGCCAGCAGCCTTTCTGGTGTTCACCTGCATAAATGCTCTTCTCACACTGTGTACCGTCAATGAGAGAGCGTCCCCGCCCCCCCGCGGATGCCCCCCCCCCCCTCCACAACAGCCGGCGCGCCAGTGACGTCACTAGCCGTTGAGCTAGCGGCACCGCTGTTTGCACCAAACCGCGCGTAGAAGGTGTTGAGCTGGTCCGCGAGGGAGGCGTCGTCGCTCCCCATTGAGGGGGCGCTGACTTTGTAGTCAGTTATCGTCCTCAGTCCCTGCCATAAGCCTCTTCATCTTCGGGCGGAGACAGCGTACGTCACCAGGCCAACGCAGCTGCAGCAGGCCCAAAGGAAGGGACTGATCGTGGACACAGGTGCGTCGTCCCACGTCATCAACGACAGGAGTCGGTTCAAGAACTTTGACAACACTTTCCACCCGGAAAGACACAGCATGGAGCTGGCAGACGGGAAGCGCACCTACGGGTTGGCGCAAGAGAGAGGAGACGCACAGGTATGCCTCATAGACAGTGAGGGGCGCCGGTGTACAGTGACGTTAAAGAACGCTCTCAACGTACCCTCGTTCCCACAAGGACTATTCTCTGTAATAGCTGCTACTGCGAACGGTGCCAAAGTATTCTTTGATGAAGGTAAAAATGTTCTTGTAGAGCCTGACGGTACACGATTTAACATAAAGGTGTACCAGAGAATGTATTATCTGCAAACAGAGTGTAATGACAACGACAAGTGTAATGATAATAATGATATGTGTAACGTGACTGTCAGTCACGATATTCAGACATGGCATGAGATTATGGGTCATTGTAATTACGAGGATTTACTGAAACTGCAAGCAGTGACAGAAGGCATGCACATTGAAGGTGAAAAGCGTAGACCTGACGAAGAATGTGTAGTGTACATAAAGGGGAAGTTTACTCAATCGAGAAACAGAAATCCCACAGAAAAAGTAAAGGTACCACTTGCGCTAGTTAACACAGATCTAGCCGGTCCAGTAAGCAACGAGTCCATAGGAGGCTTTAGATATGTACAGTCTTTTACAGATGTGTGCACAGGGGCAGTGTTTGTTTACTTTCTCAAAGCAAAGAGTGACACACTCCAGGCCACGGAAAAATTCCTCGCAGACGTAGCCCCTTATGGTAACATAAGATGCTTGAGGTCCGACAACGGAACCAAGTTCACAAACAGAGAGTTCCAATCACTGTTGAGAAGGAACAAGATAAGACACGAGACGTCATGTCCATATTCCCCACACCAGAACGGAGTGGCAGAGAGGGAATGGCGCACTCTTTTCGAAATTGCTAGGTGTAAGCTAGTAGACAGTAACTTACCTAAGAGTCTATGGCATTATGCGGTGCAAGAAGCCGCTTACACCAGAAACAGGTGCTTTAATAAGCACACGGGCACCACCCCGTATACAGCACTGACAGGAAAGAAGTGTAATCTAGCTAGAATGCACCAATTTGGATCAGTGTGTTATGCTTACCTGCAGGACAGAGGAAAGCTGTGAAAAAGGACTCTTTGTAGGGCACGACAAAGGAAGCCCCACTTTCCTAGTTTATCATCACGGTAAAGGGAAAGTGCAGAAACACAGGCTAGTCAAGTTTGTCACAAAGACAACATGTGAGAACATGACACAGACAGAGGAGCCAGAGCTGGACTTCAGAGTAAGGTGTGAAGAAACAGAGACACCTCAGCCCAGTGTACTTAGCACGGTCGTGCAGACAGACAGTCAGCAACCCCCAGAGGGCGATGACGAGGAGCACCCGAGGGTGACGTCACGTGCCCCAAGCAGTGGGAGGTATCCCTCAAGGGAACACAAACCCCCAAAGTATCTGATAGACTATGCCCCGAGAGAAAGTGACGAGTATGACAGTACACTTACCACCATTGATTACTGCTACAGAGTAGTCAGTGGGGTACCTCAGACCTTTAAAGAGGCCATAGTGTCCCCTGAATCAAGTAAATGGGAGAGAGCAATGGATGCGGAGATGACGTCCCTAGAGGACAACCACACCTTTACTCTAACCAAGTTACCAGAGGGCAGACAGACAGTGGGAGGGAAATGGGTGGATTCAATCAAGGAGGGTATTGAAGGCCACGACAAGTACAAAGCGAGATTTGTAGCTAAAGGTTACAGTCAGAGGGAGGGGATAGACTACGGTGAAACATTCTCCCCCACAGCCAATCTGACCAGTGTAAGGGTAGTGATGCAGAAAGCAGCTGAGGACAATTTGATTTTACATCAGATGGATGTGAAGACAGCCTATCTGCACGCACCCATAGATAGGGAGATATATATGGAACAACCTGAAGGTTACGAAAAGAAAGGAGAGAAGCTAGTGTGTAAGCTAGAAAAATCCATTTACGGCCTGAAACAGTCTGGGCGAAATTGGAACGAGATGCTTCATACATGTCTCATTGAAGATCACTTCCTACAGAACCCAGTAGACCCCTGTGTTTACTCAAGGGAGTCAAAAGAGTCAGGAAAAGTGATAATTGTCATTTGGGTGGATGATTTGATCATCGCAGCAGACAACACTAGAAACCTAGAACAGGTGAAAGGTATGCTCTCCACCAGATTCAAAATGAAGGACCTTGGAAGGTTAAAGCATTTTCTAGGCATGGACTTTGAACAGTCTGCCAATTGCGTAAAAATATCCCAGAAGAGATATGTGGAAAAAATCCTGAAACGTTTTGACATGATCAAGGGAAACACCATGTGATCAAAAACTAGACTACCAGGAGGATGCTCAGAAACTGACAGATGTAAAAATGTACAGAGAAGCTGTGGGTAGCCTCATTTATTTGACAACTCGCCCTGACCTATGTTTTGTAGTGAGTAAATTGCCACAGCATTTTGCTGACCCCACAGAGGAGCACTGGATTACAGCAAAACATGTTTTTCGTTATCTCAAAGGTACAGCAGATAAACAGCTGTGTTTCAGAAAGAGATTGCCGTGAAATGATTAAACAATCGGGCTGAAAATAACGTTAGTTTCCTCTTACGGTGCGCCGATGAGACTGGAGGAGAAAGATCCCAATTATTTGACGTCGATCTGCTAGATCCATTTCCGGTTTGTATGACGCAATAAACACCGAAATCATATTGATTATTGCGTTTCGAAAGCGATCCAAATGCACTCGAGTGTGTATATTGATCCACACTACAAGATATCTCTGGCAGAGGAATTTCCTCGATGCACCGATCGCCACTTCCGGTTTGGCTTGGGGTGTAACTCGCCCGACATCCATCAGGCGGCGGTATTGAAGCGTTGCAATATCAGAACAGGGTACAGCTGCGTTCCGGAGGGAGGCTGGATGAATTATGAATGCCATGGCGAGAAAAAAAAAATATTGATCCCAAAAACGTGTTCCTTCATTGTTGGCGCACAACGCATGGCGGGCAATAACGTGTAATTCGTTGTTGGCGTCCAAAGTGTTAAAGGTGTATTGTTCTCTGTGTGTTTTTATCATAGAGGTGTGGTTATACTATTCATCTGGGTTGTCTATGTTATTCTAATGTTAATCTTAATCAAGGATGAAGACTATTTCACCATACATGACGCATCATAGCTTTTTTCTCACTGATGGGGTCCCATGTTGTGCAGTAGGTGCCCTTTTTTATTTTCGCCCCTGCCCTTCAAACAGCCTGAGTACGCCACTGCCTAGAGCCCTATTTCATTACAGATAGTTCCTTCCTCATATCACCTAGAGCCCTATTTCATGACAGATAGTTCCTTCCTCATATCATAGAGCCCTATTTCATGACAGATAGTTTCTTCCTCATATCACCTAGAGCCCTATTTCATTACAGATAGTTCCTTCCTCATATCACCTAGAGTAGAGCCCTATTTCATGACAGATAGTTCTTTCCTCATATCACCTAGAGCCCTATTTCATGACAGATAGTTCCTTCCTCATATCACCTAGAGACAGCAATATTTCACTACAGATAGTTCCTCCCTCATATCACCTAGAGCCAGTAATATTGTGTATGATGGTTTACACATATTTACCATAAGTGGTTCTCACTCTATTGGAATAACATTTTGTCACATGGAATTTGTTCTAGTGACTGGCCTTCTCTGTTATGATTGTATCTAGTGTGAGATTTGATATGCCTTTTCCCCTAACTCTTTCTGTTTACTCGATGTGACTGTAAATGAGGGGAACCTCAGTTCACTTTCGAGTTAAATAACAATTGTGGTTAGAAATCATGTCATGTCAAGTCGGGTCTTATCGACAGGTTATGTATATAACCTAGTTATATGAGTACTGGCTAAGCGAACCTGTTCCACTCGACGGGGTCGGTACCGACCCCTTTTGACATTATAATCATATAGGCATATTTTTATGAATGATGAAAATAATTTGTGATTTTAAAATCAACCGTTTTCAAGTATTAACATCACCACTATGTCACAAATGCATGTAGAATGTAAAACGTTAGGTTGGCAATAGTTTAGCAATAGGTTAAAAGTGTACTTATATCGTTTTAAGTTTTCGATATGCAATCGCCTATCTGACCCGGAACTGGAAATGGAAATATTGAACCATGGGAATTGTAGTTTTTTTGTGGCCATTTTGTAGAGGAGATTCATAGCTATCGGCCAGCGTTGAAATTTCTCCGATCTACACTTCCTGTCACATACTATGGTGGTTCAAAGTTCAGCGTTCTGAATGAATCATATCAATAATTGTTATGATTCGCGATAATAAGCTACAAAAGGTAACGTTTTTGACAAATATTGAAACGCAGTCAGTTTCTCCTCACTATTGTTACCATGTAGGAACAGTTAGATCTGAAATTAGTTTCAAAATGGTTACACTGTGGGGGAAATAAAAAAGTACAGTCGATTACAGTAAATATCAGTATCTGTTATTATGCACGCCTGGTGATACTATATCCAAATTGAACTCGGCCATTTGAAATATACTATATATATATATATATATATATATATATATATATATATATATATATATATATATATATATATATATATATATATATATATATATATATATATATATATATATATATAAATAAATGTGCGAATTGGCTATAATAAGGTAATGTATAAGCATATATTCTATATTCTATAATAATATTTCAAATTGCATTGGTCCGGATGGGAGAATTCAGTACTGTATATACAGAACCTTCAGTGTTATCATCTTCCCTTTATTAATTTCCTTAGATCTTTTGTACACATGATCTTAAGAGGGTACTGAATGAGTTCAGTGGTAGTTTTTTAAGTTTGGTCATTATTATCATGGTGTTATTCACTGTCAAAGATGAAAAGAAAAATCATAATTCATATTTTCCTTTGTTTCATCACAATTTAAGCAAGCCTAGTAATAGACACAATATTTCTGATACTGAGAATACATTCACTGAGGTCCATAGATATACCTAGATACCAAGAATATGCAAATAGCCCTTGTAGAAGTGGAGCAATATTCCATTTACCTAGGTATACATTTTATGCAGATTTTCACCTGGGGTGGAACAGGTTAAGCCATTCCGAGATATACCTCATCTCATGTACCTGCTGTACACCATCAACGAAAAACAAATACACCCATCACCTGCCGGGCTCCGCCTCTATAGAGGCGTACTCTATAAGACATTAGGCATGGTCACCAAACACTCTTCCTCGCAAAAAACCCGTTTCCAGGAAAAGATTCCTCAAGGGAACTCAGGGCCGCTTAAGAGCGGGACGCTTAGCCAGTACTCATATAACTAGGTTATATACATAACCTGTCGTTATATAGCGTACTTGGCCATCGCGTCCCGCTCTTAAGCCATTCCGAGATATGGGGTAGAGCGGACGCGAGGCCCGACAGATGCACCCCCTGAGGACCCGTAAGCCCACATCAAGGGGTTGGGGAGTCCCGTCACCCCATCCTTCCTAATGAAGGGGGGGCGCAGTCAACTCCACCCGAGTGCGAGCAAGAGGGAACTAGAACCCCTTGAACACACAGCACAGGCGGAACCACGTGTGACCCAACACACTGTGGCCCATACCCACACACCCCTGCTACCCTACCAAAGGACGGGAAGCAGGAGAGGCCACAGACCCCAGAACCGCCTGGGAGACAGAACCCCCGGTCATGTCCATGAGGTAAAACCTTACAAAGGGGCCCGGGGAGGACCACGAAGCTGCAGCACAGATGTCCTCCACAGAGGCCCCACCCAGCAGAGCGGCAGAGGCTGCCACCCCACGAGTGGAGTGCGCCCTGACGCCCCCAGGGGGATCCAGCCCGGCCAACGTGTAGCAGAGGGCAATGCCCTCGCACAACCAATGGGACAGGCGCTGTTTCGATAGTGCCTTACCGGCACGAGAACCACCGTGACAGACAAAAAGCTGATCGTAACCCTGAGGTCCTGAGTACGGCTGAGGTAAATTCCCAAAGCACGGACCGGACATGACAGGTGAAGGCCCGCATCTAACTCACTAGCGTGAGGAGGCGGATGAAACGCCTGAACCACAATATCCCTGGAGCGGAAGGAACTCCGGATATTTTTAGGCACGAAGGCAGGATTAGGCCGCAGAGTGGCACCGCAATCGGAACGAAAAGACAGGCACTCTGGACGTACCGAAAGAGCACAGAGCTCACCCACGCGTTTAGCGGAGGTGACGGCCAGCAAGAACGCAGTCTTGAACGACAGTCGTCCCAACGGCGCTTGCTCAAGAGGCTCAAACGGGGCCAAGGACAACCGACCGAGGACCAATTGAAGATCCCAACTCGGAGCCAAAGAGCGTTGCACCGGCTTAACGCGTCGAGCGCCAAGCAGGAAACGCTTCACAAGAGGGTGGCTGAACAAGACATCCCCCTCAAATCCCTCATGATAGGAGGATATAGCTGCTGCATATACCCTCACCGTCGAAGCCGACAGTCTAGCAAGGAGAGACTGGAGGTAACCAAGGACAGCATCCAGGGGGCAGGAGACTGGGTCCGATGCAGGCGGATGGAACGAGTCCCACCCTGCCTGTTGATATACGCTGCTGCCGTCATGCTGTCCGTTCTGACCAGAACGTGCTCGCCTACCACCAGGTGGTCGAACCGTTTGAGGACCAGGAGGACCGCCTGAGAGAGGTGTCGGTGAAGACCGTGACGTGTGAGCGCCTGCTGCCCATGGGGACCCCAATGGTGAGGATACCCAGCCTCCTCCAATGGGCGAGATCTCCCCATATCGACAAAGGAACCGTCAACCGTTTCCATTTGTCCCTCACCGGATCTATTCCCATAGAGAAGAACCACCTCTGTATCCTCCTCATAAAGAGGAGGCCAAGAGGATCCATCGTGTGTGCAGATGCCATCATACTGAGCAGGCGCATCACTTGCAGCGCCGTGACCGTCCCTCCCAGACGGAAACCCCCGAGCGCGTGTAGGATAGACACCCTCCGCTGCTCCGAGAGGGTTACAATCATGGGCCTTGACCTCAGCGTCAAGCCCAAGTACTCCACCTGTTGACTAGGAAGAGGTGTACTCTTCTTCCAGTTCACAGCAAAACCCAGCCTGGTGAGAAATTCCACCACCAGCCTGGTATGAGACCTGGCAACCTCCTCCGACCGGCTGAGGAGCAGAATGTCGTCGAGATAGAACAGAACCCGTATTCCCCGACGACGTAGAGGATCCAGCGCAGTCGCTACGCACTTGGTGAATGTGCGGGGAGCCAGAGAATAGCCGAACGGCAACCTCTGGTACTCATACGCTACGCCCTGAAACAGGAACCGCAGGAACTTTCTGTGAGGAGGGAAAATCGGGATGTGAAAATACGCATCCTTCAGGTCTATGGAGGTGAACCAATCTCCCCTTCTGAATCATAAGATTGAACGCGGACAGATCCAGTATAGGTCTGACCCCCCCCCCTTTTTCTTGGGCACCAGAAAATAACGGGAGTAGACGCCTGACATCGCGTCCTCTCTCGGGACCACGACTACGGCCTGCTTCGCTAACAGAGATTGGATCTCGTCGGCCAGGGCTGTCACTGCTTCCGACCCTGACAATAGGGTCGGCACCAAACCTGAGAACGGAGGGTGGGGTTGTGCGAACTGCAAAACAAGCCCCCGCCTCAACGTTCTCTCTATCCACCCCTCCAAACGGCATTCTTGTCGCCATATGTGAAAATAATCCCACAGCGCACCCGCTGTCAACTGACGCTGGGCCGCAAGGAACAGTAGATAGTTGGCCCGGTCCCTCCCGCTGTGCGACGCACCCAAGGGGGGACCCCGACAGAAAGGGCCGGTTTGATACGGGAGAAGCTGCCATCAAACTGGTTGACACACACACACCCCCCCTGAACACCCCTCTAGCGCATGCTGAGGAGTTGTTCTACAGCTAGACACGCAAGGCGTGAGGACCCCATGGGCTCCTACACGCCGTAGCCCTGCAGTGATATTGCTATCACCCAAATCACGCTCGCCTCTTCTTTGCAGACCACTGCCGCTCTCACGGGAGTGGGAGGCATCAGCGTGACACCCCGCCTGGCGAAGGCAAGGCCGGGGTAACCCTTGCTGTGCATTCAACTGAAGAGGCCTCGAGTCCCCCTGCTGACCACTGTAACTAGTGGCAGCCGTAACACCAGGCTCACCCATCACACAACGTGTGGTGCAGGAGCCACGCGACAGCACAACATTCTCACGGACAGACCCAGGTTCAGCCATCAACTGGGTGTCAGCCCCTGTCCCCATGAGAAGTGAAAAGTGGGGCCGCATGCGCTTCAAAGAAGGTTCGCGGCCCGCAGCCAAAGGAAAACGATCAGAGCCCCTCTTCCGTTGGTGACGGAGAGAGGATTGAACGGGGAGCGGGCTGCTTGCGGCAGAATGACGACGGCTTGTTTGATCCAAGCCGAATTCACCCAAAATGGCCAAGGCTGTCGGCCTTGTGGATCCCCGTTGACTCTCCGCCCAGGGTACCACTGGCGGGGGAAACATGGCCGCCTGTCGAGGGCCTCGCCACAGTCGTTGACGAGACCGTGCTCCAACCTCTGGCTGCACAGCGTGAGGCTTGTGGGATCCAGATCAACAACTGCCTGCGCCTCCACAGAACGACCAAAAAGTCCTTCTGTGGAAAAAGGAGTCGTGAGGAGAGAAAACATATCCTCTTCCCCAAGAGGAGAGTGCTCCAACCAGACATGCCTAACAACAAACGTTGATAGCATCCTAATCCTCCCCGCAGTTATAGCTTGCGACTGAGTCAAGATCTCTATAACACCACAAACATGCAACATGTTTATAATGTCGGCTGGACCTATAGCCCTACTACCCGACGTCAAATAGGAAAATAGCCAGCTGAGCCATAACACTGGCCGCCGCTACAAACCATCCTGCAGCAGTATACCACTCATCCGTCCATACTGCCACCCTCCGAGCCGATTCGCTCTCAAGCATCTGCCGGGTGGGACATCGTTCATCCCCGCCGGGGTACAGGATCAAAGCTACCTGGCTACTTAGCCACGGTACACCCGGCCTGCACCCTGTTGTTAGCCCTTTTACCCGTAAAAAAGGTAAATAAGACTCAGCGAAACCCCCCACATTAGCAACCGACTGACCTTCATCAATGAACCGGGCAAGAGGAGGGAAAAGCGGCAACGTCCCGCGGCGGGGAATATTAGAACAACGACCCATTTCAGCATTAGCATTAGCATTAGCAGTAGCATTAGTAGCATTAGTGTTTGCAGCATGCTCCAGGATAGCCAGGAAAACGTCCACTGCAGTGGAACGTTCACCAAGCCACCCCGCCCCTGGCGCCGAAACACACTCCACAGCATTACTAACACCAACATCAATGCCTGATGACACAGGGCCTACCTGCGTACAAGCCGGCTCGATAGCCAAACCTTGCACGCTGCTCCTTGATCTGCTGCCACCAGACGAGGAAACATCAGCATAGGCCCGACGTGTCGCTGAAACATGCCCCGAAGATTCCAGGGGTAAGCAAACCTCCGGTAAACATTCAACATTACGCAATTTCTCTAATCTTTTCATAGCACTAGTTACATAGGGCGCTTGCGACCGCTATGATGGAAACGAAATAGAGGAAGAGTGTTTGGTGACCATGCCTAATGTCTTATAGAGTACGCCTCTATAGGGGCGGAGCCCGGCAGGTGATGGGTGTATTTGTTTTTCGTTGATGGTGTACAGTAGGTACATGAGATAAGGTATATCTCGGAATGGCTTAAGAGCGGGACGCGATGGCCAAGTATGCTATATAACTGCCTACAGAAGTCTGTGAAGGTTATGTTAGAGGTCATGTTAACTCCGTTGGACGTGTAATAACTGTGGCTGGGTGAGCGGTTGTGGTAGGGTCAGGGATTGCAGCTCATGTTTTAACTTAATGCTGCACTGTGTTTAAATCCCTGTGGTACTTCTGTCTGTGTATATATTCCTTTGAATGTGAATGCACGAATTTTAGGTGTTAATGAAGCCAGCATAGCAGTCTTCATTCAGGGGGGGGGAGCGAGCAAGTTTAGTTAAAGGTGCAGTGCATGGGATCTTTTGGCTGTAGGTTGATGAGTAGGTTGCATCAAAACTTGGGGTTGGGGGCAGAGGTAATTTGTTGTTGTAGTGGGGGTTGTCTGGTACAGTCTGTTAGGGCAGGCCCGGACCCTATGACCGAGCTGGCCACAATAGTTACATTCACTTGGTGATGGCCCTCTCTTGTACTGTTTTCCTTGTTGCCACGACCCCTGGCTCCTACCTACACCCCTTTGCTGCCTGTATGGTGGCTGCTTTTTTTTTTTTTTTTTTTTTTTTTTTTTATCCAAAGCGCTTTACAATTTGTTACTCGCATTTTACCCATTCACATTTTACATTTACATTTAGTCATTTAGCTGACGCTTTTATCCAAAGCGACTTACAAGTTCTGTACGACAAGACAGCAAGAAGGGTACAACTCTATCAGCTGAGTAACAATGTTCATCAAAGTGTTGCGTGTTACAGTGTAGGTTAGTTTATTAGGACAAGTGCATGACAGTAAGGTTAGTCAGGGTTAGATTTTTTTTTTTTTTTTTTATTATTAATCATTTCAGATAATGGTTGAAGAAGTGAGTCTTTAGTCGACGGCGAAAGATTGGACGGGATTCGGCTGTCCTAACTGGGATGGGTAGTTCATTCCACCATTGTGGGGCAAGGACTGAGAATATGAGTATGCTAGGTCGAGGGCCTTGAAGTGGATACGTGCAGCAATGGGGAGCCAGTGCAGGTCCCTAAGAAGTGGGGTGACATGGGCCGACTTCGGTAGGTTTGAGATCAGGCGGGCCGCTGCGTTTTGAATGAGTTGAAGAGGCTTGGTGGCAGTGGCCGGGAGGCCAGCTAGCAGTGCGTTGCAGTAGTCGAGGCGGGAGATGACTGTTGATTGGACGAGGAGTTGGGTGGCTTCTTTTGTCAGGAAGGGGCGTATCCTTCTGACGTTGCTCAGGAGGAATCTGCAGGTTCTGGTTGTCGCTGCGATGTGAGCAGAGAAGTTCAACTGGTCATCGAGGACAACACCAAGGTTCTTGGCGGTCGGGGACGCGGTCACAGCTGCATTCTCGACTGTGATGGAGAGGTCGGTCAGGGGGGAGGATTTGGCCGGCAGTTGGAGCAATTCTGTTTTGCTTAGGTTCAGTTTGAGGTGGTTGGTCGTCATCCAGGCGGAGATGTCGGACAGACAGGCCGAGATCCGCTCAGAGACGTGGATATCTGAGGGAGGGAAGGAGAGGAAGAGTTGAGTATCATCGGCATAACAATGATATGAGAAGCCATGAGACGTGATAATGTTACCCAGTGATTTAGTGTAGAGGGAGAAGAGAAGGGGTCCTAGGACCGAGCCCTGGGGGACACCCGTCCGGAGGGGGCGGGTGGCCGACAGAGTCCCTCTCCATGACACTTGGTAGGAGCGGTCGTTGAGGTATGATGTCAGCCATGTCAGCGCAGATCCAGCCACTCCCATTCCTGCGAGGGCCGCGAGGAGGATCTGATGGTTGACTGTGTCGAAGGCTGCAGATAGATCTAGGAGAATCAGGACAGAGGAGAGGCCTTTCGCTTTTGCTAAGTGAAGTGCCTCTGTGACCGCAATGAGGGCCGTTTCTGTGGAGTGGCCAGTCCGGAAGCCAGACTGATTGGGGTCTAGGAGGTCATTCTGTAAGAGATAAGCAGTAAGTTGGTTGGATACAGCACGTTCAAGTGTTTTAGAAAGAAAGGAGAGAAGAGAGACAGGACGATAGTTGGCTATGACGGTGGGGTTCAGGGTTGGTTTTTTTATGAGGGGCGTGACTCTGGCTTGTTTTAGGGAGGTGGGGACCACCCCCGAGTTGAGTGAGGAGTTGATGGTTGCAGTTAGGAATGGGAGGATGTCCGGTGCTATGGTCTGGAGGAGTGGGGAGGGTAGCTGGTCCAGCTGGCATGTAGTCGGACGGTTCGACGTTACCAGTGTCAGGGTCTCGGCTTCTGTAATGGGGGAGAAAGATGACAGAGTGAAGGATGAGGTTCTCGATTCAGCGTTTGGAATGGGTGGGGGTTGGGAGAAGGCGCTGCGGATGTTCTCCACTTTTTCCTCAAAGAAGATCGCAAAGTCTTCGGCAGAAAAAGATGAAGGAGGAGGGGGTGGGGGGGGAGTGAGGAGGGAGGACATGGTAGCATGCAGTTTGCGTAGATTCTTGGCAGAGGCCTCGATCCTATGGTGAAAGAAAGAAGCTTTGGCATTAGTAATGGTTTTGGAGAATGTTAACAAGAGGTTGTGATATGTGTCGATGTCAGCAGTGAGGTGTGACTTTCTATACTTCCTCTCAGCCGCTCTCAGGACCTGTCTTTGTTCTCTCACTGCATCCGTCAGCCATGGACTGGGTGGGGAACGGCGGGCAGGTTTCTCAACGAGGGGACAGAGCTTGTCAAAGGAGGTTGCAAGGGCTGAGAGGAGGGTGGAGGTTGCCATCTCTGTGGGGAGAGCAGAGAATGTGTCACTCAAAGGTAGAGCGGATATTATGTCAGAGGAGAGGGTGGAGGGGGATAGGGAGGCCAGGTTACGTCTGAGTGAGACGGTTCACTCATACATTCACTCACACATTCACTCACACATTCACACACCGAAGGCGGAGGCAACCATGCAAGGTGCCAACCAGGGGCGGGGCTAGGGGGTGGCTACTTGGGCTCAAGCCCCGAATGTATTCTGAAAAGACCTGAATCTATTTATAATCTTTTTTTTTTCTTTCTTTTTTTACAATTCATCATTGTTACATGAAAATATGTTTGCACCAGATTTAGCAGAGGCTAATTTCCATCTGTGGTCTATCCAGCTGCTAACTGTATTTGAGTGAGTTAACTCTTGGTGTTATGGTAGACTCAGACCTAAGCTTTAAATCACAATCAACAAGTTGACAAAAACTTAATTCTTCCACCTTAGAAACATAGCTAAAGTACGGCCATTTATAAATCAAAAGGACACTGAAAACCAGATCCATGCCTTTATCTCAAGCCAACTCGACTACTGTAATGCACTCCTTACCGGCCTCCCGAAAAAATACGATGATAACTATTTTATTGCAATGCACTATTGCATTATTTTATTCTATTTTACTAACTATTTTATTGCACTGCACTATTTTACTTTGTATCAGTGAATCATAGACGCCTGGCCATAAGAGCATTCGGAGCATCTCTGCTCTCCCACTATTGAACTTGGGGGAGCAAAGGTATGATCTTGCTCCACCACTTTTGATTATATGAAAAATATGATATATCCCCCCCCAATATATAAATCTAACCATAACTACTGAGTTAACTGAGTTTTATAGTGAAAAGAGCAGCTTTATTGGTCAAGATTGAAGGCTCTATATTGCAGGAAAAATCTGCCCCCATTGCCACCCCTTGCCTGCCCAAAAAAAATGAAAAAAAGGGCACCTATCTGGGCTAAGCCCCGGATCTCCTACAATCCTAAATCTGCCCCTGGTGCCAACCTGCTCATCGGGAGCAATTATGGCTTAAGTATCTTGCTCAAGGACTCATCGACACGCTGCCCGGGAGGAGCGGGAATCGAACCGGGAACCTCCGGATTGCCAGACGACTGCTCTGAGGCGGCCCCTGGAACTGATATGGTTGTTGGCTTGGTGGCATGTATTTTGGTTGGGGCGAAGCAACTATCCAGGCTGTCCATAGCACTGCCCTATATTGATTAACGTCTTCTCCTGTATTGGTGTTTGGGTGGTGAGTTCGGTTCCCTCCATTCTAGATCCAGAGGTTTGAGTATACAGGGGTGCTATAACAGGGAAACCAGAGTGGGCTGGGTCAGTTAATGGGACCTCGTCTTTAACGGTCCCATGCATTGCTATTCCTTGCACTATTTGGGCAACTTTACACAATCCCTGTGAGTCTATGGAACACATCTGTAAAGTTTTTTTCAAAAAAATTCATTGTTTTATATTTTTAATCAAGTACTCAAAAGCAAAAGATTTCGACCTCAGGATTTCATGCTGTTTGTGCTGGGCTCCGCCCATAAATGCGTTGAGTGACAGTCACCCACACAGTCTGCGACTGGCAGATAGAGAGAGAGATAGAGAGATTGATGGGGATACTAATTAATTTCGCCATGGGGGGGCATAATCCCACGGGACAATGCATTGGTAACTTGTTTCAAATGACAATATATACCTCTGTGAATATTATTGCACGGATCGGAATACAGGCGTGCGCGTGGAAGCGTGCGCAAAGATATTTTGACAGTGATATGGAGTGCTCCCGAGGTCCCTCTCTCTCTCTCTCTCTCTCTCTCTCTCTCTCTCTCTCTACCAGGGAGAAGCCCCGCGCATCAGGTTGTGTGTAAAATGCGTGTGTGTTTGTGTTTCACACACTCCTGCGCCGCGGTCCCTCTCTCTCTCTCTCTCTACCAGGGAGAAGCCCTGCGTGTCAGGTTGTGTGTAAAATGCGTGTGTGTTGGTTTCCCTGACAGAAGCTCCTCTCTCTCTCTCCCTCTCTATCTCTCTCTCCCTCTTTCTCTCTCCCTCTCTATCTCTCTCTCTCCCTCTCTCTCGCTCCCTCTCTATCTCTCTCTCTCCCTCTCTCGCTTGTTCTCTGCCTCGCTTCACTTTGAGGAAGTGAAGGTATTTCCACTCGCTCTGCTGTTGAGGGGGCGGAGATATGCAAATCAGTACCTTATTCATGTCAGCAATACTGTCAAATCAGAACGGCTTAGTTGAGTGAGGGAAGATCTCGTGAACTCGAGACTAGACTGATGAGTCAATATGATAAATAACGACACAGACCACATTGATATAATCCCCCATTGCTAGGAAACAATGCTAAACACTGGAAAAGGCTATTTATAATGCATGGGACCTTTAAGGTCTGTGGCTCAGAGAGGTCGGCTTGTTCTCATTATTATTATTTTAAACCCAGTAGCCGCTAGCTGGAGTGTTGTGAGCCCGGTCTGTAGGTGAAGTTAGTAAATTCTGTCACTTGTGTTCCTGTTATCTCCTCCCTCCCCCTCTCTCTGAATAATCTGTGTTGCTGGTGCGGCCGCGGCCTTCACGTGGAGGGGGTTGTCGCAGATATTTTGTGGAGACGGTTTGTGGAGAACTCTCAAGGTCGGCTTACAAATGGAATGCCGGTTACCATCAGCCACCTTTCTAGGGCAGGAGACAGGACCTACTGGAAACAGCTAAGGGGTTTCTGGTGAACAGAAACATCTGTATAATATGTAGCTGTATAAGTCTGTTAGAATTTGGTCACATGTATTGTGTGATCGAGATGGGGCAGCCATATAAGGTAAAGAAAAGAGGAGCACAAAGACGGGTGCAGAAGTGCAGCTCATGGGTCAATGATGACACTCCGCACAGCGGCGACCGATGTTCTTCCAACATGAAGGATAATTGGGCATTCTGAATATTCCGTGAAAGGCCTCTACTCCTATACTGAGAAAGTCAACCCTGGTCACACATTCAGAAGCATGTTTTTCACAGTCTGTCCTTGTCTCCCACCAGGGAAGGGATGTTTAGTAGGACGCATGTGCAGGTGGTGCTTCTAGCGACGCCTTTCTCTGCATCTCCCCAAATCACCACTTTGCACAGAATTACGCTCCTTACACAAGATTGTGGAAGCACAGCTTCCTTTAGCACACGTTACTTTAGCTAACCCTGACATGTTAGCCTTTTACCTAATTTAGTCAACCTAGTTAGTGTGTACAGATGATATCCCGCATGCATGAGTAGGAGCTAAGGACACATGGCTACAAACGCTGATACATACCCCGTATGTAGGGACACATGGAGGACAACGAATAACATTACAGAGGTGAAGACCAAAATAAATACAAAATACAAAAATGGCCACTTGCCAAATAAAAACAAAGAGCATCTCTTACAGCAATGGCCACTTGTGTTTTCATACATTTTGCATCAAAACTACAAGGATTTGCATAGCTATAGCTATATAGTTAGCTAAGCCCCCCATTTAGACGGAAACGCTAGCAGGTGAATCCGCAAAAATATTTTTTCGGATGTGCCTTTCGTTTATACGGAAACGGCGTTTTTACGGGGTGAAACCGCAAAAAAGTGAGACTACCTTCCAGGGTGGAATTCCTAGAAACGCAAAAGCTTTGCGCTCTCGTCTAAACTGTTAAACCGTATAAATCTGTTAAAACGATGACGAAAGGGTTGTCACGGCTCTGGTCGCGCGTACTGCTTACGTCACAGGTAGCAGGTATGCGCCAGTAGCCGAGACGTAAACAAAGCAAGTATGTCTGACTATATCAACGGAGATCACCTGAAGGCTACATTGGCAGTACTTTTAACCCTTTCACTGCCACACGACAGAAGGTTAACCCTTTACTATCACACAACCGGCTGTCGTGTGGCAGTGAAAGGGTTAAATACACAAGAATCTGTCCCGCGGCATGAGTGGACCCACTGTCTGCGAGTGACTCTGCTTTGGTCCAATCACATTCCCCATCCACAGTCTGCGAATCAGAGGCAGAGTAGGGCGGGTCTTCACAGCACGTCATGTGACATATGCGCCAATCGTGTGACAGCGGGGTTCCGTCGTTACAGCGTCGTCTGCACGGAGAATTCCACCCCAAAACGCTCATCTAAACGTAAAATTAAAAGTGAAACCGCAAGATGACTTTTGCGGTTTCTGTTCACAAAACGCTCGTCTAAACGTAGCCTAAATCTTAGGATATGTACACTGTACATTGGAATATTGACAAAGCCATACGTGGTCATTTACTGTACATTGGAGGGGGTTGGGTTAGGACATTTGCAGGGGCCAGTTTTGAATTACAGTCTCCCGTAGGTGTTCTTTGAGAGTGTTTTTGAAAGTGGGTAGTGATTCACATTCCTTTACAGCTTTGGGTAGGGCGTTCCACATTGATGTGGCATAATTGCGAAACGTGTTTAGTCCCTTGTTTGAGCCGAATCTGGGTTTAACATGATTTGTGGAGCTCCCTCTGGTGTTGTGATCGTGGTATTCACTGACCTTTGGGAAGTATTTTGACATGTACATGGGTACCTTGGTCGTGTAGTGTATCTTGTTGACCAGGCCCATTGCAAGTTGCTGTACTCTGCCGTCTACTCTAAGCCATCCTAGGTTGTCAAAGTGGGCAGGGGTGAGGTGGGTTCTATATGTAACACTATGCTAACTCCATATGCTAACTCGTTAGTGTGTGAAACTCACCACTTGTAATACTTCCTTTCCAATCAGTCTTGCCCACAGATGTAAGTAACTGTATTTATCCCTGCCGATCCTTGCCAAGACAGCGGCTTCATAATCAATATAAATCCACATCTTGTTTTATTATTGCTTTTCAACTTGTTAGCAATTTAGGCCACTGTTGTAAACAAACTGATCGCACTACAAAATTAACAATGGTCCAATTTGATGTCAGAGTATGTTCTGGTACTCAGAGGGGCAATTCATGAACACTTGCTGCATAGCTATGATGATGTAGCATAATGAGTTGTTGTAGTTACCTATGACCTCTGACACCCATCATGCATGATTACCTCATCCTAAATAAAGTCCACCTTGTGGCACATTATGAATTACATAATCACAGTCCTCAATATGACAGTAGTGTATTGTCAAAGAAGGAAGGAAACTGTCAAAGCAAGAGTCACTTCATTGATATCTGCAAGGGGAAACTATTTCAATACAAAAAATATACATGAACGTGTCCAGATCCCCAGTGCACCTGTACTGCACATGTAGATGCAGCGAGGCAGAGTTGAATGCGACAGCAGGCTAATAGCAGGTGCAGGTGCAGAACAACAAGACTGTAAACTGTCAATTATACTTCTCATCCTTTACATGAGAATGTTGTTACCAAGGTTACAAAAAGGGTTTCTATGCCACAGAGGCTTGCCCTGAGGTGTGAGGCACTAGACCAAGGAAACTATAAAAGAAGGAAGTGTCATTACATCATAATACCAGTGTGCTAATGCTCTGCGCTTGGTGCCTGGACTTTGGTGCCAATTCAATTGAAGCCTATAGCACGGAGAAGCAACTAAAACCCAACATATCTACGTTGTATGACATTTGATGAAGAAATGCCTTTACCAAATTAAAGACACAATTCAGATTGTACCGAATGATGATGATGATTATAGGCCTACTTTACGGGGAGTCAAATTAAAATGTTCACCACGGCAAGTAAAATAAAGACAGGTTGTCAGTGGAATGTCCCTTGAAGATATTGAGTTTAGGATAAATAAATATTGTGGACATCTGTTTTATTTATTTTTATTCCTTCTCTCTTAATTTGATTTTGATCAGGACGTTCTGTCATAACTTCAGTATTTTAGGACGCTGCTTAAAGGGGCATTTTTTGCATATAATTTCGCACATATCCCAAGGCTCTAAACTGAGCTGTAATTAACACAACACAAGGATTCAGTGTCCTCTGATAACTCATTAACTCTCAATAACTGTCAAACTAAATTAATGTGTGCAAAACTGTTTAAAGCCTTGGGATACAGTATGTGTGAGATTATGTGATATCAACTGCAGCTAAAACATTACATTACATAACTTTAGCTAACGGGCTCAAGAGTTAATTTAGTTCGGGTGTTATCACAGTTCAGCTATGGACGTTAGTCTGTCACTAACCTCAATCACATATGCATCAAAAGCTATAGATACATTTTGCACAACATTAACACTTTCAGTGCCACCAGGTGGCGCCATACTTAGTGCTTGAATGCCATCATCCACTTCAATGTTAACGTTAATATCGCCTAATCTATGTTTTAAATTATGGCTATGTGTCTAATCTGCCCGTCGCTTATCAAAGAATCATTTTCCAGTCAGTGCTGTCAAGGCAGATGGGTTTTTTATCGCTTCATTTCCGTTTGAGAGCATTTTGAAAAGCACCCGTTTTGAGGTAAAAACAGCCCATTCTAGGCCATTCTGTGATAATCGTCTTTTACTGGAATATTCCAGAACGTTGATATTTGTCGGCCTATTTATGAATCGTTTTCAAATAAACGCTAGATGATCAATATTATACATACACGCACGCCCATTCGAGCCGCGCGCTGATAATAGCCGTTTCCATTTCCTCATGGATTTTACAGTGAAACAGCTGGAGCACATTTCACAAAACAGCTTATATCTTCATCAAAATGAGTCTGATTATCCTAACACTGATAACATAGATTCCTTACCTGACATCAGATGGTATCCAACTGGTATATTCCAATTCCTGATCACCATTCGAAAAAATCGATAAGTGTATAGATCTAACGTGTATACAGTAGAACTCGTGATCCATGGCGCTCAGAGGATCCATAATGAACTCTGGTAACCCCGGCTGCATCAGTGGACTGGAAAATGTGGAGTACAGGATTTTTTCCCCCATCCATTTTCATTGAGTCCATTCCAAAATCCCTGATGTCATCTGGGAGACGATAGGGGGTGCTTTTTTCCACATCTGATCGCCGGGTATACTAGGGTAGGCTCGCGTGATGCAACTATTATAAATCCGAGAAAACTTGTGAGTGGCAATCAAAGTGTTAAAGGTATACTGAGTAGTTTCAGCCACTAGATGTCAGACTAAAACAATAAGGTGCTTACATGGGAAACACTGTACCATCAAACTAAGTTCAGATCAAACTGTCAAACTTGGCATTGCAGGTCAAATATGACTCAAGATCCAGCAATATCATATCAAACTGACCACTAAGTTTCGTCCACACACACACTAAGATACCACCCCCATTGATACAGAGATCCCACCGCTGCCACCAATGTCACCCAGTGGATTTGAACCTGGGACCATAGGATCCACAGGTGGGCGCACTAACCAGCTGAGCTAAAAGGTCCGACCTTTTAGCGGATGCTGGTTGACTGTATAACCAACTCATTAGATTAGTAGTTACCATTTTAAACAAGGTAAGAGTATTTTCTTACAGTAGCTGTCCCAGGCTTGCAGTCAAACATTATTACTGCATCTTCTTTGAAAGGAAAGTTGGTGGCAGAGGTCAGTCTTTGTTACATTAATAAGTCACTTGGGGCAGAGCTGTTTTGTGACTGAGTGTGACAGTATACTGGACGCGTCTATTCGAAGCCTAACCGGTTCATGCTTCTGCGTTCGCGTTTTGCGCTCTGATTGGCCACTGATGTTTCTGGTCACACCAATCGTGTGACGGCAAGTTCTTTCGCCGGTTAAGCTTAGGCACTCTTTCGAAGTTGGTTAAGGTTAGAGTTTGTCTTAGAGCAGGGCGATAGAACACCAGCCCTGATTCCAAACTCTAACCTTAACCAACTTCGAAAGAGTCGCCTAAGCTTAACCAGTGATAAACTAGGCGTTAGGTAGTTTGCTGCTGGTCGAGGCGGAAATGGGCGCGTCACGCGATTGGGCGCACATGTCACATGACCAGAAACGTCAGTGGCCAATCAGATCCCACCAGAAACGGCAGTGGCCAATCAGATTTGCAAAACGCGAACGCGGAAGCATGAACCGGCTAGGCTTAGAATAGGCCTGATAGGCAAGCAGCTGCTTGTTTATATCAAGCTGACTGTAGCTGAACGAGGGGTGAACGAATAAATGCATCTGCTACTATAGTGCCAAGACAACGTTACACAGTGACACTGCATCTATTCTTCCAAGTTCCAACCTTTAAAACTGTCACTAGAATAAACCATCACCATGGCAACTGGACAGAATGTTGCATGTTGCTGTGGAAATAGGTGAACAACAATCAGCCGTCAAGGACCGACATGGATAAATGCCGCTGCGTCTACAGGCAAGATTGACTGGCAAGGTAGACTTGCACCCGTGGTGCGTTTCAAGAACTGACGGTTTCAGGTCATGCTGCAATGCTGGATGTGGATTATTTAAAGCTATTATGCTTTTTATATTTGTCCCTTTTCTTTAGTGTGTTATATAGCTGTAGGTGCATATAGAAGTTACAGCTCTCCGACAGGAATAACTTCCTGAACTGCTTGAAATGCCTTGTTTTTAGTCCAGCTTTCTCTGCCATTAATATTTACATCACTTTGTAACACAATAGCTTCCTCTTGGCATTTATGTCTATTGATGTTTCTTGTTCACTCCAAAAAAGAAACGTATACGCTCTGGTCTGACCCCTGACCTACGTTTCTCCATTTGTCAAGATGCCGGCTCACTCACAAACGCTTCTTTCTCTTTTTCCACCTATGTAAACAGAAATTAGTTTTGTTGTGGTTCCTCGACCGTAGCAGCATCCAATATAATATAAAATTAAATAAAAATAGCATAGAATTAAATAAAATAAGATTTAATAACAGCAAGATGGCTATATACAATTCTAACAAAGTGTGCAATGTGCAACGACCAATGAGCAAAAAAAGTTATTGGCTCTTTAACATTACAGGCCCAAAGGTATGAGTTGTATGAATTGCACAAATATCTAATAAAGGTAGCATAGTGCAACAACTATGTGATATGGAGTTAGCGTAGCGTAGCGTAGTTAATTACAGCCAGGGGGACCAGCAAGTAGTGATTATGTTCCAGGGACTAGTCATATCCTGAAAGGCGTGGCTTGAAGCAGCTGTTAATATTTCGCAAACGGGATGATGGCAGAGCTGTCAACTGAACTCTCACACATGAGCATGAGACTCACGCAAATGACACTCTGTCAAATCAAAGTACAAAATAAATTAAAAAAGCCACAAAGCCCTTTGAATAGATGTAATTGATTAAACACTTAAACTAGACCAACATTTGTGCCAAAATAATAATTTTCACAGTAAGAAGTTTATTCCTGTGTTGTTTCAGATGAGGCAATAACTCTTGTGTGGCCAATCAGCCTCTCAGGCTGGAGATGTGAACAGCAGTGATCTTAGTGAAACCCTGGTATGGATCAAATGTGTCACTGGAATAGTTGTACAGATTTCCGCTGAACTCAAATCGTAAATAACTCCTGGCATGGATCCATTTCTCACTGGAATAAGCCTAGTTTGATCAACTTAGTTGTACTACTGGCCTACAGGCAGCCAATACATTTTGAATTACCTTGCGTTGAAAAGGTTTGTTCTTGAAATGGCAACTGCTACAAGTTCAGACACTGGAATATTACTCTAAGTCGGGACGTTTTACATTTTTAAATTTAATTACATATATGCTATACCGCAATTAAAATAACTGCCTTCTGAGCAGCAATTTAAATATGAAAGGGCATGAATTAAACGAATCATTGTTTTGTTGATGTGATTATGAAAAGGCATGGGGCTGCCAAAGGGGCGCGGCTAGCCCACTAATAAAATAAAAGTGTTTTACTTTGATTCGTTCAACATGATTTTTGGAAAAAGGGGCAGCCCTAAAATAGCCTAGGTGTAGTGGTTACGTCATGGTTGTTTCCGGCCGGTACACCTCGCTTGAAATTGTAATGTATTTCCAATGGACATTGGACACATTTCTAAATCGTCTCGTTTAAAACAAATAAAGCATGAACATTGGCATGGTGTACCTTTCTGTGCGTATTCATCCACAATCTATAGCTCAACATGAAACAATTAGCAATTCATCGTAAAATAATTACGTATAATTTTATTTCAACCAAAAATGCTTAAACAATAATGTTAGTGATAGAAGGGAACACATTTTGTGCAAAAATGGAAAGCTTTCCAAAGTTCATGAGGCAGAATTATTACAATAGCCGATAATACATTTTCCCAATGATACATCCCTATACGGGTGGACCGTGCGGGAAACTATATAAAGTGACGTCAGACTACACCTCCCTAAAAACATTGCGGATAAACCCAGTTTACGCAATTTGAGAACCAACTGCTGACAACATGTGGCTGGGTGGGGCATCGTTTTGGTATGGCAAGGTATGGCACTCGCCATACCTTGGCAAATTAATATATATAATTTTCTTTTTAATATATATAATTTATTAAAAATTTAATATTCGAATGTTGATTTAGAATTCTAATGTCAACATTATGAACGAAGCTTCGAAGCTTAGAAATTAAGGATAAATCAATAGCCAAAACTAGCTCAGTGTTGCTGATCAGGTCACCCGACGTCCATCATCCGGTCATTTAGTGTTAGCAATTTGGCTTTTAAAGGGGAACTATCTTACCATTTCTTTCACTATTTGGGCAATTTTTCACAATTCCTGTTAGTCTATGGAACACATCTGTATGTTTTTTTTTTTTTATTATTCATTGTTTTGTATTTCTAATCAAGTACTGTAGAGCAGCAGTTCTGCCCTTTAAGATTTCAAGCTGTTTTTGGCTGGGCTCTGCCCATACTCGCAATGCAATTTGAGTGACAGACACCCACCTGCACTATAGCAAATACCTCCGCCCATATTACTCTATGGCCAAACTAAAGTGAACCTAATACACAAACGATATGGCTCAACCATACATTTTCGATCCGGAGAGTGACCCCGACTACTAGAAGGAAGAAGAGATCGATATTCCACAGCGAGGGCTTCAAGTTGTTTCAGAGTGGTAAGTGTATACTGTCTAACAACAGTAACGTTAGTTAGTAGTAATTTAGGACTCGATAGCGAGCTATAACGTTAGTTTCTTCGGGTAAATTAGGTAGCATGCCCAACGAAAAGAGAAGCATAACGTTATATTATCATACTGGTCATCGCGTCTCGCTCTTTGCCATTATGAGATAACTCTTATCTCCTAGCACCTACTGTGCTCATGAACAAACAATTTGCACTCATGCACGTGACCAGGCCACGCCCCCACATCCTGCTATAAGACGCCGGACATGGTCACACTCTACCTTCCTCTTTTTTTGTTTCCAACATGGACGTTGCAGTGCACTCCGTGAACTAGTTGTTATGAAACGCAGGGAGAAATTACACAATGTTGGGTTTTCGCCGGAGGTTCACCAGCCCCTGGAATCTTCTCGGCACATCCTAAACAGCGCATCGGGCCTGTCCTGGGGTTTCCTCATCTCATGACAGCGGATCGAGGGACGTCGCGCAACGGTAGCAGTTGAGCTACGTCGCGCACAGGTAGGCCTGCGTTGTCAGGCATTGATACTAGCATGAGTAATACTGCTCGTTGTCCCGTGAGACAGCCGTGTGATGTATTGGCGCGAGGGGTAGGATATTTGGGAAAACATGGTCATCATGACTCTGTTTTGGGTGTTTTCCCGACTATCCTAGTGCGCGCGGCTAATGCTAATGCTACAATGCTGGGTCTCCGTTCTTTGTTCCCCGCCGAGGGCTGTCTTTACTAAAAGGTCTTCCCTCCTCTTAACCATTCATGCTGACGGTCAATCGGTGTCTAATGTTGGGGGTTTTGACGGGGGCTTGTTTACCATTTCATGGGTGGATGGGCTGAGGCTCAGGGCTGGTGTGCTTTTTGTGAATCTATGAATTGTGTGCAGGACTGGTGTTTTTCTCTGGTTCCATCCCCTTAACAGTTGTGTGTATGGGCTAGCCCATTCTGCAGTGTGTTAGTGGAGTTTTCATTCATTTATTCATTTACCCCTTCATGGGTGCACACCACAGTGGAGGTTGCTGCATACCTACTAGTGAGGCAGTGCTTCACTAGTAGTAGTCTTTTGTCTGCAGCCACCACTGGTGCTCCGTGCTTGTGAAGCAGGTGGCATCAGTCCTTTGCCTCATGAGGCGAGTCGGCCCGGCAGGTGGCTGGTGGGCTGCTAAAGCCTATACCGCCGCGGTATAGAATTAGCAGCGTCTGGCAACATTGTTCGAATTGCTGTTTTTTCTGTCAAAAATGGTGTCGGGTGGTGGGGCCTTAGGGCCAGCCGACGTCAGAACATCGTGCAAGGTTTTGAGGTTAGCTTTTGACCTAGCCGCAAGCTATAACCGCAGGGAGGGCTAGGATGCTGTCAACGCTTGTTCACAGGCATCTTTGGTTGGATCAGTCTCCCCTTGAGGAGGAGAGAAGGTTTTTTCCCTCCTCAAGGCTCCCCTCTCTGCAGAGGGACTTTGGTCTTTCCGCAGGAGCGCGGGCGGTATTTGACCTAGGCCCCACACCGCCTCACACCGCACAGCCAGAGGTGAGGGCGCGGCCTCGCCAGCGGCTGTGGCGAGGCCCCCAACCAGCGGCCATGTTTCCCCCGCCTGAGGTACCCTGGACACAAAGACAACAGGTGATCGCAAGGCCGACAGACTTGGCGGCCGAGGGATCGGCTACATTAGATGAGCACGCCCTAAAAAACCGTTGCCGTCTAGCTGTGTCTTAGCTCGCTCTCCGGTCACTCCCCCCCCAACACCAGCGGGATACAGGCTCTGATTTGTTCCCTTTGGCTGCGGGCCGCGTGCCTTCAGTGAAGCACGAGCGGCCCCACGTTTCACTTCTCATGGGGACAGGGGCTGACACCCAGTTGCTGGCTAGGCCTGGGTCTGTCCGTGAGAATGCTGTGCTGTCAAGCGGCTCCCACGCCACACATTCTGCGTCTGTATTTGATGAGCCTGGTGTTATGTCTGTCAACGACGAACGTTGTCAGCGGGGGAACTCGAGGCCCAGGGGGTCGCAGCAAGATTTCCCCCAGCCCCGCCCTCACCAGGCCGGGCATCACGTTAGTGCCTCCCACGGCCGGAATACCGGCGGTGGTCAGTCAGGCGCGCGTGATTTGGGTGGTAGTAATATCACTGCAGGGCTACGGTGTGTAGGAACCCACCCTATCGGGCAGTGTGGGGACCTCACGCCTTGCATGTCCAGCTGTAGAACAGTTCCTCAGCAGTCCATGCCGGGGAGGTGTTCAGTGGGGGAGCTTTTGTCTCCCAGTGTGATGTCAGCTTCCCCCGTATCAAACCGGCCCTTTCTGTCAGGGTCCCCCCTTGGGTGCGATTGCCTCGTTGGTAGTGTCAGGGTGCGATATCCCAGCTCCACGAGACACCCTGCTCACGCGGTTGGCGAGTCCAGGGTTGGCAACGCACAGCGGGTGGGACCGGGCCGCCTATCTACGGTTCCTGGCGGACCAGCGCCAAGTGGCGGCGGGTGCGCTTGGGATTATCATCACATATGGCTACAGCAGTGCCATATGTCCAGGTGGATGGGGAGAATGCTGAGGCGGGGACTTGTGTTGCAGTTTGAACAACCCTACCCTCCGTTTTCAGGTTTGGTGCAGACCCTATTGTCAGGGTCAACAGCAGTGACAGCTCTGGCCGACGAGATCCAATCTCTGTTGGCGAAGCAAGCCATCGTCGTGGTCCCAAAGGAGGACGCGATGTGTGGCGTTTCCTCCCGGTATTCTCTGGTGCCCGAGAAATCGGGGGGGGGGGGGGGTGTCAGACCCATACTGGACCTGTCCCATGGAAGGTTCAGAATGTTGACCGTCTCCCACCTGTTAGACGCTGTCAGGTGGGGGACTGGTTCACCTCCATAGACCTGTAGGATGCGTATTCGCATGCCGATCTTCCATCCTAGGGCTTACCTAAGCTTCCTTTGCAGGGCTTAGCGTACGGGTACCAGAGGCTGCCGTTCGGCTGCTCTCTGGCTCCCCGCATCTTCACCAAGTGCGTGGAGACCGCGCTGGGGCCTCTGCGTCGTCGGGGGTTACGAATTGTATTCTGCCCTGGACGACGTTCTGGTCCTTGGCCGGTCAGGGTAGATCGCCAGGTCTCATACCAGGCAGGTGGTGTCTCACCAGCCTGGGTTTTGCTGTAGACTGGAGGTAGAGTTCTCCTCTTCCCAGTCAACGGGTGGAGTACTTGGGCTTTTTCTAAGCTCAAGGTCTATATGGGCATCCCTCTCGGAGCGGTGGCGAGTGGTTGGTTCTCGGCGCGCTCGGGAGGTTCCGTCCTAGGACGGTTATGGCGCTGTCTGTGATGCGCCTGCTGCTGGGGTCCCTCTTGGCCTCCTCTTCATGAGGAGGATACAGAGGTGGTTTTTTCCAGTATGGAAATGGACCTGGTGTGAGACATGTGGAAGCGGCTGAAGGTTCCCAGGTCAGTACTGGGGTACCTCGTTTTCTGGGGAGGGTCTGGTGCCCTCACCTGCGGGGTCCCCGTGGGCAGCAGGCTGTCACACGTCACGGTCTTCACCAACGCCTCCCTCATGGGATGGGGGGGGGACATGTCGGGCCAACGCAGTAGGGGGCAGCTGCCATGCTGCTCGGTCTGCGCTACATTCAATGTGTTGGAATTGAAGGCTGTCCTTCTGGTCCTCAAACGACTCGACCACCTTGTGGTGGGCAAGCATGTTTTGGTCAGGCCGGACAACACAACGTCAGCGTCGTATATTGTCAGACAGGGAGGAGTGCGCTTCCCCCGTCTGCACCGGGCGGCGGTCGGGCTCTGGCTATGGGCGTTCTCCATCTGCTCTGCCTGAGGGCTCTCCACATCCCCGGCAGGGAGAATGTGGGTGCAGGTGTGATGTCGCCGGGCGGTCCTCATCCTGACGAGTGGAGACTACGTCCAGACATAGTCGGGCAGGTCTGGGACCGATTCCGTGGCCGTCCGGGATTCTGCTCTTGGTGGCCCCGCCGTGGCCTGTTCCGTGGTCACCGCGGGCCCTCTCTCGGGCACGCGGAACTCTGTTCTGCCTCCTGTTCTGGGGCAGCCTCTAGGCTTGGCTGCTGACAGTGTGAATCTGGTGGGGATGCGTCTTGACTTTTCTGTGGTTAACGCTATCTGGTACGCGCGTGCCCCGTCCTCTACCGCGGCTTACGCTGGGGAGTGGCATATGGTCGATTGTGGTGGCGGAACATTGTTCAGCCACCCTCTCGTGGAACATTCCTGCTTGGCGCTCAGCGTCTCAAGCCTGTGGAACGTTCTCTGTCTCTGAGTGGGACCTCCAACTGGTCCTGGGCCGGTTGTTGGAGGCCCCGTTTGAGCCTCTTGAGCAGGCGCCATTGGATCTGCTGTCTTGAAGACCGCGTTCTTTTTGGCCATCACCTCCGCTAAACGCGTGGGTGAGCTGTGTGCTCTCTCGGTGCGGCCTGAGTGCCTGTCTATTCGGCCGATAGCGGTGCGACTCTAAGGCCTAATCCAGTCTTCGTGCCGAAGAATATCCGGAGCTCTTTTCGCTCCAGGGATATTGTGATTCAGGCGTTTCATCCGCCTCCTCACGCTAGTGGGTTAAAGGCGAGCCTTCATCTGTCATGTCCTGTCCGTGCATTGGGGGTTTACCTCAGTTGGATGCAGGATCTCAGGGCTGCCGATCAACTGTTTGTTTGTTACGGTGGCCCTCGCGCAGGTAAGGCACTGTCCAAGCAGCGCCTGTCACATTGGTTGTGCAAGGGCATTGCCCTTTGCTACACGTTGGCTGGACAGGTCCCCCCTGGGGGTGTCAGGGCGCACTCCACTCGTGGAGTGGCGGCCTCTGCCGCCTTGTTAGGGGAGGACATCTGTGCTGCGGCCTCCTGGTCCTCCCCGGGTCCTTTCGTTAAGTTTTACCTCATGGACATGACTGGGGGTTCTGTCTCCCAGGCGGTTCTGAGGTCTGGGACCTCCCCTGCGTCCCGCCAGTTGGTGGGCTAGCAGGGGTGTGTGGGTGTGTGCCACGGGGTGCTGTGTCACACGTGGTCCCGCCTGTACTGTGCGTTTTCAGGGGTCTTTGGTTCCCCCTTTTTCCGCACTTTGGTGGAGTTGACTTGTCGGGTCACGCGTCGGGTCACGCGTCTGCTCTGTCCCATATCTCATAATGGCAAAGAGCGAAACGCGATGACCAGTATGATAATATAATGAAAGGTTATCCTATAACCTAGTTATATGAATACTGGCAGAGCGTCTTGCTCTTAGCGCCCTGAGGTCCCTTGGTTGGGTTTTCAGTGTTGGAAACTTTTTTCCGAGGAAGGTAGAGTGTGACCATGTCCGGCGTCTTATAGCAGGACGCGGGGGCGTGGCCTGGTCACGTGCATGAGTGCAAATTGTTTGTTCATGAGCACAGTAGGTGCTAGGAGATAAGAGTTATCTTATAATGGCAAGACGCTCTGCCAGTATTCATATAACTAGGTTATACGCTAGCATGGAGGAAACTGCAAAAAACGCTACAATAAAATAGTAACGTTAATTAATTGATTGATTGATTCATTCATAACTTTATCAGAATGGGTACAATACAGTACGGCTCAATACAATCAACTGCTATGAGGATGCAGACCAGAAAAAGACTCAATTAATCGAGTCTGGCAACCGATGTCCTGGGAAGGTGGGCGCTGCAAAAACAAAGCTCTCTCACTCTGTCTAACACACACACATACACACAGTGTTTGTACTAACGTTAGATTTTCTTGCCGTAATAAACAGAGCTAAGATAGCTAACGTTAGCTGGCTAATTACGACATTTGTACTTACTGATTCTGTATTTTCTTTTGGGTCCCGAATACTTGGTACAGCTCCCTTCTTTAGTACTGGGAAATCATCCCAGCATTATAAAGTCCTTGATTCTCAATGTCCTCTTGCCTGTTTTGCTCATAATGTTTTTAAATGCTAACCCAATGCTAACTCACTGTTAAGCTTTAATTCCCCGCATTTGCTTGTGTACTGCAATAAATAAATGGTTGAGTGTGGGCGGTGGCTACAACCATAGAGGGGGCGTTAGGTATGCAGATGAGAATTCTTACACGTCAGAGGTACGCGTAAATTCAGAATAGCTTAGTTCAGTGGGGGAGGATCTCATGACATCTGAACTGGAGGAATGCGCCAACATGAGAATTAGAGACATAGACAGTGTTGGTACAACCCCACATTGCTAGAAAACAATGCAAACCCCTGGAAAAGGCCATTTATAAGATAGTTCCCCTTTAAAAATTGGAACGTTAACCCTTTCACTACCATTTGCCGTGTGGTGGTGAAAGGGTTAACCGTCTGTATTGTCGCAGTGAAAGGGTTAACCCTTTGGTAGTGTGGTAGTGAAAGGGTTTAATAGTCCATTCATTTCCCTATAGCTGCAGGAGATTCTGTAAAATACGTCACCGGTGAGAGGTCTAGAATGTGGGGGGGGGGGGGGGGGGGACGCAATGCAAAACAACCTGGGACAGCTACTTTTTAAATGTCTTCTATTACACATCATCACTGATACCTTGTTTAGCATGCATACGTTCCATGGGTCTGACGTGTCAGTCTGACGTGTCTCCATGAGAAGTATCCATAGCAGTTTACTGCCTTGTTGTTCTGGAACGACACCTGCTATTAGTCTGCTGTCGCAGCCCTTTCTCGTTGCACACTGCCTCGCTGCAGCTCACTGTTACATGTGCGGTACAGGTGGCTGTGGCTCTGGACGGTTTTGTGCTTGGAGTTGGATTTTACCCTTCTGCTAATCAGCTATTTGTTAATTAATCTCACCAGTTGTCATCTTAGCGCTCTAAACTTTCCGCTCAGCTCATCATAACAATCAGCAGCTGGATTCCAGGAGGTGGGGTCATGGTCTCCACCGTATCCAAGGCAACAGGGTTTATGGATCAGAAGTTCTGAGCAGCATCACCTTGGGGGGGGGGGGGGGGGGGCTTCATGATGACTTCAACGTTATTAGGCCTCTTATTTGCGTAATACAGACGGGTCAGGTGGAAGTGTTTTTGTAGCAAATTGCCATTGATTAGCCTTTTTAGTGTTTTGCATGTGTGTGTGTGTCTGCATATTTGTGTGTGCACCCATGCGTGTGCGTACATGTGGGTGTATGTGCAGTGGGGACTTGTTTTTGTGGAACAGCCCTGGTAAAATTTTCACCAAATAATTTGTTTTGCACTTTGCTTCTTCCCCCCGCAGTACAAATTGAAAACAGACCATGGCCTTTTCCTGCCAACTGACACTGTTTGTTTAAGCCTGTTTGCATATGCACATGCACATTCATGTGTGTGTGTGTGTGTGTGTGTGTGTGTGTGTGTGTGTGTGTGTGTGTGTGTGTGTGTGTGTGTGTGTGTGTGTGTGTGTGTGTGTGTGTGTGTGTGTGTGTGTGTGTGTGTGTGTGTGTGTGTGTGTGTGTGTGTGTGTGTGTGTGTGTGTGTGTGTGTGTGTGTGTGTGTGTGTGTGTGTGTGAGACATTACTGTCCAACCATCCTCAAGTGCGTTAGCTGTATAGACCTGGAGACATCACCGTCCAACCAGGCTGAAGTGTGTTAGCTGTAGACCTGGAGACATCACCGTCCAACCAGGCTGAAGTGTGTTAGCTGTAGACCTGGAGACATCACCGTCCAACCACGCTGAAGTGTGTTAGCTGTAGACCTGGAGACATCACCGTCCAACCAGGCTGAAGTGTGTTAGCTGTATAGACCTGGAGACATCACCGTCCAACCAGGCTGAAGTGCGTTAGCTGTATAGGGGCACAGCAGGGGGTACATGGGACCGTCCCCCTCTTCTCCATCAGAGCTTCCAGTACAGAGCAGGCTGGTGGACTGGAGATATAGGAGAGGAACTGGGTCATTGACTGTATGTGGAGCAAGTGAGAAACACTGCATTTAACTGCTCCACTTTCCCAGCCCACTCCTAAACCCCACTGCCATCGCTCTCCGTCACCTTGAGCCACGGCACGCATTAATAACACCATCAGGATTTACTTGAGAATACACCACAGAGTGCGGTGTGCAACGTGTAAACAGCTCCCCCAGCTGGCAAACAGGAACTTACGTAGGGATGGAGACGATCGAAAAATCATAAACTATAAGGTTGGGTACCCAAAATAGACCACAGAGCTGTTTCAGGCGAGTTCTCATCTGACAAGAGTATGTACAGTATATACATATATAAGATTATATTTACATAATTATGGTCCAAGGTTGAATAGTTTAAATGGGAAGAAGAAGATTATAATTATTATTTCTTATTGTAATTAATTACAAGGTCATTGAAATGTCTTTTCCCTCCTAGTTACACATACACACAGTCCTCATATCCCTCCTAGTCAAGTCAAGTCAAGTCAAGTCATTTATTTATATAGCACGTTTAAGAACTCAAGAGCCAACCAAAGTGCTGTACAATCAAAGCATAAAATGTCATAATATAAAATACAAAAAGGCACAGCAGAACAAGACAGTACATTCAGAGAATAGGACAACAGTAGGCCAACACACGGATAGGGAAGCACCAAGTACAATATAGCACACAGGGGACAGAGGAGCACAAGAAGAGATACAAGGGGGAGGGGGCAGGATAAAATAGCATGGGAGTGTGTGAGTTACAGTAGGGTGTGGGAAAATCATGGTTTATTGAAGGCTAGGGAGTAAAAGTGGGTTTTTAGACGGGCCTTAAATGTCTTAAATGGGGGGGGGGGGGGGGGACCAGCCAAGCCTGGTTGGCTGATCTTAGTGATCTGGGTGCTGAGTAGGGGGTGATGAACTCTGTGATGTATAGGGGTGCTGCACCCGAAAGGTCAGGAGGAGGATTTTGAAATCTATTCTAAGTGGGACTGGGAGCCAGTGTAGGGAGGCTAGAACAGGTGAGATGTGTTCTCTCTTTTTGGTGCCGGTAAGGAACCTAGCTGCCGAGTGTTGTACCATTTGGGGGCGGGACATGGCTGCCTGACTAATGCCGGTGTAGAGGGCATTGCAGTAGTCAAGGGGGTGGGGGAAAATATCGATACGTAGTAGTATCGCGATACTTTGCGTGGCGATACTGTATCGATACAGGGACGCCAAGTATCGATATTTAATTATTTATAAAAAATAATTTAATTAAAAAAAAAAATTGTATAAGGAAGTTGAATTGTTCATTTCAATACCTGTAATAGTACAGTAGTCCACACGCACATGTGTGCATTCAGTTAAGTTGGAATATGACTGTAATACAAACAGTCATAAGACAGTTTGTCAGGTACATGCAACACAGATTACAGTGTTTACATCTGTCTACTTGATAAAATACCATGTTCTGCAATAAAAATTATTGAAGTGAGATGAACAGACTGAACTTTATTTTATTAGATAAAACATGTTGACAAAGTTTTACTTTGCAGTTGAAAAAAGGTAATAAATCGCAATATATCGCAATATTAACATCGCAATACTCAGCATATCGCAATATATTTAGTATCGCAATACTATCGTATTGTGACTCAAGTATCGTGATAGTATCGTAGGGCCTCTGGTGATTCCCACCCCTAGCGTTTACTACTCGTTCCAGGTCGACGGGTGAACGGATTGTTTTTATTTTAGTGATGTTACAGGGTTGGAAAAAGCATGATTTTATTAAGGCATTTACCTGCCGTCGAATTTGAGCTCTGGGTCAAAGATTACGCCCAGGCTCTTGATGTGGGGTTTGAGGTGGGGGGAGAGTTGTCCTAGGCTGTTGGAGAGTGTTTTGGTGGAGGAGCGGGGGCCAAACTAAATGATCTCTGTTTTGTTTTCATTTAGCTGAAGTTGAGGGCCATCCAGCTTTTTACTGAGACAGTTTTTAAGGGAGTCTAGGTTAGCTGTGTCAGAGGGGTTGAGGGGAAGGTAGATTTGGGAGTCATCGGCATAAAAGTGGTAAGAAATATTGTGTTTCTGGATGATTTTGGCCAGGGGGAGCATGTAGATAGATCTACATGCATGCATGTAGATAGCATGCATATGGCTCGCCGACAACAAACTATCATTACACATGGGCAAAACAGAGTCCATTCTCTTCGGTTCAAATAACAAACTCAGCAAGACCAACGGCTTCTCAGTTACAGTGGGTGACAATATTGTCACAAGGAAAGATGAAATTACCTATTCGGCTCAAACAAGGGACTAAACACGTTTCGCAATTATGCCACAACAATGTGGAACGCCCTACCCAAAGCTGTAAAGGAATGTGAATCACTACCCACCTTCAAAAACACTCTCAAAGAACACCTACGGGAGACTGCAATTCAAAACTGGCCCCTACAAATGTCCTAACCCAGTTGTACAATAAAGACCAAGCATGGCTTTGTCAGTATTCCAATGTACCCAACCCCCCCCCCCCCAACCTCCAATGTACAGCCCTAACCCAACCCCACCCCACCTACCCAACCTCCTCCAATGTACAGTTTCTATGTCAAATGTAGGTCAGTATTCCAATGTACAGTGTCCCCCCCCCCTACCCAACCCCCCCCCCCCCTCCCACCTCCAATGTACAGCCCCACCCCACCTACCCAACCTCCCCCAATGCACAGTTTCTATGTCAAATGTATATACACTCTTTTTCTGGATTTTTTTAGTATCACAAACAGTACTGTATTTGAAAATCTGGTATGTCATAAATGTATAGATGTAGCAGTACTGTCTATCTGTATGTCGTGTGTGTCATATGACGAATTGAAAATGGAGGACCCTGATGGAAACAAGACGAAAGTCTTTCTCAGGTCTGCATCCTCTTAACAATTGTATGTATTGAGCTGTACTGTACTGTACCTGTAACTGAGGGGTACAATTCCCTAACTGTATTACTAGATATGATACTTACTACCACTACCTTTGTACTTAATATTCGGCCACCCAGTACACGGCATAAATATATTATCATGAACACTCTCACGTAGATGAAACGGATCCAACACAAATGTACGAATTAGAAACAAGTCTTTATTTTCCTACACAGCGATGGTGTGTAGAATAAGCACTTAATCACTTAATTACATTTATGAATTGAAATAGTATGCACTTTTATGGCAAGGAGTATTCGTCGGTATATCAATAGATAATGTCCAATCTCTGAAGGCGCAGGTGGTAAATATACGACCTGGAATAGTTAAGGAATAACAGCAATGATACTTTAATGATTATAGGCTGGATACACTAGAGGGGGTTAATCCGGTCGCTTGTAAGCCGACAGGAGTAGGAGGGGGGGGGGGGGGGTAGAATCCAGCTGCCTCGTCCGGCCAAGGGCATCCCAGGAGAACCCACTGTAGTGCCGTTCAATGCGCCGGCGATCCTTGGACCACAGATGAAAGCAGGTGGACTCTTTGTGGGCCGGCTCTCTCCGGTCCACGGGGGAGAGATGTGGAGAGACCTCGTCTTGCAGAGCGTCTCCTCACCTTGTGTCCTCTCCAGGGGGGGGGGTTCCAACACACGGTAGTGTCGGGGGTCTTTATTCATAGAATAATCAAAGTATCCAAAGCATAATCCGTGCCTGGGAAGGCGGGCTGTCGTCGGTAGAATAATCCGGTATACAGGTCCACTCGCTCGTCGGCTCTGGGGCTCCTCGGGTGCAGCTTCACATAGGGTCAACCACCCTGGGTAAGCAGTCAGTTCTCTGCCCGAAACGATGGGGTACTGACTACGGTAGTATTCTCACCGCACGAAGCACTATATATTAACAGACTATTATTAGCTTAATAGACTACGTCCAACTCGACGATATAGTGCCAAATATGACTATTCAAATATTAATATACACGATGTCTCAATACCGATGGTAGGCGAACTTGGCCTTACTCCCACACGTGGCATCGCGGGGAGGCTTTACGTCTGTGACTCTATTGGAGGGTAAGAAACTGGACTGAAAAGAAAGTCCTACTTTAGTAGCGCAGTATATATACGCACTATGAACAAATAGTCCCATTAGTGGTGCGGTAGCCAAATTCCTACGCGGAACTAGGACTTGTTCGTACATGTCGAGCGGTACGTTTGAACTGGGTCTGAGGGGTATGGCAGCCTGGCACCAAGGTCTCGACCAATAGTAGAATGGAGACTATTATGGGATGTTCAGTAGGCTAGAATGGATATTCAATGCATATTGTACAAGGAATATACAAGGGATATCAGGGAATATTAGAGAATATACAAATACAATTAAATATATATATATAAATAAATATATATATTCGGTTTAATCTGGCCCTTCACAACAGCCACCCCCTGAATAGGTCCCAGACCTAATCAGTTAAACGGAGACAGATTAATCGCGTTGTCTATTTACACATAAGGGTTTGCTGTAGGGGTCAGTCAACTTCACAAAGTCATAGGGTTGTAGGGTCATGGTCATCATCGATTGTGTCTGGGAGTCGAGGCAGTTCTATGAGCCTTGCCACGGGACGGGTGTAAGTGCGACCCTGGACGAGCACTTCAGCTGCTCGGACCTTGCCGTCGGCACCGGTGATCACTTTGCTTACTTGGCCGGCCGGCCACATAGCTCTGGGCAGTGATTGATCAATAATCATGACGACTGTTCCTTCTGTCAAATTGTCTCTCTCCTTTACCCACTTCTGGCGGGTCTGTAGAGACGGTAGGTAGTGCAGTAGGAAACTGTTCCAAAACTTGTCGGCTAATACTTGGCTGTACCTCCACATTCGTCGGCCGTTCGCTTCTTCAGGCCGGTACAACGGCGGTACATTGTCTGGGGTAATGCAGGATCTAGCCGCCCCATCAGGAGTGTGTTGGGGGTAACTGGGTCGATATCCGCCACATCACTGGAGACATATCCGAGGGGCTTCGAGTTAAGTACTCCCTCAATCTCCGTGAGGACTGTCATTAGGACTTCTTCCGCCACAGTCTAGGCCCCAAGTACTGCGTACAGGGCTGTCTTTATGGAGCGCACTTCTCGTTCCCAAGTGCCACCGAAGTGGGGTGCGTTTGGGGGGTTGAATTGGAAATCAACCTGTGCTGGAGCGAGGTGGGTCTTAAGTTCTGGGCCCATAGCTTGGAAGCTCTCTCTCAGCTCTCTTTCGCCGCCTTTAAAGTTTGTCCCATGATCGGACAATAGGGTAGACGGTCTTCCTTTCCGTGATATGAATCTACGGAAGGCCATAAGGAATGAGTCTGTGCTCATGGTCGGGAGAAGCTCGATGTGTATCGCTCTGGTGGTCATGCATTTGAATACAATACCCCACCGCTTCTCGGTTCCTCTTCCTTTCTTTATGTGCAGCGGGCCAAAGCAGTCCATACCCGTTGAGTGGAATGGCTTGTCACCGATTCGGAGGCGACATGGAGGAAGGTCAGCCATCCTTGGTATGCTGGGCTGCGCGCGCCACTTGCGGCAGTCTAGACATGTTCGTTGGAAGCGTCGTACCGCCTCTCTTCCTTGTAGGATCCAGTAACGACGTCTGATTTCCGCGAAGACTCTTTCTGCTCCTGCGTGATGTACATCCTCATCGTATTTCTTTATAATCAGCTCTGTGACCTTGTGTCGGCTGTTCAATACGATCGGGTATTTAATGTCATCCGGTAGATTGGGGGCTCTGCGTAGGCGACCACCCACTCTGATGAGGGTGTGAGCGTCGCTCTCGGGGGCCAGGTGAATTAATCTGCTGTCGGATGGGACGGGCTTTCCTCCCTGTAGACAGGCCAATTCATCGGGGAACGAGTCTCTCTGGGCTCGCTGCAGTAGAAGCAATTCTGCTTCCTCGTAGTTAGCCGCTGACATATCAGCGGGGGACTTGCACTCCGGGTGGTACCGCAGGAATGTTCTTTGTTGTGCACTCTCTATGGACGTGCAATCGTTTATGTTAGGGTCGGTGGAGGCTACGGTGCTCAATCCACAGAACACAGACTTCTTAATTTCCACCTCCTCTGGACTTGCTGCCCTCGGGATAGGCATGGGCCACTGTCCTTCCGGGAGTCTTAGGAATGCGGGGCCGTCACTGTAGACATTGCGACGGGTGAGGTCATCCAGGGGCATCCCCCGGGTGATGACGTCAGCTGGGTTCTGTTTTGTATCAACGTAGCGCCACTCTGTTTCTCCGGTTAACTCTTCGGTTAAGTCTTGAATCTCGGTGACTCTGACTCCCACGAAGACTTTGTACTTGCATGAGTCCGATTTGATCCAGGCGAGTACCGTCGTGGAATCTGACCACAGGATTGTTCTAGACACCGGTATGGTGAGCTCACGTTGGATGAGCGTGGCTAGGTGCGCTCCGGCTAGGGCTGCGCAGAGCTCTAGACGTGGGATAGATTGTTGCTTGCGTGGGGCTATTCTCGAGCGGGCGAGGACAAATGCTGTGTAGATCTCTCCCCCTTGGTCTTGGGCCCGCAAGTAGGCTACTGATCCGTATGCGACCTCTGAGGCGTCACTGAAGACGTGTAAGTCCATTTTACATGTCTCTGGCCTCACCGTGGGTGGGAAGTAGCTTCGGCGCATATTAACGCCTGGGAGTGAGTGGAGCTCCATCTCCCACTCTCTCCAGGTGGATGCAAGGTGTGCGGGAATGGGGTCGTCCCAGCCCTGGTCCTTGTCCCACAATGCTCGTACAATCATTTTTGCCCTGGTGGTGTACGGTAGAATACATCCTAGCGGGTCATATTGTCGGGCGAGTGTTGTGTACACACTCCGTCTGGTGGTCGGCGCCGCCGCCGGCCTTCCCTGCTCCGTAGTCAGGGGCTTGTGTCTGTAGTGAAGCGAATCTGTTTTGAATCGCCACACCAATCCCAGGGTCATCTCCTGGGCTTCTCCCGGGATTGTAGCCATCCAGGTCTCGCTGCTGGCTGCCTTGTCCTCGGAGGAGAGGCTGCGCAGTACTTGCGGATCGCTGCTGGCCCACTGCCTGAGATCAAAGCCGCCGTTGATCAATGAGGCGCGGAGTTTAATCAGGAGAGCCTCGGCTTCTTCCTGGGTTGAAAGGCTTTGTAGACAGTTGTCTACGTAGAAGCTGTTCTTTACGCTGTGTCGGACCTCTTCGTCCGCTGCTGGGTCCTCTGCTACATGTTTCTGTAGTGCAAATGTCGCACAGCAGGGGCTGCACGTCGTTCCGAAGGGGAGGACTTCCCATTGGTAGATGGCTGGGTGCTCATCTCCTGGCTTCTCTCTCCATAGGAACCGTAACAGGGGCTTGTCCGCCTCTACTAATCTCACCTGCAGGAACATTCCTTTAATGTCCCCGCTGATGGCCACCTTTTCCTGGCGGAAGCGGAGTAGAACGCCGAGTAGGGAGGGGCCGAGTGTGGGACCGGGCAGTAACTCTTTATTCAGATTTTGGGATCCGATCTGGTAGCTGCAGTTAAATACTATGCGGTCTTTACCGTTGTGATGGACCTTGTGGTGGGGCACGTACCACGATTCAGTGGTCTGGTCAGCCTCTTTAATGTCCATCTTTGTGACGTGTCCCGCTGTGATGAGCTTCTCAATCTCAGCGCGGTATACACTCTCTTGGGCGGGGTTCTTGGCTAAGCGCCGCTCCGTGTTCAGCAGGTACCGTTCTATGGCGTCTGTCTTGGCGTGGAAAGTAGGCATTCCTTCTCGCCGCAGGAGTGGCGTGGCGTATCTCAACACGCCGTTGACCGGGACTCTCTTGGTCCCTGTCTCGAGGAGGTGAATGGCGTAAATGTCATCTTTAGAGCGAATGTCTTTCTTTCCATTCTTAAAGGGCATTTGTTCCAAGCTCCATAGCCGCTCTACGTGTTGCAGGAGTGCGGTTTCTCCCTCTGTGACTCGGGAGTGGAGACATCTAGTGGCTGTACTTCGGTTGAGAGATTTGGCGAGCGGGCCTTGGAGAGTCCATCCCAAACGGGTCTCGACTGCTGCAGGACAGCCTCGGGGTCCGGTATGAACCCGGTCTATCGGGACAATGAGGTCTGCATGGTCGGAGCCTATCAACAGGGTCGGCATAGCATTGTCTATGAGCGGGATCGGTAACTTGCGCAGATGTGCATATTTCTCCATCAGCTTGGCGACGGGGTATGTGTACCGCGACAGTCCTATTTCTTGGCTGGTGAAAGCGTCTGCAATCTGGTACCGTCGCTCAGGCTGGCCGCTTGCTGCGATAGAGAATGAGACATTCTCGCCCTTTATCGTCTTCAAATCTCGTCTTATTGTCCGAATTGTCATTTGGGTTTCGCTTCCCCGCAGCCCTAGCTGGGCCGCAGCGGAGGCGAGCAGCAGGGTCTTCTCTGACCCGTCATCGAGGACGGCGTAAGTGTCCAGGACTTTATTCTGGTAGCTTAGTGTCACACGCACTACTTTTAGGAGTACTCAGGCTCCACTGCTGCTGGCGGGATCGATGTACATGACGCTCGCTTTGCGGCTGGATGGTGCAGGTGAAGGGCGCCGTCTGTTACTGTCGTGAAGTATGTCCAGATGGGCTCCATCGCACTTGGTGCACCTTTTCTTTAAGCGGCATTCGGCTGCCATGTGTGAGCGCGCACAGCGAAAACAGCGCTTGTTGGACTTTATCCATTGACCTGCTTCCTCCGCGTTCAGCTTGGGGAAGGAGTCACATTGCGCTAGCCAGTGTTCTTTCTCACAGTAGGGGCACACTATCTTCCACTTCTCCGTTCTGGAGGGGGTACTGTGGCTCCTGCTGCTCGGTACTGACTCCGATTGGTGCATCACAGTCACCGATCTTCTTCCATCATTTAGTCGTCTGGTTCCTTCTCTGGAGCCAGGGGTGCTCCGTCCGAATGTATCTAGCCGTAGGCTGCTGACTTCTCTCGCCAGGAAGTCTGCTAGATCGAGGAGGTTCGGTTCGGGGCCATTCGGGTCTCTGTGGTCCCTCTGCCGCCTAAAGCGCTCCTGACGAGCGGGCGGCAGCTTCTCCAGGATCCTTTCCACATTTGAGTTGGCGTAAAGTTCATACTTCCCCTTCTCTCTTTGCGCTCCCAACATCCCTACCAGGGACTGCACTCTGATGGACAGGTCGTCCAGTGCTCGATTGTCTATTGCTGGGGGTAAGCGGTCGATGTGTCGGATCTCCTGGATCACGTAATCCCATATGCGCCCATACCTCTGGTCCAATGCTACCAGCGCTGCTGTGTATGGGGTGGTGGAAGTCGCGTAGGCGAGCGCTATATTATGTGCGCGGGGCACCTTTAAGTGCTGCAGTAGGATGGCGTATTTGTGGCGTTCATCCAATACATCCACCAACATGGTCTCCAGACACATGCGGAGTTCTGTATACTGGGCCCGGTTCTCTTGGGTGAAGTCGGGTACCATAGGCGTGCCAATGTATGACGCTGACTGTGGATACATCGGCGAGCGTTGGGGGAGAGGCCTCCTAGGCGAGTCTCCTCCCGCTTCTTGGTATGGGCTGGTACCGGCAGTGTACCATGGCCCGCTTGTCCAGGTGCTGTTCCTCGGTGCGGGTCGTGCGTCGTGCTCACCCGTGTATAGAGTCGGGGGTCTGTAGCGCAGCTCCGCGGGAGTATAGCCTGGGCTGTACCGGACCTCCTGGTCAGGTAGAGTACTGTGCTGTCTTCGGGCGTGGTTCTCCTCCTCTTCCTCTTCGTCTTCAGTTAGGTCATCCAGTGCTTGTAGTCTCTGGTTTAGCCTCTCCACAGGATATGCTGCTCCTTCCCGGTTGCTAGGTCTCGCTTGGACCGGTGGGGGGAGGTGGTCTGTGGGGGGTATAGACCTCGTCTGTTGGTCAAGTTCAGGGTTGTTTACTCGGCTAGGGGATGCCGCCCTGGAGGTGTGTCTAGACGAGTTCCTGGAGCCTCTGGCGGAGGGAGAGGGTGTTGTCCGTCTGATCAGCTGTTCTATTAGTTGCGCTTGCTGTCTGTCGCGCTCTGCGTCCCGTTGAGCACCGGCTCGTTCTCGGGCCACATTCTCTTCCATCTGAATGCGTCTTATTTCTAGACGTATCTGCTCTTCTTCGCTCCGCTGCTGGATCTGCAGTCGGTCGCGTTCAGCAGCGGCGTTCAGGCTGATGAGGAAGGCCTGCTGTAGGGTCCTCTCTGCCTCGCTGGGAGAAGGCGGTTGTATAGGGGAGCCTTCCCTCGGGGTACTCCTTGCGGAGCCTTGGAGCTCTATCTCCACGGTGCTCTCCCCGTCTTCTTCCGTGCCGAGTTCTCTCTCGGTAGCGTTGTATTCCTCCCGGGACTCATCGGGGACTACTTCTTCAGTACTGGCGGGGTGTGAAGTCATGTCTGGTTCCCACTGGTCCCCACCGTGAACTTGGTCAGTTACATTAGAGCCCGTAGGGGCCTCTATGGTCGGGGTAGTCTGGGCGTTGGGGTTAGACATACTTTTACTTTCTAGTTTTACCGCGTTTACTGTTAGTAGAAGACTAGGTTGTTGACTGACAGCGTAAGCCTCTAAGTACTGAGGGAGCCGTCGTTCGCGCTGCGGGCGTTGGTTAGGAGGATCGTTTCGTGGAGTGTTCATAATAGGCCATTTCAATATTAATAACACTATATTAATATTACACTGATTACCCTCCGGCTCGAAGGACCAATTGTAACTGAGGGGTACAATTCCCTGACTGTATTACTAGATATGATACTTACTACCACTACCTTTGTACTTAATATTCGGCCACCCAGTACACGGCATAAATATATTATCATGAACACTCTCACGTAGATGAAACGGATCCAACACAAATGTACGAATTAGAAACAAGTCTTTATTTTCCTACACAGCGATGGTGTGTAGAATAAGCACTTAATCACTTAATTACATTTATGAATTGAAATAGTATGCACTTTTATGGCAAGGAGTATTCGTCGGTATATCAATAGATAATGTCCAATCTCTGAAGGCGCAGGTGGTAAATATACGACCTGGAATAGTTAAGGAATAACAGCAATGATACTTTAATGATTATAGGCTGGATACACTAGAGGGGGTTAATCCGGTCGCTTGTAAGCCGACAGGAGTAGGAGGGGGGGGGGGGTAGAATCCAGCTGCCTCGTCCGGCCAAGGCCATCCCAGGAGAACCCACTGTAGTGCCGTTCAATGCGCCGGCGATCCTTGGACCACAGATGAAAGCAGGTGGACTCTTTGTGGGCCGGCTCTCTCCGGTCCACGGGGGAGAGATGTGGAGAGACCTCGTCTTGCAGAGCGTCTCCTCACCTTGTGTCCTCTCCAGGGGGGGGGGTTCCAACACACGGTAGTGTCGGGGGTCTTTATCCATAGAATAATCAAAGTATCCAAAGCATAATCCGTGCCTGGGAAGGCGGGCTGTCGTCGGTAGAATAATCCGGTATACAGGTCCACTCGCTTGTCGGCTCTGGGGCTCCTCGGGTGCAGCTTCACATAGGGTCAACCACCCTGGGTAAGCAGTCAGTTCTCTGCCCGAAACGATGGGGTACTGACTACGGTAGTATTCTCACCGCACGAAGCACTATATATTAACAGACTATTATTAGCTTAATAGACTACGTCCAACTCGACGATATAGTGCCAAATATGACTATTCAAATATTAATATACACGATGTCTCAATACCGATGGTAGGCGAACTTGGCCTTACTCCCACACGTGGCATCGCGGGGAGGCTTTACGTCTGTGACTCTATTGGAGGGTAAGAAACTGGACTGAAAAGAAAGTCCTACTTTAGTAGCGCAGTATATATACGCACTATGAACAAATAGTCCCATTAGTGGTGCGGTAGCCAAATTCCTACGCGGAACTAGGACTTGTTCGTACATGTCGAGCGGTACGTTTGAACTGGGTCTGAGGGGTATGGCAGCCTGGCACCAAGGTCTCGACCAATAGTAGAATGGAGACTATTATGGGATGTTCAGTAGGCTAGAATGGATATTCAATGCATATTGTACAAGGAATATACAAGGGATATCAGGGAATATTAGAGAATATACAAATACAATTAAATATATATATATAAATAAATATATATATTCGGTTTAATCTGGCCCTTCACAACAGTACCCATTCTGCAATCTGTTAATAAACTTTTCAATCAATCAATCAATAGATAGAGAAGAGTATGGGGGCCAGGATGGAAACACAGTCCTCATATCCCTCCTAGTTACACATACACACAGTCCTCATATCCCTCCTAGTTACACATACACACAGTCCTCATATCCCTCCTAGTTACACATACACACAGTCCTCATATCCCTCCTAGTTACACATACACACAGTCCTCATATCCCTCCTAGTTACACATACACACAGTCCTCATATCCCTCCTAGTTACACATACACACAGTCCTCATATCCCTCCTAGTTACACATCAACACAGTCCCCCACACAATGCATTTCATCAAAGGGGTCAGAGTGCAGGGTTGCCAGCAGTGCCCCTGGAGCAGTCTTTGGGGCTCAGTGCCTTGCTCAAGGGCACTCAGACAGCGATGGTGGGCACCGTAGATGTAATACCAGCCACCCTTCAGTCACCAGATTGATGGAATACACCTTACTGTCAGTGGCAGGGATTGAACCAGCGACCTTTCGGTTACTGGCCAGCCTCTTATTAACCTCTAGGCCATCCTGCCTCCCCACCACCACTCAAAGTAAACATTCTAATGTTATTTCCATGACCTAAGACAGTTCAATCCATATTTGGTATTAAAGATCAGCTAAATCTCCATGATCCTAGACCGTGCGGTGGTGATTAATTGGTGTTTTGGGAAAACTCTCCTTCTCTCAGGAGGACGCCCATAGGTACTACAGATGGCAGAGCTTTGGACCGGGGGACAGTCGAACAGAGGACTTGTGGGTAGATATGAGCGCCCTGCAGCAGAGCCCAGTTAGGATCCATGGCATACTGTCCAACACACATCGACAGGCAGCGGTGAGTTGTGTGTGCACATGCCACACACACACACACACACACACACACACACACACACACACACACACACACACACACACACACACACACACACACACACACACACACACACACGCACACACACGCACACACACATAAGCACAAAAGAATGTCACACTCCTTCCACCCACCTATGTGTAATATTTTGTTCTTTCTTTTTTTTTTCTTAGAGGGTGGCTCTTTCATTCGACTTCCCTTTCTATGGACACTACCTGAGACAAATCACCATAGCAACCGGAGGTAAACCAAAAAATAAATACATCAGCTGCTTTAAGGATGGCGATGTCAAGCCACTTTGGTCCCAGCTAGAACTTATGGGAAATGCACTTATCGTCTTTTCCAGAGTCAGACAAGAAGATTTCCTCTCTGCGTGTTCAGTAGAACACTATCCAGCTGCAAGCTAGCCTTAGCTTAGCACAAATTAATGGAAGCGGATACGAACCACTAGCCTAGCTTAAAACTTCGCGAGAGGTGTTTTTGTCCAACAGGTAGGCTCGTGGTCCGCTTCCATTAATTTGTGCTAAACTAGGCTAGCTTGCAGCCAGATAGCTTTCTACTAAAAGTATAGAGAGGAAATTGGTATCTATCTTCTTGTCTGACTCATTTCCTATAATGTTGGCGTGTTCCTTTAATAAAACTACGTCAGCTAAATAACTTGTGAGCAAAGACTTTGTTGCTACCAAGTGTGTCTGAAATGTGAACCTGACCTCTCCTAGGGTTCATCTTCACGGGGGAGATTACCCATCGAATGCTGACTGCCACACAGTACATCGCCCCCCTCATGGCCAACTTTGACCCCAGTTTTTCCAAAAACTCAACAGTGAGGTACATGGACAATGGTGAGTGGGATTGAAATACAGAACTGATAGATTATGTTCTCTATGGGATACAGAGCTCAGGGGAAGTATGTTCTCTATGGGATGCAGAGCTCAGCGGAAGTATGTTCTCTATGGCAGGGGTTCCCAAACTTTTCAGGCCGCGACCCAAAAATAACGGGGTCAGAGAGCCGCGACCCCCACTATTATAGGAAAAAAATATAATAATAATAATAATTATTATAATTTTTATTTTATTTTTATAAATGGAAATGTATGGTTGAAACTAGGCCTGGGCGGTATCATAATTATCACACCGTTATACCTTGATTACCTAATACCCCGGTGTACGGTATATGACGGTATGACTTTCATTTTCATCAGCGGGGGGGGGGGGGGCAGGCAACCCGTGTTACCAAGTAAACAAATCGCGGAGATGGCCAGTTAGCCCGCAGCATCCGAGTGCTACTATCATTAGCTCTCAGAATGGAGCCACTAGCCAGAAGCCCGCAGCATCCTAGTAATACTAACGTTAACTCTCAGAATGGTAGCCAGGAGCCCCGCAGCACCATAGTACTGCTCCACCAGTCCACAACAACACACACTCTCGTTACCACAACGCTTTACGGTATTTTCACAGCACTGTCGCAACATTACCGTAAAGCGTGACCACCGGTGATACACATACACAACAGTTAGCTCTCAGAACAGCCAGTTAGCCCGCAGCACCAGGCAGCAATGGTAAGCGTGTCTCGACTCTAATTTAATTTCCAGTGAAGCGGGGTTTCCCCTCCTCCTCCTGTGTGTGTAGACAACCAGCTCTGCGGCTCACTCGACTAGTGACTGAGGACTGGTCTCGCCCTCTGCTGGCGCGTGTGTGCAGTGCACTACAACCAACCACTGTTAAAACTCCATTTCACTGTAATATAAACTGAAACGGATCTTGTGATGTTGACGGTATTGGTTTTCAATACCGTCGGGATTTCTAAATACCCTGATATACCGTAATACCGTCATACCGCCCAAGCCTAGTTGAAACATGCACACGTTCAAACGCACACACACTAATAAGCATTGGAGGCTTTTAAACAGGGCCGGACTGGGGAAATCATTCAGGCCAGAAAATATAGTGCAAAATATAGCCCCAGTCAGGCCACTTTTTAAGCAGGGGGTCCCCCACCAGGACATTTCTTGTTACAAAGACTTAATTTCCTGCATTCTGGTGCAGGTCTTTTTTTATTTGTACCCTTTAAATGCCAGTGTTTGTGATGGCATCACAAATTATTGTTAAAAAACAGGCTAGCATATGTATGATTAGCAACAACACTGATTTTGATGGATTTTCAATTTTTTTGTAATGTCAGATTGAAAATAATACAATCTTTTATTCAACTTCAGCCCTGATCATAACACCACATATTAATTTGATAATTCTAACCCTTTAAATGCCAGTGTGTGTGATGGCATATATGTGCAATATATCAAATGCAAAGTAGATTTTTCTGGGGGGGATTATTACAGGCTAGCATGTGTCAATGATTAGCAACAACAGTTTTTTGTAAGGGTCCCGCCTCCACCAATCACATGCGGCTCCTTTTGTGTGTGTGTGTGTGTGAGAGCAAGAGAGAGAGAGAGAGAGATAGTTCTCCAACTTGTGTGAGTTGCAGTGATCTCCTGGTTGTTCCCCACCTAGGTTATCTAACTATTGCGCTGCTGCAACTAGAAACACTGTCCTGGCCTGCTTCTAAGTTCAGTGGCCTGACTTCAGTGGCAAAAAATATATATATTTGGCGACCCCCCCCCCCCCCCCCCCCCCCCCGCGCGGCGACCCCGACTTTTTCGAACCCCTGCTCTATGGGATGCAGAGCTCAGAGGAAGTATGTTCTCTATGGGATCCAGCGCTCAGAGAAAGTATGTCCTCTATGGGATGCAGAGCTCAGAGGAAGTATGTCTTTAGTCGTAGCCTCTGGTAAACATTAAGATGAGCTACAACACTGAAATCCACAGTTCTCTGAGATGGTAAAGCAGTTGCATACATTGAATATACTGTATAATCTTAACATAACACTGTAACTGTGACCGGAGTGTTGAACGTCCCGTGATTAAGACGGGGAGGACGCGACCCTCTTTGTGCCGCCCCTGTGCCTCAAATAGATTCGCTATCAGCTCTATCTTTAATCTTTCAAAATGTTCAGTTGCTATTGCATGCACTCATCTGTGTTTCACTACACACATGAGTGCATGCTTACCAACTGTTAGTCTGCAACACTACTACTATCACAAGAAGGGAGATCCCCCCCTTGAAAGGTTTCTCTCCTCCACACTGCCTGTGGTGCATTTTTCCCTATTGTTAGGTTTTAGTGAGTTTTTCCTTACCTTCGCGTGGGGTATGTCTGGGAGTGCTTGCATTCATTAATTTATTTGCATTTATTTAAAATGTGTTGGACCTTATGGTGTTCTTGTTTTGTTCTTGACTTGTTGTTATGTTTCTTCTTGACTTGTTTAAAGAAGACGTGTCCAGCCCATGGGGACATTAACGTGTGTTGTCGGGCCTTACAAATAAATTTGATTTGATTTGATTTGATTAATAATGAAGGGACCTTTGGTTATTCAACCTACATTTTAATCATAAGTTAATCACAGATTTAAATTAGATTTATGCACCTGAATTGTGTACGCATGCACGCACGCACGCACACACATACACACACACACACACACACACACACACACACACACACACACACACACATGTATATATTCATATTCACAGTAAATTTTGTTCAACTGTAAAGTATCCCGCCTCCAGAGGATCCAGTACATATTTTTGTCACAACTCTTTGATAACAAAGTGAGGGATCCTTGGTAAATATTTGTGCAAATAGCGGCCCATACAGTATATCAGTATCAGATTGTCTTTACTCCCAAATATCGGTATCGGCTCTACTTCTGAGCTCCATATATTTGGGAACACTTAGTTAACTTTGACCTCCCTGTGAACCCTGCCTCTGGTCAGGTAATCTCTTCGTGGTTCAGTGGGACATGGTGCGGCTACAGGGTCGTGAGGCTGAAGGACCTTTCACCTTCCAGGCTGCCCTCCATAGCAACGGGACCATCGTATTTAACTACCGAGACGTGAGTTACGGACTTCAAATTATTTGACTTTCCTTCTTCGTTTGTGTGGTCAAGCTCATAAAACCTCATATTCCATTCAGACAAGTGAATACATTTTTCACCTCAATGGTTTATTTCAATGGTCACTTACAGTACAAAGACCTCCACTCCCTAGCACCTGCCTACATCTACAACCTTCTTCAACACTACACTCCCTCCCGCTCACTCCGCTCATCCAACGTAGCCCTTCTGAGCACACCACACTACCGCCTTAAGTCCACAGAAAACAAATCATTCTCCTCCTCTGCTCCCCAACTCTGGAATTAACTCCCATCACACATCAAAGAAGCCCCATCCATAGAAACATTTAAGTCCCACCTCAAAACCCACCTGTTCAACCTTGCATACCCTCACTCCTGACCCTCCAACCCCTGCATCACTTAGATTTTCACATCTGTACACACCTATATTTTAGTATTATTGTAACTGAGGGGTACAATTCCCTGACTGTATTAAATAAGTATGGTATCATTAAACCACTACTGTCTTATGTACATTACTACTGGCCATACAGTACACAGGTATATCAGATGAACACTTCCACAATGACACGGTTCCACACAAATCTGGGTTATAATAATATTTATTAGCAGCAATGATAGTATATAACAATACTTTACGTAGAGTCGCGCTTATAAGGCGAAGAATGTGCGTGTCATATTACGCCGGAGATAATGAATACCACCTGTATCTTAGGAATTATATCTATGGTACACTAGTAGGGCAGCGGGAGATACTGGTAGGGTCCCTCCGGTTGTAGGCCAGCAAGGGGAGAGGATTTGTCGGTAGCAGAGTCTGGGTCAACGAAGAATAGGGAGACTCCAAGTACAGGAGACGGTGCAATAATCTCTTGATCCGCAGACGAATAACATAGCATGGAAGAAAGCTAGCCAGCCTCAGGCTTCTTAGAGGCGGGCTCGACGTTGCTCCTCACAGGGTAAATCCCACACAATTGTGGGTGTAGACGATTCTCCGCTCCATCAGTTATAGGACCAAAGCAAATATAATCCAGCCGAAAAGGGCTATGTAGTCGTCGGGTAGGTTATCCAGTGTACATGTCCACACGGTCCTCGTCTAGGGCTCCTCGGGTGAAGGCGCCAGGGTAAGCTGCCCAGCCTGGATAAGCACACTAGCTGGTACGAGGAAACGTTGGTAATGCTGGTCACTGTAGAACGGTAGCCGCACGATACACTATACATAAATAGACTATTACTGAATTAATAGAATAGGTCGAACTCGACGGTACAGCGTTAAACTCTGATACTTCAGTTATCAATTCGCACGCGGTCTCAATGCTCTATTTGGGGCCAAACAGGCCTTACTTCACCGCACGTTGTATCGTGGGGTGAGGCTTCACTTGGGTAACTCGAACTAACTTCTGTATTCACCTGCGCCGTATTTATACGTTAGGTGAACAAACTAGTACCAGCCTTATTCCTGTCTCGTATTCTTGCGCAGAGCCGTTCATGTCCAGGCATGTCTTTGGCGGTGACTTTGAACTAGACCTTGGGGGTATGGCAGTGGCGCCTAAGGGACCGCTGTCCAATAGGAGAACGAAATATTATGGTCTGTACTAGGTAAAGGGATATTCCGTGTATATGTACAAGGAATACACAAGGGATATCAAACGATATACAAATATTATGCAATATATATCAAGTAGTAAATATATATATTAGGTTTAATCTGATCCTTCGTAACAGCCGCCTCCTAATTAGTCCCACCTAATTAGATAAGCAGAGACAGATTAACCGCACTGTCCACTACTCAATGTCCGTTGTGAGGGTAGGGCAGTTCACAAAGTCAGGGGGTCATGGTCGTCATCAAAAGTGTCGGGGAGCCTTGGCAACTCTATCAGCCTCGCCACGGGCCGGGTGTATGTCCGCCCTTGGACGAGCACTTCTGCCGCTCTGACCTTTCCGTCGGCACCAGTGATCACTTTGCTTACGCGGCCGGCCGGCCACATAGCTCGGGGTAGTGACTGGTTGATAATCATGACGACTGTTCCTTCTGTCAAATTGTCTCTTTCTTTCACCCATTTCTGGCGGGTCTGTAGAGACGGTAGATAGTGGAGGAGGAAACTGTTCCAAAACTTGTCAGCCAGTACTTGACTGTACCTCCACATTCTTCGGCCGTTCGCTTCTTCAGGCCTGTACACTGTCTGTGGTAGCGCAGGGTCCAGTCGCCCCATCAAGAGTGTGTTGGGGGTGACTGGGTCGACATCTGCTACATCACTTGAGACGTAACCGAGGGGCTTTGAGTTCAATACTCCCTCGATCTCCGTGAGGACTGTCGTGAGGACTTCTTCCGCCACGGTCTGGGCCCCAAGCACGGCGTACAGGGCTGTCTTTATTGAACGTACTTCTCGTTCCCAAGTTCCACCGAAGTGAGGTGCATTCGGGGGATTAAACTGGAAATCAATCTGAGAGGGAGCGAGGTGGGTCTTAAGTTCTGGGCCCATAGCTTGGAAGCTCTCTCTCAGCTCTCTTTCTCCGCCTTTGAAGTTTGTCCCGTGATCAGACAATAATATAGACGGTTTCCCTTTCCGCGATGTGAATCTCCGGAAGGCCATAAGGAATGAGTCTGTACTCATGGTTGGAAGGAGTTCTATGTGTATCGCTCGGGTGGTCATGCATTTGAATACAATACCCCACCGCTTCTCAGTCCCTCTTCCTTTCTTTACATACAGCGGGCCGAAACAGTCCATACCGGTGGAGTGAAAGGGCTTGTCGCCGAGTCGGAGGCGACAGGGGGGTAGGTCAGCCATCCGGGGTATACTGGGCTGTGCTCGCCATTTACGACAGTCTAGACAAGTCCGCTGGTAGCGTCGTACTGCTTCTCTTCCTTGCAGTATCCAATAACGACGTCTGATCTCCGCAAAGACTCTCTCTGCCCCGGCGTGGTGCACGTCCTCGTCGTATTTCTTTATGATGAGCTCTGTGACCTTGTGTCGGCTGTTTAAGACTATCGGGTACTTGACGTCATCCGGTAAGTCTGGGGCTCTCCTCAGACGACCACCCACTCTGATGAGATTATGGGCGTCGCTCTCAGGGGCTAAGTGGAGCAGTCTGCTGTCTGACGGGACTGGCTTTGATCCCTGCAGACAGTCTAGCTCGTCGGGGAACGAGTCTCTCTGGGCTCGCTGTAGCAGAAGGAGTTCTGCTTCTTCGTAGTTAGCTGCAGTAATGTCAGTAGTGGGCTGAACCTCTGGGTGGTGCCACAGGAATGTCTTTAGCTGCACACTCTCAAGGGTGAGGCAGTCGTCTATGTTGGGATCTGTGGGGACGAGTGTGTGTGTCAACCCACAGAACATAGATTTCTTCTTCTCTGCCTCCTCTTCACTCGCCTCCCGTGGGGTGGGTGTAGGCCACTCTTCTTCCGGGAGCTTGAGGAACTCGGGCCCGTCACTATATAGATTGTGACGGGTGAGGTCATCCAGGGACATTCCCCGGGTGATGATGTCAGCTGGGTTGTGTTTTGTGTCCACATACCTCCAGCTTGCTGCTTCTGTTAAATCTTGGATCTCTGTGATTCTGACTCCCACGAAGACCTTGTATCTACACGAATCGGACTGGATCCATGTGAGTACGGTCATGGAGTCTGACCACAGGATTGTTCTTTGCACCGGGATGGTGAGTTCACGTTGGATTAACGTGGCGAGTTGCGCTCCTGCTAGGGCTGCGCAGAGCTCTAGACGCGGGATAGATTGTTGCTTGCGGGGGGCTATTCTTGAGCGAGCCAGGATGAAGGCAGTATGTATTTCTCCTCCCTCCTCTCGGGCCCGCAAGTAGGCCACCGAACCGTAGGCTACTTCGGAGGCGTCGCTGAAGACGTGCAGGTCCATCTGGCACGTCTCCGGCCTCACTGTGGGTGGGAAGTAGCTGCGGCGTATGGTGACACCTGGGAGCGAGCTGAGTTCTTTCTCCTACTCTCTCCATGTGGAGGCAAGGTGTTCTGGTATGGGGTCGTCCCGGCCCTGGTCCTTGTCCCATAACGCTCTTACAATCATCTTTGCCCTGGTGGTGTAAGGTAGAATACATCCCAACGGGTCATATTGTCTGGCGAGTGTTCTGTATACACTCCGTCTTGTGGTCGGTAGTGAAGTCGACCTTCCCTGCTCCTTGGTCAGGGGTGTGTGTTTATAATGGAGCGAGTCTGTTTTGAAGCGCCAGACTAGTCCTAATGTCATTTCCTGGGCTTCTCCTGGGATGGTCGCCATCCAGGTCTCGCTGCTTGCTGCCTTGTCCTCTGGGGAGAGGCTGCGCAATACTTGAGGGTCGCTGCTGGCCCACTGTCGGAGATCAAAGCCGCCTTTGATCAGGGAGGCGCGGAGCTTGAGTAGGAGGGCCTCGGCTTCTTCTGGCGTCGAGACACTTTGCAGACAGTTGTCCACGTAGAAACTATTTCCTACACTTTGTCGGACCTCTTCATCAGCTGCTGGGTCCTCTGCGACGTGTTTTTGCAGTGCAAACGTAGCACAGCATGGGCTGCATGTGGTTCCGAAAGGGAGGACTTCCCATTGATAGATGGATGGTTGCTCATCCCCGATCCTCTCTCTCCATAAGAACCGCAGCAGGGGCTTGTCCTCCTCCACTAGTCGCACCTGCAGGAACATCCCTTTGATGACGCCGCTGATGGCCACCTTGTCTTGGCGGAAACGTAGCAACACGCCTAGTAGAGAGGGGTTGAGTGTTGGGCCGGGCAAGAGCTCTTTATTCAGATTTTGTGATCCGATCTGGTAGCTGCAGTTAAACACAATACGATCCTTGCCGTTGTGGTGGACTTTGTGGTGCGGCACGTACCATGATTCGGTCGTCTGATCGGCCTCTTTAATGTCAATTTTCTTTATGTGTCCCGCTGTGATTAGCTTGTCAATCTCAGTGCGGTACACAGTCGCTTGAGCGGGGTCTCTGGCTAGGCGCCGCTCTGTGTTCGATAGATACCGCTCCGTCGCTTCTTTTGGGGCGTGGAAGGTAGGCATACCCTCTCGCCTCAGGAGTGGAGTTGCGTATCTCATCACTCCGTTGACTTTGACTCTCTTTGTCCCCCGCTCGAGGAGGGCTATGGCATAAATGTCTTCCTTGGAACGAATGTGTTTCTTTTCGTTCTTAAAGGGCATTGTCTCTAGTGTCCATAGCCTCTCGACGTGCTGTAGGAGGGTGGTGTCTTCTTCTGTCACTCTGGAGTGGAGGCAGCGAGTGGCTGCTGTTCGGTTAGGAGACCTAGAGAGGGGGCCTTGTAGTGTCCATCCTAGGCGGGTCTCGACTGCTGCTGGACAGCCTCTGGGCCCAGTGTGGACCCGGTCCATCGGGACGATGAGGTGTGCATGGTCGGATCCTATCAGCAGGGTCGGGGTGGCACCGTCTATGAGCGGTATAGGTAGTTGACGCAGGTGCACATATTTATCCATCAGCTTGGCGATGGGGTAGGTGTACTGCGACAGACCTATGTCTTGGCTGGTGAAAACGTTAGTGATCCTATACCGTCTCTCTGGCTGCCCGCTTGCTGCGATAGTGAAGGAGACATTCTCGCCCTTGATCGTCTTCAGGTCTCTTCTTATTGTCCGAATCGTCATCGTTTCTTCGCTCCCCCGCAGCCCCAGCTGGGCCGCAGCGGACACGAGGAGAAGGGTCTTCTCTGACCCGTCGTCAAGGACGGCGTAGGTGTCCATGACCTTGTCTTCGTAACTCAATGTTACGCGGACCACCTTCAAGAGCACCCGGGCGCCCCCGCTGCTGGCGGGGTCAATGTACATAACACTTGCCTTTGTGCTGCTTGAGGGTGCAGGCTTTCTTCTGTTACTGTCATGTAGGACGTCCAAGTGGGCTCCGTCACACCGACTACACCTCTTCTTTAAGCGGCACTCGGCTGCCATGTGACTGCGCGCACATCGGTAACAGCGTCGGTTGGACTTTATCCATTGACTCACCTCGTCGGCGGTCATCTTCTTGAACGTGTCACAGTGTGACAGCCAGTGTTCCTTTTTGCAGTACGGGCATACAATCTTCCATTTCTCTTTCATCGAGGGTGTAACTGAGGGGTACAATTCCCTGACTGTATTGATAAGTATGGTATTATTAAACCACTACCTCTTGTACTTTAACTTCTGGCCATCCAGTACATGATATAGATATGATGAACACTTTCCCACCTGATGAAACAAAGTCCACACAAATGTACAAATCGAATATTTTATATAGCAAAGGGTATATACAACGTTCACTTGATGACATTTATGATTTGAAATGCACTTGTATGGCAAATGAGTATTCGTAGGTAAATCAACATTGAATGTCCAATCTCTGGTTACGCAGGGAGTAAGTATACAACCTGGTTCTTTAGGGAACTATAGCGATGGTACTTAAATGATTATAGCTGGATACACTAAGGGGGGGGGGTCCCGCTGGTTGTAAGACAGTAGGAGGGGGGGGTTAGAAGAGCCGCTGGCGGTATCCCATCTGGCCGACGATTTCTTGGGAGAATTCAAAGTCTTGAACACGGTGCCCACAGAACCTCGGTCCGCAGATGAATACAGCTGGACCCTCTGGTGGACGGTAGCTGCCGGTCCACAACGGAGAGACGTGAGGCGACCTCACTGGTGTAGAGCGCCGTCTCACCTGGACTCCTCTCCGGGGGGTAGTTCCAACACTCCGCAGTGTTGGCCGTTATCCAGGGAATAATCAAAGCACCCAAAGCATAATCCAAGCCGTGGAAGGCTCGCCGTCGTCCGGGTAAAGTAATCCAATGTACAGGTCTCCTCGTCCTGGCCCGGAGCTCCTCGGATGCAAGCACCACTAGTGGTCTGCCCAGCCTGGTTAAGACTCCAGATAACGTCAGGAACGATGGGGGTACTGATAACTTTATAACTCTAACCGAACGATGCACCATACATAATAGACTATTATTAGCTTAATAGAAATACGTCCAACTCGACGGTATAGTGCCAAACTATGACAATTCAACTATTAATCCACACGATATCTCAATGCCTATTCTGAGGCCAAGTAGGCCTTACTGCACCACACGTGCGTCGTGGGTGAGGCTTCGCGTCTGTTACTCGGTTGGAGGGTAAAGAACTAATGGACTAAAAGAAAGTTCTACTTTACTTGCGCCATATATATATGCGCTGTGAACAAATAGTACCATTCGTATTTCGCCAGACGTATTCCTACGCGGAACCGGGCTTGCCACGACATGTTGGTCGGCACGATTGAACTTGAACCTAGGGGTATGGCTGCTGGCGCCAGGTTCTTGTCCAATGGTAGAATGAAACTATTATGGGCTGTTTAGTAGACTAAAGGGATATTCAGTGCATATTGTACAAGGAATATACGGGGGATATCAAACGATATACAAATACTATTAAATATATATATATAAATAAATATATATATTCGGTTTAATCTGATCCTTCACAACAGCCGCCCCCTAATTAGTCCCACCTAATTAGCTAAGCAGAGACAGATTAACCGCACTGTCTACCACTCAAGGTCCGCTGTAAGGGTCAGTCAACTCACAAAGTCATGGGGTCATGGTCATCATCGATAGTATCTGGGAGTCGGGGCAGTTCTATTAGCCTCGCCACGGGTCGTGTGTAAGTGCGCCCTTGGACGAGTACTTCAGCTGCTCGGACCTTGCCATCGGCACCGGTGATCACTTTGCTTACGCGGCCAGCCGGCCACATAGCTCTGGGTAGTGACTGGTCGATAATCATGACGACTGTTCCTTCTGTCAAATTGTCTCTCTCTTTTACCCACTTCTGGCGGGTCTGTAGAGACGGTAGGTAGTGGAGTAGGAAGCTGCTCCAAAACTTGTCAGCTAGTACTTGACTGTACCTCCACATTCTTCGGCCGTTCGCTTCTTCAGGCCTGTACATTGTCTGGGGTAGCGCGGGGTCCAGCCGCCCCATTAAGAGTGTGTTGGGGGTGACTGGGTCGACATCTGCTACATCACTGGAGACGTAACCGAGGGGTTTTGAGTTCAATACTCCCTCGATCTCCGTGAGGACTGTCATTAGGACTTCCTCCGCCACAGTCTGGGCCCCAAGCACGGCGTACAGGGCTGTCTTTATAGAACGTACTTCTCGTTCCCAGGTTCCACCGAAGTGGGGTGCGTTCGGGGGATTAAACTGGAAGTCAATCTGGGATGGAGCGAGGTGGGTCTTAAGTTCTGGGCCCATAGCTTGGAAGCTCTCTCTCAGCTCTCTTTCTCCGCCTTTGAAGTTTGTCCCGTGATCAGACAACAATGTAGACGGTTTTCCTTTCCGTGATGTGAATCTTCGGAAGGCCATAAGGAATGAGTCTGTGCTCATGGTCGGAAGGAGCTCGATATGTATCGCTCTGGTGGTCATGCATTTGAATACAATACCCCACCGCTTCTCGGTTCCTCTTCCTCTCTTTATATACAACGGGCCAAAACAGTCCATGCCTGTGGAGTGGAATGGCTTGTCGCCGAGTCGGAGGCGACAGGGGGGTAAGTCAGCCATCCGTGGTATGCTGGGCTGCGCGCGCCACTTTCGGCAGTCTAGACAGGTTCACTGGAAGCGTCGCACCGCTTCTCTTCCTTGAAGTATCCAATAGCGACGTCTGATCTCCGCGAAGACTCTCTCTGCTCCTGCGTGGTGTACATCCTCGTCGTATTTCTTTATGATCAGCTCTGTGACCTTGTGTCGGCTGTTCAAGACTATCGGGTACTTAATGTCATCCGGTAGATCGGGGGGTCTCCGCAGGCGACCACCCACTCTGATGAGATTATGGGCGTCACTCTCGGGTGCCAGGTGGAGCAGTCTGCTGTCTGATGGGACGGGCTTTCCTCCCTGTAGACAGTCTAGCTCATCGGGGAACGAGTCTCTCTGGGCTCGTTGTAGTAGAAGAAGTTCTGCTTCTTCGTAGTCAGCTGCTGAAATGTCAGCGGTGGACTGAATCTCTGGGTGGTGCCACAGGAATGTCTTTTGCTGCGCACTCTCTAGGGTAATGCAGTCATCTATGTTGGGGTCTGTGGAGGCGACTGTGCTCAGTCCACAGAACATAGGTTTCTTGTTCTCAGCCTCCTCGTTACTTGCTTCCCGTGGGGTGGGCGTAGGCCACTCTTCTTCCGGGAGCTTGAGGAATTCTGGTCCGTCACTGTAGATGTTGCGACGGGTGAGGTCATCCAGAGACATTCCCCGGGTGATGACGTCAGCTGGGTTGTGTTTGGTGTCCACATACCGCCAGCTCGCTGCTTCTGTTAACTCTTGAATCTCGGTGACTCTGACTCCCACGAAGACTTTGTATCTGCATGAATCAGACTTGATCCATGTGAGTACTGTCGTGGAATCTGACCACAAGATTGTTCTGTGCACCGGAATGGTGAGTTCACGTTGGATTAACGTGGCTAGATGCGCTCCTGCTAGGGCTGCGCAGAGCTCTAGACGCGGGATAGATTGTTGCTTTCGTGGGGCTATTCTTGAGCGAGCCAGGATGAAAGCAGTGTGTATCTTTCCTCCCTTCTCTTGGGCACGCAAAGTAGGCCACCGATCCATAGGCTACTTCGGAGGCGTCGCTGAAGACGTGTAGATCAATCTTGCATGTCTCTGGCCTCACTGTGGATGGGAAGTAGCTGCGGCGTATATTGACGCCTGGGAGTGAGCGGAGTTCCGTCTCCCACTCTCTCCATGTCGAGGCAAGGTGTGCGGGTATGGGGTCGTCCCAGCCCTGGTCCTTGTCCCATAGTGCTCGTACAATCATCTTTGCCCTGGTGGTGTAAGGTAAAATACATCCCAACGGGTCATATTGTCTGGCGAGTGTTCTGTACACACTCCGTCTGGTGGGCGGTGTCGCAATGTATGGCGCCGTGGATGGCTGATACATCGGCGAGCGTTGGGGGAGAGACCTCCTAGGCGAGTCTCCTCTTGCGCCTCTCGGTGGGCTGGTACCGACAGGGTACCATGGCCCGCTGGTCCAGGTGCTATTCCTCGGGCTGGTCGTGCGTCGTGCTCACCCGTGAATAGAGTCGGGAGTCTGTAGCGCAGCGCCGCGGGGGTATAGCCTGGGCTGTACTGGACCTCCTGGTCCGGTGGAGTACTGTGCTGTCGTCGGGCTTGGTTCTCCTCCTCTCCCTCTTCTTCCTCTATCAGGTCTTCCAGATCCTGTAGTCGTTTATTTAGCTTCTCCGCAGTGTATGCCGCTCCTTCCTTGTAGCTGGGTCTCGCTTGGACCGGTCTGGGAAGGGGGTCTGCGGGGGGTATAGGCTCGGTCTGTTGGTCAAGTTCAGGGTCGCTTGCTCGGTTAGGAGACGCTGCCCTTGACTGTTGTCTCGACGAGTTCCTTGAACCCCTGGCGGAGGGAGAGGGTGTTGCCTTGAGGATCAGCTGCTCCATTAGTTGCGCTTGTAGCTTGTCGCGCTCGGCTTGTAGTCTGTCGCGCTCGGCTTCGCGCTGGATGAGAGCGAGTTCGCGCTCTGCGTCTCTTTGGGCACCGGCAGCGGCACGCTGGGTGTCTGCTCGGTCTCTTGCCATATTCTCTTCCGTCTGAAGGCGTCTCATCTCCAGGCGTATGCGCTCTTCTTCGCTCCGTTGTTGCGCTTGGAGTTGTTCGCGCTCGCTAAGCGTCTGTGCTTGGAGACGATCGCGTTCACCCTGAAGTCGATCGCGTTCGGTAGAGGCTGTCAGGCTGACGAGGAACGCCTGTTGTAGCATCCTCTCCGCTTCGCTGGGGGAAGGCGGTTGTGGAGGTGAGCCGCTCCTGGGTGAGCCGCTCCTGGGTGTACTCGTTGGGGAGTCCTGGAGCTCTATTTCCTCGGCGCTCTCCTCCTCTTCTTCCGTGCAGAGTTCTCTCTCTGTAGGGTTGTCTTCCTCCCGGGGCTGGTCGGGGACTACTTCTTCGGGATTGGCGGGGGGTAAAGGCATGTCAGCTCCCTCCTGGTCCCCACCGTGAGCTTGGTCAGTTACATTAGAACCTACTAGGGCCTCTGTGGTCGGGGAAACCTGGTCGTTAAGGTCAGACATAATTTTACTTTCTACTTTTACCGCGTTTACCGTTTGTCGAAGGCTAGGTAGTTGACTGACAGCGTAATCCTCTAAGTACTGAGGTGGCTGTCGTCTGCGCTGCGGGCGTTCTACGTTAGGAGGACCATTTCGTGGAGTGTTCATCATAGGCCATTTTAATATTAATAACACTATATTAATATTACACTAGTTACCCTCCGGCTCGAAGGACCAATTGTAACTGAGGGGTACAATTCCCTGACTGTATTGATAAGTATGGTATTATTAAACCACTACCTCTTGTACTTTAACTTCTGGCCATCCAGTACATGATATAGATATGATGAACACTTTCCCACCTGATGAAACGAAGTCCACACAAATGTACAAATCGAATATTTTATATAGCAAAGGGTATATACAACGTTCACTTGATGACATTTATGATTTGAAATGCACTTGTATGGCAAATGAGTATTCGTAGGTAAATCAACATTGAATGTCCAATCTCTGGTTACGCAGGGAGTAAGTATACAACCTGGTTCTTTAGGGAACTATAGCGATGGTACTTAAATGATTATAGCTGGATACACTAAGGGGGGGGGGGTCCCGCTGGTTGTAGGAGGGGGGGGTTAGAAGAGCCGCTGGCGGTATCCCATCTGGCCGACGATTTCTTGGGAGAATTCAAAGTCTTGAACACGGTGCCCACAGAACCTCGGTCCGCAGATGAATACAGCTGGACCCTCTGGTGGACGGTAGCTGCCGGTCCACAACGGAGAGACGTGAGGCGACCTCACTGGTGTAGAGCGCCGTCTCACCTGGACTCCTCTCCGGGGGGTAGTTCCAACACTCAGCAGTGTTGGCCGTTATCCAGGGAATAATCAAAGCACCCAAAGCATAATCCAAGCCGTGGAAGGCTCGCCGTCGTCCGGGTAAAGTAATCCAATGTACAGGTCTCCTCGTCCTGGCCCGGAGCTCCTCGGATGCAAGCACCACTAGTGGTCTGCCCAGCCTGGTTAAGACTCCAGATAACGTCAGGAACGATGGGGGTACTGATAACTTTATAACTCTAACCAAACGATGCACCATACATAATAGACTATTATTAGCTTAATAGAAATACGTCCAACTCGACGGTATAGTGCCAAACTATGACAATTCAACTATTAATCCACACGATATCTCAATGCCTATTCTGAGGCCAAGTAGGCCTTACTGCACCACACGTGCGTCGTGGGTGAGGCTTCGCGTCTGTTACTCGGTTGGAGGGTAAAGAACTAATGGACTAAAAGAAAGTTCTACTTTACTTGCGCCATATATATATGCGCTGTGAACAAATAGTACCATTCGTATTTCGCCAGACGTATTCCTACGCGGAACCGGGCTTGCCACGACATGTTGGTCGGCACGATTGAACTTGAACCTAGGGGTATGGCTGCTGGCGCCAGGTTCTCGTCCAATGGTAGAATGAAACTATTATGGGCTGTTTAGTAGACTAAAGGGATATTCAGTGCATATTGTACAAGGAATATACGGGGGATATCAAACGATATACAAATACTATTAAATATATATATATAAATAAATATATATATTCGGTTTAATCTGATCCTTCACAACAGAGGGGGTACTGTGGTTCTTGTTGCTCGGTACTGATTCGGCTTGGTGCATGACGGTCACCAGCCTGCGGCCATCGTTTGCTCTCCTAGGTCCCTCTCTGGAGCTTGGCGTGCTCCGCACGAACGTATCCAACCATAGGCTGTTGACTTCTCTCGCCAGGAAGTCGGCTAGGTCTAGGAGGGATGGCTCGGGACCGTTAGGATCACGGTGGTCTCTTTGCCGCCTGAAGCGCTCTTGTCGGGCGGGCGGAAGCTTCTCTAAAATCCTCTCAACATTAGAGTTTGCGTACAGTTCGTGCATACCCTTTTCCTTTTGCGCCCCCAGCATCCCTACCAGGGATTGTACCTTGATAGACAGGTCATCTAGTGAGCGATTGTCTGTGGCTGGGGGTAGACGGTCAATATTCCTTATCTCTTGTATTACCTAGTCCCATATGCGTCCATATCGTTGGTCGAGGGCTGCTAGAGCCGCGGTGTACGGGGTAGTAGAGGTGGAATATGCCAGCGCTATATTGTGCGCTCTGGGCACCTTCAGGTGCTTGAGTAGGATAGCATACTTGTACGGTTCATCTGTTACATCGGACATCATTGTCTCTAAGCACATTCGTAGCTCTGTGTACTGTGCTCTGTTCTCGTGTGTGAAGTCCGGGAACGTCGGTGTGCCAAGGTACGATGCCATGGATGGCTGGCACATCGGTGAGCGTTGGAGGAGAGGCCTCCTAGGCGAGTCTCCTCTTACTTGTCGTGGTGGGCTGGTACCTGTCGGGTACCAAGGCCCGCGTACCCAGGTGCTGTTCCTCGGGGCTGGTTGTGCGTCAAGCTCACCCGTGAATTGAGTCGGGGGTCTGTAGCGCAGAGCCGCGGGGGTAAAGTCTGGGCTGTACTGGACCTCCTGGTCCTGTGGAGTACGATGATGCTGTTGGGCTTGACTCTCCTCCTCTCCCTCTTCTTCTTCCTCTGCCAGGTCATCTAGATCCTGTAGTCGTCTATTTAGTCTCTCCGCGGCATAGGCCGGTTCTTCCCTGTTGCTGGGTCTCGCTTGGACCGGTCGGGGAAGGGGTTCGGAGAGGGGTATAGGCTCTCTCTGTTGGCCGGGCTCAGGGTCGCTTGATCGGGTAGGGGAGGGTGCCCTAAACCCTTGTCTTGACGAGGCCCTGGAGCCCCGTGCGGAGGGAGGGGGGGTTACCCTGGCAATCAGCTGCTCCATTATCTGCGCTTGTAATCGGTCGCGCTCGGCTTCGCGCTTGGTGAGAGCGAGGTCGCGCTCTGCTTCGCGTTGGGCACCGGCGGCGGCGCGCTGGGCTTCGGCGCGGTCTCTTTCCATATTCTCTTCCGTCTGGAGGCGTCTAATCTCTAGGCGTATGCGGTCTTCGTCACTCCGTTGCTGCGCCTGGAAGCGCTCTCGCTCGGTCGCAGAGTGTTCGCGTTCACTAAGGGCTTGCGCTTGGAGTTTCGCGTGGAAGCGTTCTTGTTCCATGGAAGAATGTTCGCGCTCGCTAAGCGTCTGTGCTTGGAGTCGATCACGTTCGGTTGTGGCTGCCAGGGTGGCGATAAAGGCCTGCGCCAGCATCTTGTCCGCCTCGCTGGGGGAAGACGCTGGTAGAGGTGATCGGCTTCTGGTAGTACTCGTTGGAGATCCGTTCTCCTGTCGCGTACCGAGGAGATCCATCTCCTGGGTGCGCGTCTCTTCTTGTGGTGGGTCGGGTTCCGTCCCTGGAGGGCTTTCTTTATCCTGGAGCTCTCCGGGGACTACCTCGTTGACGTTGGCGGGGGGTAGAGTCATGTCAGGTCCCTCCTGGTCCCCCCCGTGAGCTTGGTCAGTTACGTTAGAACCCACTAGGGTCTCTACTGGCGGGGTCGCCTGGTCGGTAGGGTTTGACATACTTTTACTATCCGCTTTTTCCGCGTTTAACGTCTGTAGAAAGCTAGGTAGTATACTGGCAGCGTAGTCCTCTAAGTACTGAGGTGGATGCCGTCTACGCTGCGGGCGATCTATTTTAGGAGAACCGTTTGTGGAGTGTTCATCATTGGCCATGTCAATATTAATACTATATTAATATTACGCTAGTTACCCTCCGGCTCGAAGGACCAATTGTAACTGAGGGGTACAATTCCCTGACTGTATTAAATAAGTATGGTATCATTAAACCACTACTGTCTTATGTACATTACTACTGGCCATACAGTACACAGGTATATCAGATGAACACTTCCACAATGACACGGTTCCACACAAATCTGGGTTATAATAATATTTATTAGCAGTAATGATAGTATATAACAATACTTTACGTAGAGTCGCGCTTATAAGGCGAAGAATGTGCGTGAGTAAATCAATAACGTAAGTCCATTATCATATTACGCAGGAGATAATGAATACCACCTGTATCTTAGGAATTATATCTATGGTACACTAGTAGGGCAGCGGGAGATACTGGTAGGGTCCCTCCGGTTGTAGGCCAGCAAGGGGAGAGGATTTGTCTGTAGCAGAGTCTGGGTCAACGAAGAATAGGGAGACTCCAAGTAGAGCTGCCGCGGTATTGATTATTTCCTTACCGCACAAATTTGCAAAATATTTCCTACCGCCGCGGTTTTTACCGCACGCACACAAAAAATTTAAAAAAAAAGTTTGAATGCATTTTTTTTTTAGTAGTAGTCTACTCTTTATAGCATATAGCCTGCCTCTAGTCTAAATGTCTATCTTTAGAGGATGACTTTGCAGCATGAATATTGTTTGGGATTCGGCAAGCACGCATTCGTTATTAAAAGTGAAACACGGATTCGAAGTCTCCCCTCTGGTCGTGCGCCGTTCACTCGGTGTCGCGGGCAGGAGTGGTAGCGGCGCGCCCGCCGGTTACCCCCCCGACCCTTTCTTATTATTATTATTATAACGTTACTACTTATGATTACAAAGGCATTCGATTTGTGGCATTAACGTTAGTATAGTTACACGTTCGTATTTACCGGACCATAGCAAGGCAAGCGTTACTAAATTAATATCTAAGTTCCTTTCTTTGCTCAGAGCGTGCCGAGTTGTACCCATTCTGCAGTCTGTTAATAAAGTTTTCAATCAGACAAGTGTATAGAACGAAGGGCTTTTATTATAACATTTCGTTGCATTAAAATCATTATGCCTCGTTCCCTGAGGAGCGACGGCAATCCACTCCGGTCTCCGGTGGGAGCTAACGTACTATTAGCCGTGTTGTGACTGAGCTCTGATCAATGGCTCATGGCTGAGATTCAGGAAGTAAAAGCACTTCGCGTATCTCTTCTGACCAATCTGTGGTCTGCAGTGTTTCATGTGACTTTTCTGGTACCCAATAGGGTCGCTTGGAATCTCGACAGAGAAGTAGGGTATATCTGCAGAGCCGCAAGCCCAACGAGAGCGTAATAATAATAATAATATAATAAAAAACAGCGGTGATGCCGGTATTCAGCCCAACGCTGCGGTGGGCATGATGTAACAGCGATACCGCGGTAATACCGATACCGCGGCAGCTCTAACTCCAAGTACAGGAGACGGTGCAATAATCTCTTGATCCGCAGACGAATAACAGCTATTCTCCGGCATGCAGCTCCGCATGGAAGAAAGCTAGCCAGCCTCAGGCTTCTTAGAGGCGGGCTCGACGTTGCTCCTCACAGGGTAAATCCCACACAATTGTGGGTGTAGACGATTCTCCGCTCCATCAGTTACAGGACCAAAGCAAATATAATCCAGCCGAAAAGGGCTATGTAGTCGTCGGGTAGGTTATCCAGTGTACATGTCCACACGGTCCTCGTCTAGGGCTCCTCGGGTGAAGGCGCCAGGGTAAGCTGCCCAGCCTGGATAAGCACACTAGCTGGTACGAGGAAACGTTGGTAATGCTGGTCACTGTAGAACGGTAGCCGCACGATACACTATACATAAATAGACTATTACTGAATTAATAGAATAGGTCGAACTCGACGGTACAGCGTTAAACTCTGATACTTCAGTTATCAATTCGCACGCGGTCTCAATGCTCTATTTGGGGCCAAACAGGCCTTACTTCACCGCACGTTGTATCGTGGGGTGAGGCTTCACTTGGGTAACTCGAACTAACTTCTGTATTCACCTGCGCCGTATTTATACGTTAGGTGAACAAACTAGTACCAGCCTTATTCCTGTCTCGTATTCTTGCGCAGAGCCGTTCATGTCCAGGCATGTCTTTGGCGGTGACTTTGAACTAGACCTTGGGGGTATGGCAGTGGCGCCTAAGGGACCGCTGTCCAATAGGAGAACGAAATATTATGGTCTGTACTAGGTAAAGGGATATTCCGTGTATATGTACAAGGAATACACAAGGGATATCAAACAATATACAAATATTATGCAATATATATCAAGTAGTAAATATATATATTCGGTTTAATCTGATCCTTCGTAACAATTATTATTTATTTAAAATGTTCTCTCTTCCTTGTCTCTAAGCTGTCTCTCTTTCGCTGTAGTATCCCTACCATGTTGTCATTGTGAAAGTCCATGTACTATGTTTGTCCATATACCATAATATAATGTATGTAAAGCGCTTTGAGATACCTTATGTAAGGTGCTATATAAAATACCTTTATTATTATTATTATAATTATTATTATTATTATAATTATTATTATTATTATTATTATTATTATTATTATTATTATTATTATTATTATTATTATTATTATTATTATTATTATTATTATTATTATTATTATTATTTATATTCAAACAACCGCACCTCCCCTCCTACAGGTCTCTGTGCCAGTGGAAAGGATTAACTCGACTGAACATCCTGTGAAGGTGGGACTGTCAGATGCCTTTATGGCCCTCCTCCCCTCCTCACAGATCTCAGGTCAGTTATCTACCAATGTATATCATCTTCAAGCAAAGACCTTTGTTGTTTCCTTTTTCACACACCAGACCGGCAATATGTCAATCGCAATGAATTTTGATCGCCACGCCATTATTTTGGTTGAGCCACGCCCCCTTTTGGGGGAAAACAATTTGGGGACTGTGTTTGTTCATAAACTACAACTTTAGGACAAAACACAATGATAAAGAAAATCACACTGAAGACCATCATTGCCCAGATATAGTCATTACTCTTAGTTTTAGGTCACTAGGAAATTCATAAGCGTAATATTAAATATACTGGTAGGGAAATGAGAAAATATCCTGCAGCTGACTGGGGAATATTTGCCTGAAAACGGATTAAACCTAACTTTTCACAGTAGTGTGAATGCTCAGTGGTGGACAGTGTTGGAAAGTAACTGCTTGACTTAACACGGCACACTAACAAAAACTACTTTTCAAACAATGTAAGCGTCCTGCCGACGCTTTTATACACAGGCCAAATACAACGGCGGTCGATAGGAACCGTGTGTGTTTCCTCCCAACAGTAGGCGCAGCCATGAAAAGATCAAAAGCCAAAAGCCGGTCTGATGTATTGTATGAAGCTAAAATCAACAGTTCAAAATTCCAAAATCTCTATTGGAAGACTTGAGCCTTAGAGAGTACAGCAGCAAGACAATTAACGTTTCCAACGTCTCATATTTCTCCTGAAAGACGCAAGGCGGCGCACTATCTACGAATATCATCGCGTTGAGATTGACGCCACGAAGATCGTCACCAGATCAGCGTTCGAGTTCGTACCACTGCCCAGTGAGTGTCCCTGGAATGACCGCTCACACCAGCCTCGCTTCGCTGCTCACTCTCACCTTCATAACCTTTACATTTTACCGTTCATCCTATAGCTTGTCTCCAGCACACAAGCTGTGATCTCTGCCTGACATCCAACCTGACGAACGGCTGTGGCTGGTGCAACACAATCCAACGGTAGGATGAAATCCTCAGTGTAGTGTGTAAAAGATACTAGAAGCTTTAGAGTGCATGCATCCTCTCTCTCTCATCCCCGACCATTTGCTTTTCAGATGTTCTGATGGGATTGATCGGCACAGACAAGAATGGCTCGATTACAACTGTCCTGAAGAGGTGGGAAATTTGTGAGCGTCTAGCGGCTCGGGATGCATTTTTCGCCGAACATATAAATGACAGAATTAAAGCTCTATTTGTTGCCGTTCGAATGCCACCTCACTCGACCAAATCCGTGCCTCGGTTTTCGAGTTACATGACGATATGTCAGGCGTGCAACTTTTTATGCGCAAGCGTCAAATTACCACCCCGGACTCCCGACGCTCTCTAGAACTGTCAATCATCTGCTGATTGTGAAGATTATTGGTCAGGGTTGTAGCCAATGAGTGTAGCTTTCCAAAAATAATTGCCACTTTTCTGCCGGCCTGTTAAGAGGTCCATTTTAATGGAACATTATGAGAAATGTGCTTATTTCTCTACGTGGTCTCACGCTTCCCAGGAGGTGTACATAACTCCTACATCTTACAGAACAGCTCTGTGGGTGTTTTTATAAAATATATATATTATATAATTAGACTTGTACTTGTATTATCTGCGAGACATCGCCACCACGCAACAAGTCAAAATGCTCGCTATCTGCAAACAGCTCCACTGTCTGTGTGTACTCGAGTAGCCTCCAGCTACGGCCAGGATTCTCCGGTGCTGCAGCTGGACCCTAGTATTGGTATAAATCACATTCAGCAAGCCCTCAGCTCGAATACGCATCGAATCAATGTTATAAGACATTGATATCAGGAGATATCTGTAGCTACTGTTAGCCGGCTATATAACGTTAAGACAACGCCTCAGTGAACTATTTAGTTCAATGGGACATTTCGTTTTGAACAGTGAACTAACGTGAGCTAACGGAGGTATCAACATGCACTACTAGACTTGCTGAAGCATTTGTTGATATCAGGAGCTATCAGTAGCTAGCCGGTTAGATACCGTTAGACAATGCCTACTAAAAGTGAATAGTTGACTGGGTAATTTTGTTTAAACAGTAACGATAGCTAGGTAGCTAACGTTAGCTCACGGTCGAATGCACTATAGACTCGAGCAGAGGAGCCTCCTCTCAGTACTCTGTGTTTACAAACTTTACACGGGTGCGGGCGGGGCAAGGGAGGAGGAGGAGGAGCGGCAGTTTGCAGGTCCTGTGTGTCTGAGACAGACAGCGAGTGAGATTTCCGCTTGATTGGTTTCCGCGATAGGCGAATATGACTCATTATCGGAATTCACCGATCGGGGCATTCCTAGTCTTTATACCTGTATCACTGTACAGTGATACATACTACAACTCTGTACATACATCTGATGAGCACTATTACTCAGTAGTATTTATATATTTTTGTCATGTACAAAGGTCTGATGACTAGAGCTACCGCGGTATCGGTATTACCGCGGTATCGCTGTTACATCATGCCCACCGCAGCGTTGGGCTGAATACCGGCATCACCGCTGTTTTTTATTATATTATTATTATTATTACGCTCTCGTTGGTCTTGCGGCTCTGCAGATATACCCTACTTCTCTGTCGAGATTCCAAGCGACCCTATTGGGTACCAGAAAAGTCACATGAAACACTGCAGACCACTGATTGGTCAGAAGAGATACGCGTCACATGCTGAAGCATCTTGCAGTGCTTTTACTTCCTGAATCTCAGCCATGAGCCATTGATCAGAGCTCAGTCACAACACGGCTAATAGTACGTTAGCTCCCACCGGAGACCGGAGTGGATTACCGACGCCGTCGCTCCTCAGGGAACGAGGCATAATGATTTTACTGCAACGAAATGTTATAATAAAAGCCCTTCGTTCTATACACTTGTCTGATTGAAAACTTTATTAACAGACCGCAGAATGGGTACAACTCGGCACGCTCTGAGCAAAGAAAGGAACTTAGATATTAATTGAGTAACGCTTGCCTTGCTATGGTCCGGTAAATACGAACGTGTAACTATACTAACGTTAATGCCACAAATCGAATGCCTTTGTAATCATAAGTAGTAACGTTATAATAATAAGAAGAAGAAAGGGTCGGGGGGTAACCGGCTCGCGACACCGAGGGGAGACTTCGAATCCGTGTTTCACTTTTAATAACGAATGCGTGCATGCCGAATCCCAAACAATATTCATGCTGCAAAGTCATCCTCTAAAGATAGACATTTAGACTAGAGGCAGGCTATATGCTATAAAGAGTAGACTACAAAAAAAATGCATTCAAACTTTTTTTTTGTGTGTGTGTGTGTGCGGTAATAACCGCGGCGGTAGGAAATATTTAGCAAATGTGTGCGGTAAGGAAAACATCAATACCGAGGCAGCTCTACTGATGACCATATGGAATATAGCTGGAGCGGGCTGTACATGAAGCCCACATGCCCACTGGCCAACGGAGAGCATGCGCGATGCGTTCAAATACAGCAAAAAACAACTCTACTTTAGACTCATGAAAGAGGGGAACCAGAGAAACATGCTGGCTAATGTTAAAGGGCACCTGGCAGTCGGAAAGTACTGGAGAGGAAGTGGCGCTACATCTAGCATCACTACACTCCAACTCTAGTTTCCTCATCGCCAATTGAAATTCCCTATCAGCCGCCTTCTCCTCTCTGTCTCTCTCTCTGTCTCTCTCCTCCTTGTCTCTCACCTCCTTTCTCTCCTCTCTGTCCTCCTTGTCTCTCACCTCCCTGCGCAAAGCCGCCCTCTCCTCTAGACAGGCTAAACGCAGCTCAGCGCTCAGTGCGCTCAACTCACCAGCAGAAGTAACACTAGTATGTTCCGAACCTAGTGCAGAGTCAACACTATCAGGATCCGACAAACCAACATCCTGATCACAAACCTCCATAACTCTACCACAGAATACAGTTATGAAAGAAAGTACGCTACACTCCCGTAGCAACACACAATACTACCCAACAAATCAGACTTCAATAAGCCCTACAAAATAGCCACTCACCTACAGTACTCAACAATTTCCGTGCGCAACACTTAACAGCCACATTCTGTATTATAACAACCTAACCAATTCGATTTAATGTCCACATCTAACATCCATGAAAAACAATAAATGTTGGTCCTAACCACCTAACTAGGATCACCTGGGTAACACTAATTACCCCGTCTAAACTACTCCCATAGCGGGATGAGGACTACACATAACTTCAGTTGCTTACCGATTTCATTGCGCACTCATTGCACACGACGCGTCGCCCCCCTCCCCCTAACCAAGCAGGTGATCCACCCTTTACCTATGTGGCAAAAAACAGATTGTTTAAGAGCATAACTCACAAGAACGGTTTACAACAGTCAAGTGTGCAGCACAGAAATATGGATATATAACAATATAACTTACCAATGAAAAAACGCAACCTACCTGACATGCTCCAATCAACAAGTCCACATGTTACATAAAAAACAAGGAACTATACAATTGTGCCAACTAACGAGCCCCCATGTCATGTACAAAGGTCTGATGACCATATGGAATATAGCTGGAGCGGGCTGTAGTACATGAAACCAGCCCGTCCAGTAGGTGCTTTAAGCACAGGTCCCGGCAGGCACGAAACAAACAAAACATTTTCCAAAGGTAAATGATATTTATTCTTTTTGTATTTTATTTTTTTATTATTTTTTAAACAAACATATAAACAAACATGACAACACACGATAAGATATACAAGCATTAATTGTCAGGGCACATCCAATGAGATCACATTTTAGTTAGTTGTCTTATATAAGATATACCCCTAATACCTGTTATCTAAAAAACCTACACACATACTGTATGCTCCAGCTCGAACCCCCCCCTCCCGGACCCCACCTTGAGAAGTACCTCCACTATCCCTCGCACCTAACCAGACACTACCATTATAAGCTAGCTTTTATTCTCTCCACCACTTCTAACCACATTGACATTTTGGATTCATTGAGACCCAGAATTCTTGCTGTAGATATTTCATGGTAAATTACATCGAGATATGTAAGAAACCAAACTTTACGGCACATTTTTTCCGGTTGAAACCAGCGTGATGCGATCAGCTTTTTGGCTACTGTGATACCCGATAAAACCAATCTCTTTAGCTGTGGATTCACTGCAAACTCAAAAACATCATTCAATAGTAATACCGAGGGGTGTACAGGTATATTCCAAGATACGAGTTTTGATATTTGTTGGGTCACATCTTTCCAGAATGCCTTAACTGGTGAGCAGTCCCAATACATGTGCATAAATGTCCCTTCGTCCCCATTTGAACATTGGGTGCATTTGGAATCTTGTTTAAGCCCCATTCGGCACAGTCTTATAGGAGTCAAGTATGTCCTGTGAATATAGTTAAGGTTGATTTGTTGATGATCCGGGTTCCTTGATGTAAGTCGGACATTTGCCCAGGCTCCTTGCCAATCAAAGTCATTTTCCAGGTCTGGTATATCCCTCCTCCAGACAGAGTCTAGTTGGAGGGTTTCATACGAGGACGTTAGTAATTGATGATAAAATTCTGAAACAAAACCTCTCGATGTCTCTCTTGCGTAGAAGAATTTGTGGTATCTGTGGTGTTCAATTGGTCTGTCTAATGGAACACAGTGAGACTTCAAACATAGCTCTAACTGTTATAATAACTGTTATAAATGATATTTATTATAGTAATATAAAGGGAATTAATCCCACAACAAATAGACAAACAGGGAAAAGGGTAAGGAGAGAACAAACAAGATGAGTATACAATAACACGAATAAACAGAGTAGGCACAAACTATCAATGTCGCAGGACACAAGCCGCTTACATGGTTGGCACTGGGGAACCACCCAGCAATAAGGCCAACACAATATATATGTATAACTTACTGTAGTTCCACTTAAATGGAACAGTGGCAAATGGCCTAAAGGCCAGCAATATACATATGCTCCCTTAATAGGGGTAGTCGGCACAGAGGCCAACAATATATATATGGTAATCCCACAATAGGGAATCCAGTGCCACACAGTAGTGAAAAAATAGGCACAGAGCCAAATATATATATATACAATACAATATAGCATCCACACCCAGTGGAAACAAAGGCAACCTCCAACGCTCTGGTCACTGGCAACTGACACAGAGCGGCGCCCAGGAGTGTGGCACATGCCAGGCTTTATCCACCCGTCCCTTGTTGAGGCGGTTTCCGTCAGCTGCCACTCATTAGGCAATCAGCACTCTCCAGAGGAGGGACGGGCGGCACCTGGCAAAGGGAAAAAGAAAAGGAAATTAGTACAATAGTACCAAGACACACACCACATATAACTAACATAATATTACATATACTAACCTGATGTTCACATGGTGTCACAAATACAGTAATAATGATAATGACCAACCCACGTACCCATGTATGTCACAATTTTATACCCAGTGTTATCACCTGTGCATTGTATGTTACTATTGCACTTTACTGTTAAATTTGTACTCTGGTGGTCTGAATCTAATCTAATATTGATCAGTCGCAGATTGCTTTCGCGCTACCTGTTGAATATTTTCTGCACACGGTCCAGTGTTGCACACCTTATAAGGAGCTGGCGGGGCGTTTCTGTATACAAACTCAGGTGTATGAGAATGCGCTTTCAGTTTAAGAATGAGCGATGTTCTTCATTCACGGGATCGCAGCTGAGAACACTTTTTTTTTTTTTTACCATTTACGAAAACCTTTTCACGCGCTCAGGCATCCGAACTACTTATGAAGATAGTTACGTACACTTTCGATCATAAGGTCCATTGTCTTCTTCAGAGTCAGACATTAAGATAGATACCTATTTCCTCTCTGTGCGTTCAGTAGAATGCTAAAGGCTAAGCTAGGCTAGTAGACCGTATCCGCTTCCATTAATTTGTGCTAAGCTAGGTTAGCTTCCAGAGAGCTCAGCCACACCCACCCCCCGAGAAACTCCACCGGATGACATCACCTGGACGAGCAGACCTCTAGTGAACTGCAGTCACTATTATCGCCCAGAGGAGAGCAGACCTCTAGTGAAATGCAGTCACTATTATCACCCAGAGGAGAGCAGACCTCTAGTGAACTGTAGACACTATTATCACCCAGAGGAGAGCAGACCTCTAGTGAACTGCAGTCACTATTATCACCCAGAGGAGAGCAGACCTCTAGTGAACTGTAGACACTATTATCACCTGGAGGAGAGCAGACCTCTAGTGAACTGTAGACACTATTATCACCCAGAGGAGAGCAGACCTCTAGTGAACTGTAGACACTATTATCACCAAGAGGAGAGCAGACCTCTAGTGAACTGTAGACACTATTATCACCCAGAGGAGAGCAGACCTCTAGTGAACTGTAGACACTATTATCACCCAGAGGAGAGCAGACCTCTAGTGAACTGTAGACACTATTATCACCCAGAGAGGAGAGCAGACCTCTAGTGAACTGCAGATACTATTATCAGCCAGAGAGCAGACCTCTAGTAAGTAAGTACGTAAGTAAATTTTATTTATATAGCACCTTTCAAGATACAGGATCACAAAGTGCTTTCCAATCAGAGAAATTAAGAGCATCAAACAACATCATTAATACATAGAATCAATTAAACACACCAACTAGAGATATAATACAAAATTAAGACCAAGATAAAACTAGCCAAACTCTGTTTTTTAAAAGAGTCACATGTTTCTACTGATCTCAGAGAGAAAGGGAGGGCGTTCCACAGTTTGGGAGCAGCTACCTGAAAGGCACGAGTGAACTGAAGACACTATTATCACCTGGAGGAGAGCAGACTTCTAGTGAACTGTAGGCACTATGTCTTCAGCTGTCCTCAAGTCGTGCTCCTACTACAGTTGAACATGGTTGATGGAATAGTATGTGGAGTTCACTAGAGGTTAGCTCTATTGACGATATTTGTATGCATTACATATAAGCTCTATAAACTCTTTCTAACTAATTACTGTAAGTTCGCATTGTGTTTTCGAAGGGATCGACAGAAAGCTCAGGCAAAGAGTTTTCACACAAGCCAATTAGTTAGGACAGGCTTTGACTTAACCCTCAGAGTCCAGGGCAGTTTGCTATATAGAGCTTTGTATGTAATGCATACAAAGCTCGTCAATAGAGCTAACTAGAGTCTACTTGCTCTCTGGGTCATCTGGCGGAGCTTCTCAGGGGTCCCGGTGCAGCCAAGCGTTACAGACAGGTGTCTTTTGGTCCCATTATCATGTCCTCCTTACAAGCGATATATATTTCAAGTAAAAAAAATGTAATACCTCTCTTGTGTTTCATGTTCTCCAGGCAAAGGGTGCATGTGAAGACTACACCCACCCAGAGGAATCTACAGAGTTCTTCAACCACTCGTACCCCGGTCCAACTCCCTCCTCGGCCCAGCTGGAAGACCACCCTGTTACTGAAGGTAAGACCAGACCACTGGTATACAGGTAGAAAAAGGTAGAAAGAGGATCATTTGAGCCAGAGGGTAAAAGCTAAATCACTCATGACATCAAGCTCAAAACTTCATATTCCATTCAGACGAGTGATATGCCCAAGAATAGCCTAATATTATACCTTCAAACTGATTATTCAGAAAAATTACTTCTTTCTACTAGGCTTGTTATTTTAATTACGGTAGATTGGGGCTATTCGTTTAGCGGTGCATTGGTATTTATATAAAATTATTTTGTTTGGAATACGAATAGATTTGTCCTTTTGGTGATTACTAGGCTGCATGTAAATATATTCATACTAAAGTTATATTCACAACAACTATATGACTATCCAAGTATCCCACAATAATTAACGCTGTCTGTACTTTCACTGTCTGATGTGTGCTGCTGCAGTAGCCTGGTAATAACATGTCGCCCTAGAGCTACTGGTGCATGTGTCTGTTGTCTTAATTATTCTGGCTGACTGTCTTGTCTCCCTCTTCTCGTCTCGTTCTTCCACACAATGATGCTCTCCTTTATCCCAGAGATGACCTCAAACGTCACATTAACTGCAACATCGTTGTGGGGCAAAAGGCCAGGCTCAGTTTGTGTAAAAGACATGGTAATACGGAGGACATAAAAACACTCAAAAACCCCTTGTGTTCCTTGATGTTGTGATTTGGTGGACAGAACAACTTCATTATTTATTCGTTGTGTTGTTGTGCTTCTGTTGTAATCGTGCTGTGCTTCCATACCGTGGCTGTGCTCACCTCGCTCGTTCAGCTACCATGTCTGCTTTTTTTTTTTTTTAACCATAAGCTACATTTGATTTTAACAGTTTGATCAGCCCAATAATATCAGTGATCTCTTCTTCCCCTCTTCTCTTAAGACTTACAGACTGGCCCTCCGGACCATAAGGGGATGAGCGAGAACACGGCCATCATAGCAGGCGTCGTGGCTGCCCTGGTTCTGCTAGTAATCCTGACCCTACTGGCGGTCTATTACATCAACACACACCCAACTGTCGCACCGCCGTTCTACCTCATGCAGGTAAAATAACGTCCGGCCATGAGCCTCTAAAGACCCAATCTATAATTTAGTACCTCAAACAAAGAACCATATAAGTCCGTTTTCAGAAGAACAATGTTTTCAGACTTTATTATCTTAAAAGAACACGCAAACATTTTGGGAAATTAGCTTATCGTCTTCTTTAGAGAGAGACAAGAAGATAGATACCAGTTTCCTCTCTGTGCGTTCAGTAGATAGCTATCTGGCTGCATGTTAGCCTAGCTTAGCACAATGAATATATACATGTAGTACAATGCCAAAGCAGTAGGTGGCGATGTAGTTCAAACATGAAGGCCATTTTCAACCAATCAGAAAAGGTTGAACGTGTCACTCCACATCCTGCTCAAAATCTCAGAGAACCACCATCTTTATACCTCGCATGAGCCATTTAGCTACATAGCATTTATTTTTCAGCAAGAAATAAAGTGCAATAAACAAAAACTGATACATTCACTGTGTGTTCTGCTTAATTTGTTGATGATTTGTTGATGAAACAAAACTAACATCAACACAATTGACCACCAAGAGCGGAGTTTAGTCTCACAAAGATATTGCCGATTGTGTTAGCTTATGTGCTAACGTGATTGGGATATGCCATTATAACAGTATAGCATTGTGGCTAGCAGCGTAGTGACGTTAATGCTAGCAGAATGAATGGATGTAAACTTTATTTAACAGATTGCAGAATGGGTACAATACAATACGGCTAAATACAAACAATTGTTAAGGGAATGCAGACTGTTGTAGCTTGGACTATGCTCCTTATAACAATAACTTGACAACACGTTGGTAGCCGCAGCTACTTGGTACAGCTCTGCTGTAAACACTGGAAATAACCGTGCAGGTCTCTACTGCGCATGGGCATTGGGCAGAACGGCTCCGTATCCGGCTCGCGCAGATTACATGGCACCATTGTCGGCGAGTTTCCAAAACGAAAACACCTTTTCAGCGTTCCCGCTAGGGAAACGCGTTTTCCTGCCAAAACTGTGTTTCTTTTTAACTTGGACATGCTGTTTTAGCCCAGTGTAACCATGGCCTAAGACACAGGGGTTGACATTGTGTGACGGGTAAACATGTTGAAGTGTTAAAGGCACTGTTATAATTGCATTGTTGAGCTAACCATACATTCAAATATAACGGCAAACAAGAGAGTGAAAAGAGAGGCAGCGCAAATGTATACAAACTCAGTTGTGATGGAGCAAATACACACACAAAAATATCTTTACAATGAATATGAAATAGAATGCTATGAATGCTCTGTAGCCTATAGATATTGAATAGGTCAGTGGTTCAGGGGTCCTGGTGGGGGTTCCAGGTGGTCCCCAGCATAATGGGGAATATTAAATAATCAATAAATTTTACTAATATATTAATTCATTTTACTATTAAATATTCATATATATTTCATTAGAAGTTACAGTAATACAGTGAGAGAGTGTATAATATATAGAATATACTATTCTTATCTCTCCACCTTCGTGTCGGAGGCATTTACCATAAAGTTGTAGTTTTTTGTGTATATTTACATTTACATTTACATTTAGTCATTTAGCTGACGCTTTTATCCAAAGCGACTTACAAGTTCTGTACGACAAGACAGCAAGAAGGGTACAACTCTATCAGCTGAGTAACAATGTTCATCAAGTGTTGCGTGTTACAGTGTAGGTTAGTTTATTAGGACAAGTGCATGACAGTAAGGTTAGTCAGGGTTATATATATTGATATATATTGATATATATTGATGATTGAGAGGGATTATGATTATATTTATCATACACACACAAACACACACTATAGGCCGTATGGTGAAAGCTGAGAAGTGGCTAGAAAACGATTCTCGTTCCCACCTCGGCGAATTACACAATTTTCACTTTGGGTGAAAGTTCGATTGGTGTAGATTTAGGAACAAAAAGTTCTCCATTGACAAAATAGCACATTTTGCGCAATCATTTTCGTAAAGTCGGGACTAGATCTTTCCTTGCAAACGGATATTTGGTCACCGCGGAGTTTTATCTGACGCAATTGGTGCGAGTTCGGTCACGTATCTTGCGCTAGACCAATAGCAGCTCTCCTTGTTGCCAAGTTACAGACAACAAGAGATTTGTGTAAACAGTAGTAATGGAAGCAACTGAAAGACAGTACTCATCGACGAGTACAAAAGACGACGAAAATGGAGAAAAAACACATTCTAAAGTTCGCAAAAAGGTTTAGAAACAATGTTATATGCATCTCACGTCCGCTCAGAAAGTAAGTGTACAAGATTTTACACAGACACGGTGGGATAGATAGAAACTCCGTCGAGCGGATGGCTTAAGTTGCCAGGAGAGAATCGTATCATTGCAGACATTGTTTAGAGATCGAGTTTGCCAATGTTCCCGGGGATGCTGGTTTTCACGCTACTTGCTATAGGTGTTTTATCGACAAAAAACGCTTGGATGCAGCTGAGAAACGGGCTATGTGTTCTGCAGCTCAAGATGTGGAAGCAGAGCCAGAACTTATGGCTCTACAAGTGAAAGTCCTCTGAAGAAACTTCGATCCAGGACAGGCTTACCAGCTTTTGTCGGACCTGTACTTCCAGTCTTGTGCATCATTTGCAAGAAAAGGGACAAATATGTGACTGTGAAGGGCAAACGCAAGAGGGACCATCTATCTATGGCTGAAACATTGTCTGCAGGTATGAAAAAAAGCCTAGCCTTCCCACCGCATGGATATATTCTCTCCCCGCCGTATATGTATATTTCTCTCCCACCCACCCACCCCCTCCTAATGTACAGTCCCCTCCCCATCATATGTATATACTCTGTCAGGATCTATGAGTAACAGTACTGTATATTTTGAATACCGTATATGTCACAAATGTATCAGTACTAAATACCTATATGTCCCTATGCCATAAATGTCATGTATGTTGAGTATGTCATAAATGTCAATATGAAATGAAAATGGGGGACCCTGATGTAAACAAGACAAACGTCTTTCTCTGGTCTGCATCCCCTTAACAATTGTGTGTATTGAGCTGTACTGTATTGTACCCATTCTGCAATCTGTTAAATACAGTTTTCATTCATTCATTCATAGCTACACTAATGTGAAAAATACACTATTTGATGCTGTGCTGAGATACAGTTTAGCTGTGTTTTTATAGTTGACATAAACTAGCATTCTAGTTTTCTTCAGATACTATATGTATGTGCATGCCTGTGTCCTGTGTCCTAGTGTGTGTGTGGGGGGGGGGGGGGGGGGGGGGGGGGGGGGGGGGGGGGGGGGGGGTGAAGCCACAGTCTCCACAAAGTCTGCAGAGATTTAACACAGATTGACATAGATAACATTTTCCTCACATTATCAAAATACAATCAAAGAAATTCTCAGTCCCAACACACACTCATGTCATTTTCCAATTTTATTTAAAGGCCTGTTGCTGAAAGCTGCCCATGTGAAGCAAGACACCAGCCAGCTTTTGCATATCCAAGACAAAGACTGTGTGGCAATTGAGGTGCGATATCACACAACCTGTTACAGGGAATGCAGATCAGAGTATAGATCCTTGAGACTTCAATCAACTGCAACAGCTACTGGGACTTTGGAAGAAACGGAAGCAGAGTGAGTTATTATTATACCATGAGCTATTCTTAATTCCTGCATATTGCACATTTTAAAAGTAAAGCTTGACCACCTATTCTGTTTGTCTGTAGCAATCATGACTGCCCAACCCTTGGCACATGCATTCATTAAGTGTGTGTGTGTGTGTGTGTGTGTGTGTGTGTGTGTGTGTGTGTGTGTGTGTGTGTGTGTGTGTGTGTGTGTGTGTGTGTGTGTGTGTGTGTTTGTGTGTATCAGAAACGAGACAAATTTTGATGTCAGCTACAAAATCTTCTGTGAGAAGATCATCCGACAAAGGATAATTGTCAACCAAGAAGTGCTGAAAATGAACCAATGGGTGGCACGTCGAGGATGGGGAGTTAACAGTGACCTGGATGACTACAAATCCGGCCCCTGATAGTGTGTTGCAAGTAGTCCATTGCGGTTGCAAACAAGGAAAATGTGAGACAGGAAGATGTTCATGTGTGTCTGCAAAACTACCATGTACAGATCTTTGTCAATGCCAAAACTGTGCAAATGTTTCTAAGGAAACGGAGGATAGGGTTACATTAGAGCAGTGTTTCTCAAAGTGGGGGGCGCGCCCCCCAGGGGGGGCGCAGAGGCATGACAGGAGGGGGCCTTGAGATTTATAAAAAAAAATAAAAAATCCAGAAAATTATCACTAAAGTGCTATCTGTTGCAGCTGCACTGTTCTCCATGAAAATACAATTTCTCAAAATCTGAAAATCATTATTTAATAAAACACAGAAAAGGATCACCAAGTTACTCTGGATAAAAAAAAACTTTACAGACAACATTGAGACAAAGCTTCCTGACACATCTCCATCCAAACTCTTGGAAGAACTCTTTGAAATCTCATCTGATACCACCTAGAGAGCTAGTTTCAGAGTGTGGTGCTGAGTACCAAGTATCTCATCTCATGGCCCACCAAGTATCTCATGATGCAGCAGTTAAGGTGTTGATACCATTCAGCACCACATACAGTATCTGTGTGAAGCTGGCTTTTCATCCATGACAGCTCTGAAAACAAAATATAGGGCCAATTTGAAAGGTCACGATATTGGTGTTATTTCAATCAATTTAAACATGGCCCATTTCATGACTATTTTGTTGGGGCGATGGGGGGGGGGGGCAAAATATTTTGGTCCGCCAAAGGGGGGCCTGACAGAAAAAGTTTGAGAAGCACTGCATTAGAGGATGACTCAGATGATAGTGGATGTATAGGGTGAGGGGATTAGGGTTATACAGTAGTAGTGTGATTTGTTTATTTGTTGAGATCAGTTTGACACTGATCCTTCCACACACCTCACTCTTTACTCATTTTACTCCGTAGTGTATATTGTGTATATTGAATATTCCTCTTTACTTAACTTTTTACTTACTTCCTTTTTCTTACTGTATGAAGCACACTCTCAGGGGCTCATACAGAACCAAGCATTTCATCGTAAACTACCTATTTTACTATTTACTATATTTTATTGTGATAAAAAAAATGTAACTTGTATGTGACGAATAAACCTCTTGAATCTATTTTTGTACCTGCATTCTATTTTGTCTTTAAATGGAAAATAAAAAGGTTAATGAGTAACTTATTGATTTGTAAATTGTTTGACATTATTCCATTATTCCAAATTAATTATTAATACATTTGTCATTACTATCCACTGAACTGTTTTGTGTACAACCTCAATCTTTAGAAAATTGTACCAGCATCTTTAATATTGCAGGTTGGGAATCACAAAGTAAAGTGTTTTTGATACAAATGTGCTGCATGCATCACGGAATGTGTGTTTATGGAGGTTTATTGAATAATTGCCCCGACAGGACGTCATGCATCGGTGTGAAATGCTGTGTTGTTGGTGTAGATAGAAGGCGATATGATTTAAATGTACAGTATGGTTAATAACACGAACGTTATCGCTCTATATCAAGTAGCGTATATGCATATAACATTGTTTTGAAACCTATTTTGCAAGCGTTAGAATGTGTTTGTTGTCCATTTGCGTCGAGATGTACTCCGTGAATGACACGATAACATCACGCAGCTGTTTACACAATCTCTTGTTGTCTGTAACTTGGCAACAAGGAGAGCTGCTATTGGTCTAGCACAAGATACGTGACCGAACTCGCACCAATTGCGTCAGATAAAACTCTGCAGTGACCAAATATCCATTTGCGAGGAAAGATCTAGTCCCGACTTTACGAAAATGATTGCGCAAAATGTGCTATTTTGTCAATGGAGAACTTTTTGTTCCTAAATCTACACCAATCGAACTTTCACCCAGAGTGAAAATTGTGTAATTCGCCGAGGTGGGAACGGGATGAAACAATACAGCCTTCACCTTACGGCCTACTAGGGGTTTCACCGACTAGTCGACTACTAAAACCACTAGTCGGCGCTGTGGGCAGCAGTCGTCTAGACGTGAACAACATTATTTTAGCTAACATCATCACATTTACAATAATGATCATATTTGTAATATAATTGTGCCTGTATATATTTCTGTATTTATTGAATTTATTATATAATCATGTGTTACTATGTACACTGTCATTGTCTGCCACTGTATCAATTGCAGTAACAGAATAATGCAGATCTCTGCCTCAAAGCTTCAGAAGCTACAGCCTACAGCTCTAACCCTATGGTGTCTCTTGCCCACAGCGTCGCACCAACAACTACTGGCCGTCTATGAAGTTCCGTAACCAGGGCTGTCACTCCAGTTACGCTGAGGTTGAGCTCGGGGGTCATGAAAAAGAGGGCTTCATTGAAGCTGAACAGTGCTGTTAAGGAAGCTGGACTTCCAAGGCCACAGTCAGACAAAGTAAAAGCACCGTCTTGTGGATTCCTAAAGTGATTCCAAAAAGGGACAAATTCTGGGAAACGAGGCCGAACCAGAGAAGAACAAAGAATGTCCCCCGCTCCTACCTTGGTGACTTGACAATTTCTACTGTAAACAGCTCCTGCAAACTCTTGTTAGCTTTCTCCGTGTCTCTTGCTCTTCGACATCACACAGCTCTCTCCATGACATCCGAGGAGTTGGGAGTTTGGAGAAAGTCCAAGCGGATTGTACATATATACCCCTGTGGGCCTGCCGAGAGCCAAACGTGCAACTGGCGAGGAACCACAGAGGAAGTCAGGGAATTAAAACTAGCCTTCATACTGCAAACCGATTTAAAGTTCAAATTAACATTATGTGTTTTGTTTTTATCCTGTTCATGGGGATCTTTTTGTTTCATGAAATGTCTTTAAGTGAGCAATGGTTGTTTTATACAATGGTATTATGAGGACGTTGCTATAACAGACTTTCAACTATATAACAGATAGTGATTATTATAATGATTATCATGAACCGTCTCTGGAGAAGCTGGAACATTTGTTCTGACAACATTTAGAGTCAAGTTATATGAAAAAATATTGTTTTCTTTGATCATTTCTGTGTGAACATCCTCCAATAAAAATGTGTGGTCTGTTTTGATATTAATCTTTCACTCAAAATCATAATCTGTTAAAAACATCAGTCATGTTGTCCTGGTTGGGGATCAGGAAAAGCAGGGATCAGTGGTGGCTGCTGACCAAATTTTTTGGTGAAGCACAAATTATTATATTATATATTAAATTCTATTTTTAAAACATCCCCCACTGTGTGTGTCAGTGGTCAGTGGACACAGATGAAAACATATTAACATTAGGTGACGGCGCACCTGACCAGACACAGATGCAAAAAATTACATATTCGGTGAAGGCGCACCTGACCAGACACAGATGCAAAAAATTACATATTCGGTGACGGCACACCTGACCAGACAGATGAAAACATATTACAGTAGGTGACGCGTGACGGCACACCTAACCAGACACAGATCAAAACATAATAGGTGACAGCGCACCTGACCAGATCAAAACATAATTAGGTGACAGCACACCTGACCAGATCAAAACATATTAGGTGACAGCGCACCTGACCAGATCAAAACATATTAGGTGACAGCGCACCTGACCAGATCAAAACATATTAGGTGACATCGCACCTGACCAGATCAAAACATATTAGGTGAAGGTGGCAAGGAAAAGGAAAGATGAAATTACCTACCTGGGTTCCATCCTAGAGGCAAATCTTTCCTGTGACAAAATGGGATCCAATGTAATAAAACTCCACCAACAAACTAGATTCCTGTACCGGATCTCCTCTCTGGTAAACAAGAATACCTTGAAGACTCTAACAGGAGCACTCATTCAAGGGTACTACGACTATGCTTGCACCTCATGGTACCAAAGCACCTCAAAGGCACTAAAAACAAGATTACAAACATCACAAAACAAACTGGTCAGACTACTGCTTGACCTTACTCCTAAAACCCACCTCACCCCTGCCTATTTTGACAACCTAGGATGGCTTAGAGTAGACGACAGAGTACAGCAACTTGCAATGGGCCTGGTCTACAAGATACACTACACCACTAAGATACCCATGTGCATGTCGAAATACTTCCCAAAGGTCAGTGAATACCACGACCAAAACACCAGAGGGAGTATATATATATATATATAACTTTTTTTTTTTTTAATAAAAGAAAAATCGTCATAACTTAGAAATGAGATTGCATAGGTCTATGAATAGATATCGCAATTTTGTTTCGATTAATTTCCACATTAATTGTACAGTAAGTTAGCTTGGTGATCATCATTGTGATCTAATATAAGCTAAGCTAAAGGTAGCTAACAAATTGGCTAGCTACTGTTAGCATACAAGCTTTTACAAACACTGTACTTACTTATTCATCCTCAACTTTTTTTCTGATCCAGATGCATAAGTCCTCTCCATGTTGCTGATTTATACTTCGGTCCTTTGGTGCAAAGTTTCATTTAGCCTACAGTGCTACTGCCTACACAGTAATGTTACTGACTGGGCTCTCCAAGCCCTCTCAAAGCATGGGATAGGAAATGGTGTTCTCTGATTGGTGTAAAAAAAGTGTCAGAACTGTCAATCATTCAAGCCCCATTCAAATTAATGAGTGAGGTTCGGCCTCCCTGGGCGCGCACTTAGACCAGTTACTGTCCAATCAAAGGTGCTATTTCGCTGCCATTCACTTACATTAGCTAGTGAAGCCACAAAGGAATGTTGCCTCACTAGCCAATGTAAGTGATTGGGAGCTGTGTATCACTTGGAAAAGAAAAAAATAATTCACTGGAATTTTTTTTCACAGAGGAAAACATGTCTAATAAAAAAATAAATAAAATAAAATAAATATATATATGTATATTAATAATAATATATATTTTTTGTCTGTATACTAGTGAAGCACTGCCTCACTAGTAGTCATGCAATAACCTCCACTGGCATGAATGGATCATTATGGCCCCTTTTCCACCACGTGGTACCGGCTCACCTTGACTTTTTTGGTTTTCCATCAAGGCAAAGGTTGTGGATAGTTTGACATCACTGCAGACTGAGAGAGAGAGAATTGTCACTCTTTGACTTCACATTAGAAGTCGATAGATCTAGTGATCTATGCACAAGCACGGCTATTTCAACATTGTGTAAGCTAAGCAGGGGTGTACTTAAAGGAACACTCCAACATTTTGGGAAATTAGCTTATTTAACATATTCCCTGGAGTTAGACAAGAAGATACATACCTTTGTCGTTTCTGTGCATGCATTTAGGCGTCGGGAACGCCTACACCGTTAGCCTAGCTTAGCATCATTCACTGGAAGTAGGTTACTCCTTTAGCCTAGTTCCCAACAGTCATGAAATACACTCCAAATACAATCGAAATACAACTCCAAAACGTTCCTGTAAACATGTTGTGACCTGTGTATTTACCACGTGGAGAAATAAAAAATAATTGAATTAGACATTTCCGTTTTCTAAGCAGATATACTTGGAACTATTTTTTGCCAAACCACTGCTGTCTGGGCTGCCGACTCGTCCAAACCCTGTTGGCGTGCATCACAGTCACGAAAGGGGCTAGCGTTACATAATAAACAAGTAATAATAATACCACAAGTGTGGATTCACTCGCCCACACCCTGTTGGTGTGCATCACAGTCACAAAAGGGGCTAATGTAACGCCAGTCAGCAAGCGAAAGTAGCATTGAATCAAAAGGGATGCAGGGACCGCTGAGGATTATACTAGTGTAACGGAGGTCCGTGAGTATATCCACAGTCACAGAAACAGGGGTGTTGACAAGTGACTGTGGCAGTAAAGCGGGCTGCGAGTTAAACTCACTTCCCCATAACAGGGTTAATAGATGCATAGGTACTAGAATGGCGCTGCTCCGACCGGCTGCCTTTCTGTTCGCTCCGTCGAGACTGTGCTTACTTTTGTTAATTTTTATAGTTTTAAGAGTTTTATTTGCACCAACTGTTGGTGCATTATATGTGTATGACCGTCAGTCACTCATTGACATTGGATTAAAGAAAACTTACCGACTGGATTTCTCTCTGGATCGGATTGCTGAGCAACATCAGTGGCCAACGGAGATCCTTTGTTGTCGCCAATGCAAGGAAAAAACACAGCGACGAGGCAGAAGAGCCGGCATCCGAAATAGATTAAGGTCCAAACGACACAGAACCACATTGCCCAGCATATTGTTGGCCAATGTGCAATCGATAGGGAACAAACTGGACGACATCAGAGCACGGATCCAATTCCAGAGGGACATTCGGGACTGCAACGTCCTCTGTTTCACAGAAACTTGGCTGTCTCCAGAAGTCCCAAATCAAGCAATAGAACCGGCAGATCACTTCTTCGTTCTCCGCAAGGACCGAACGGCAGAAGAGTCACTAAAGACGAAAGGAGGCGGCATTGCCTTCATGATAAACAAGGAGTGGTGCGATACAGGCAACGCAAAGGAATTGTCTAACCACTGCTCCCCAGACCTGGAGTTTATCACGATCAAATGTCGACCCTTCTTTCTCCCGAGGGAGTTAACGTCCATCATCATGATCGGAGTATATATCCCACCACACGCGAACACTGGGGCCACACTTTCAAAGTTACACGACGAGGTAAACAAACTACAGATAGCTAGCGCTGACGCTGCCATTTTGGTTCTGGGCGATTTCAACAGCGCGCGTCTTAAAAAGGTGTTGCCGAATTTCTATCAGCATGTGACCTGTCCCACCAGAGGCGAGAACATACAACATGTATACTCGCAATTTAAGAATGGGTACAAGTCACAGGCTCTTAGTCCTTTCGGCAAGTCGGACCACGCCGCGATCTTTCTTTTGCCAAAGTATAAACAAAGTCTCAAGCGAACGCCGGTAGTATCGCGAGAGGTTAAGCGTTGGACTGTGATGTCAGAGGAGACACTCCAAGCTGCGCTGGAATGCACAGACTGGAATGTATTCCGTGATAACACAGCCAATATTAACGAATACACTGAAACGGTGCTTGACTTTGTCTGTACTCTGGTAGAAGAAACAATCCCCTCTACCACAATTAGAATCTACCCAAATCAAAAGCCCTGGGTAGATAAATCCGTCCATGAGGCTCTGAAAGTGCGCACCTCAGCCTACAACACCGGGCTGGTGACAGGCAACATGGATGAACACAAGACGGCAAGATACAACGTCAGGAGAGCAGTAATAGAGGCAAAACGGCATTACAGGGATAAAGTTGAACTTCAGTTTGAACAGGCTGACTCTAGAGGTATGTGGCAGGGCCTCAGAACAATAACAGACTACAAAGGCACCCCCCTCAAACTGAACAGTGACATCTCCTTAGCAAATGATCTCAACACCTTCTATGCAAGGTTTGAGGCTGTGAATAACAACACCAGCCTACAAGCCACGGCAATGGGGGGGGGGGGGTCTGCTGATGGAGACTCAGTGTTCAGAGCATGAGGTGAGACGGACCTTTAAAAAAGTTAATATCAGGAAGGCAGCAGGACCGGACGGCATCCCCAGCCACGTCCCAAAAGTCTGTGCCGACCAACTGGCCCCGGTATTCACTGACATCTTTAACCTGTCCTTAGAACAGGCTGTCATCCCCACCTGTCTGAAGAAGTCAACCATCATCCCTGTACCCAAAAAATCTACGCCCGCTTGCCTCAACGACTACCGCCCTGTAGCTCTCACCTCCATAGCCATGAAGTGCCTTGAGAAGCTAGTGAAGGGCTACATCTGTTCCTCCCTCCCCATCAACCTGGACCCCCTGCAATTTGCATACCGCCCCAACAGGTCCACGGAGGACGCCATAGCCCATGTGCTGCACACAGCAGCATCACACCTGGACAAGAGGCAGGGGAACTATGTGAGAATGCTGTTCATCGACTACAGCTCAGCATTCAATACCATAGTCCCCTCCAAACTCATAGCCAAGCTCAGGGACCTGGGCTTGAACTATGACCTCTGCCAGTGGGTCTTGGACTTCCTGACGGGCAGACCCCGGGTGGTGAGAGCAGGCAACTGCACCTCCTCATCCATCACGCTCAACATAGGGGCCCCCCAGGGCTGTGTCCTGAGCCCCCTCCTCTACTCCCTGTACACACATGACTGCGTGGCACAGCGGAACAACAACACAATCATCAAATTTGCTGATGACACAGTAGTGGTGGGCCTGATCTCTGCCAACGACGAGAGGGCCTACCTGGAAGAGGTAGAGAATCTGTCACAGTGGTGTCAGGAGAACTGCCTCTCCCTGAACGTCAGCAAAACAAAATAGATGATTGTGGACTTCAGGAGGTCGGGGGTCAAGGACTACAGCCCCCTCAGCATCGACGGGGCACCGGTTGAGAGAGTGAACAGTTTCAAGTACCTCGGAGCCCACATATCCGAGGACTTGACATGGACCACACACATTGACAGTGTTGTGAAGAAGGCACGACAACGCCTCTACTTCCTCAGGCGCCTAAGGAAGTTCCAAGTCAGTCAGAAGATCCTTAAGAACTTCTACTCATGTACAATAGAGAGCATCCTGACTGGCAACATCACCTCCTGGTTTGGGAATAGCACTGCACAAGACCGTAGCAGACTACAAAGAGTGACACGTTCAGCCGAACGCACAATTGGAGGGGGGCTTCCCACCCTCCAGAACATTTACAACAAGCGGTGCAGAGGCAAGGCTAAGAGAATCATCAAGGAGTCCAGCCACCCGAACAACTGCCTCTTTGAACTACTGCGGTCAGGCAAGCGATACAGGAGTGTTAAGGCGAGCACAGAAAGACTCAGAAGAAGCTTCTATCCCCAGGCCATCAGGCTGCTCAACGAACAATAAACACTATGCAACAACCATCAAATGCACACAGCACACACACCCACACGCACACACTCACTTAAACAAACAACACACTGCAGCACCCACTCTCCACACTTTAGATCACCTAAACACACTTTACACTTTATATTTATTGGTAAAGGATTTGTACTACAACTCGTACACCTTACTGTAAATTGTACCTAAATTGTACCTCATCCCATTTCTGCTCTGCACTATATAGTATTCGTACATTGCATAGAATATTGTATATTGTATGGTAACTCAGTTACTTCTATTCTGCATCGAACATTGTAAATATGTCTATACTGAACACTGTGACCTTTTTGTACTTCTATTTTACATGCTACACTATTTTATTTCATACTATCTTGTCTAGCACAGTCTCTGGAGCGTAACAGTAAGAAGCATTTTGTATAAAAGTATTCTGTACTTCTGTATGACAACTATTAAAGAAACTTGAAACTTGAAACTTGAGTACTTAGGAGTGGATTCACTTCTTAGTACAGTGGTCTATGTCGTCGCCCGCGGAGCGGGAGCTCCCCTGTTCGACTCCCCCTCGGGACATCAGATTTTAATACACAACGCAGAGGAGTCCGAACCGATCTGTCACAATAGGATAGTCCAGCAAAGTTACGTCCTATTTATCAATCTCACAATATTCGCTAACGTTAGACAGATGGAATACAGCCTTCCATCTAAAAACATAAATGAAAACTTACCACAGTCATAGTTGTCACTTTCTCCGATGGATGGGATGGCCGTATCCTTCAGAAAACGTCGCCATGGTTGACTAGGTTGCATTTTTTCACAATAGTCGTCTTGTAAAAAAATAAAAAAGGCGATATCAACCTCTCGAACCCAAACAAACCAAGCGGTCTCACCCTGTGCTGTCAGGTTCCCAACTCCAGTTAGATATCAATGTTATTGATATATTTTCTTTAGCCTTTCTTTTATCCAAAAGTAATTGAAAGTAACCAGATTACATAACTTTAATAGTGTGAGAGTAACTTCAACAGGTAATTTGTAATTGTAACAGAATACATTTATAAAAGTAACCCTCCCAACCATGCTTATAGGTGAAGTATTTCAAATGTTCACCATTTGGCAAAACAAGATGGCTGCTCTGGCCAGACTCACTACACCATGATGGCCTAAACAGAAAATACCTGCAAACAAGACTGTTCTGTTGCCGTCGCCTGTCGGCAAGAAGGTCCTGGGTTCAATTCCCGCTTGGGGACCAGGTTGCCAGGTACCAGGTGGGGTATCTCCTGGGCCATTCTGTGTGTTTAAGAGGTTGCATGTTCTCCCCGTGCTCGCAAGGGTTTCCCCTCCATACAAAGAGAGAAACCCAATGGAAAAACATGCAGAACAGATCGCTAACGTCGTCGCGTCCCTGACGAAGACTGACAGGAGCACTTGGATTGGTCCCTGCGTGCGGCCCCACTGTCTGCTTCTGGCTGCCCTTGGGGGGGAGGAAGGACAACGGGATGGGTCAAGCACAGAGACTAAATGTCATTGGCAACCCCCCAAAAAAATACATGTGTGTGTTCCTATGTTCCTTATGTGTGTCGTTGCAATGTGTGCAATGAATAAAGACTTCGGTTTAATCTTAAGACTGTTCTGACAAACATAAGACTCTTCTGACAGCACAATACTGATGTAACATAAGACTGTTCTGACAAACAAGACTGTTCTGAAGCACAATACTGATGTAACATACAGTAAGACTGTTCCCACAGCACAATAGGGAGGTGTAGTGGTTACGTCATTGGTGTTTCCCACGCGGTCCACCCTCCTTGAAATTGCCATGTATTTCCAATGGACCCATTTCTAAATCGTCTCGTTTAAAACAAATAAAGCATGAACATTGGCATGGTGTACCTTTCTGTGTGTATTCATCCACAATCAGTGGCGGCTGTTGAATTCTTCCCCGGGGGGGGGGCGGAATTAATTAGTATCCCCCTCTATCTCTCCTTCTCTCTCTTTCTCTCTCTCTCTCTCACTCACACACAGCGCGACGTGGAATCGATTCGTTACACAATCAGACCTAGTAGTATGTGTAGTATATACCAAGAATAACTTCAGTATGAGTACAGGGCTGTACACATATTTTGCATATTGTTAAACGAGCCAAGGCTAGCTATTAAACTATCGATATGAATTGAAAATGGGGGACCCTGATGTAAACAAGACAAACGTCTTTCTCTGGTCTGCATCCCCTTAACAATTGTATGTATTGAGCCGTACTGTATTGTACCCATTCTGCAATCTGTTCTCCAACTGCGATCGGCCTCTGCCTCCAGGCAATCATCAAGAGCATCCACTAGGAAATCACCCCAGCGCCGCCAGCCTGAAAGGGAGGAGCACCCGGCTATGTATCCCGACCCCGAAGAGGGGACAAGGCCGACTCCGAAGACCTGGAAAGGCGACTGGCTCGTCTGCAGGAGGAATATACAGTACGGCACCAGGAGAGGTGCCACCCCGCTCTCAATGTGAGCGGCTACCTGCCACACACAGAGCAACCTCCAGATCCCATCAACATTGGCCCGCAACTACACCGACCCCTAGGTACGACCCTCTCCCACAGCGCCCACCAGGGAGCGCCATCCCATTCTTCAAAGACAATTCTAGAAGCCAGTACCATGACATGAGGATGTGTCTGGAGTTCCTCCTGGGCGCCGCCAACCACAGCGAGGAACAGAAGTTCCTCGAACTGTCTATGCACTGTACGCTGCCTGCGGCCAAGCTCATATGCACTGCCAACGCATACTCCCCCACCCCCTTTACTTCGTCTATCCAGGCCCTGGACGAGCGCTAGGGACGCCCATGGGACCACATATTGGATGAGATCCACGGGCTGGGAGAAATGGCAGACATAAAGGACGACCACGCCCTGGACGCATACTCCTTGAAGGTACAGGCTCTGGTGAGCCTCCTGATGTTTCAAGGAGCCGCCGGCCGCACTGAGCTCTATGCAGGCTCCAACGTAGAACGCTTCGTCAGGAAGCTTCCAAAGGAAAGGGAAGAGAGGTTCCGACGGGAACACGAGCGTCTCCACCCCCAGCAGCCACTGTCTACCCTGATGGAGCTCTCAGAGTTCCTGAAGTCGGAGATGAGGCACATCCGCCTCCCCAAGCGGGAAGAGCCGAGAGGCAATGGACGCAGTGGACGAGACAAGTCCGACCGAACGGGGCGGCCCGTTAGGGTGCTGACCACCGTACATGAAACCACATCAAAGGAGCACCAAGGCCCCCGAAAGGCCAACGAGGCTTCTCCTCCCAGAAGAAAGGAGAGAAGAAGACTCCGCCGCCATGCCAGTGCTGCACAGAGGTCCACTGGCTAGACAACTGTCCCGTTTTCAAGGAGAAGACTACAGAGGAAAAGAAACAGTGGATAATAGAGAATAAGCGGTGCTGGAAGTGCGCCCGTGAGCACAGAGCAAAGGACTGCACCCTCAAGGGACCCTGCAGACAGAGCGGGTGCGGGAAGATCCACCTCACGGCCCTCCACGACCTCAACAATAGAGACAACAAGGCTAAGCCTTACGTGGCGGAAGTCCGTGATGAGCCCTCTAGAGAGCTACGCAACTACTACGTGGGCCCCGTGAGGGGCAGCACTCCCTGCGTGCTGTTGAAGATTGTGCCGGTGGTCCTGCGGAACCGCGACAAGACTCTGGAGACCTACGCGGTTATTGACGATGGCTCGGAGCGCACGCTGCTGATGCGTGAGGCTGCCATCGCCCTTGGACTCGTGGGCGACGCAGAGGAGCTGGATCTCCTCACCATCCAACCAGGGCGCACCACTATTCAAGGAGAAAGTGTGGCCCTCACCCTCACACCGGCCGGACGGCCGAAGGAAGTCTTCAAGGTGAGCCGCGTATTCACAGCTGCCGGCTTGTGCCTCTCCAGTTACGGCTACCCGATGGAGTCCCTCATGAAGAGGTACCCACATCTCTGTAATCTGGGGATCAACGCTGCAATGGAGGTGAAGCCCACCCTCCTGCTCGGCTCCGATAATGTGAACCTCACTTTACCCAAGCACAGGTCCACCCGGATGTCCCGTCGCCCTGGAGACTCCGCTAGGCTGGACAATGCAGGGCCCCATCAGTCTAAGAAATCTGAACGCCCGTCAGACCCACTGCCTCTTCATTGGAGCAGGGCACGAAGACGAGGCACTGCTGGAGAATGTTCAGAGGATATGGCAGCTGGACATTGCTCCATACAAAAACGAGAAGATACACACTCGCTCCAAAGAAGATAAGGCGGCGATGGATCTTCTCCAAGCCAAGACCAAGCGTGTCTGCGTGCGCGGAGTCCTCAGATACGCCACACCGCTCTTGAGAAGAGAGCCCATGCCGACCTTCAAGGTTCCCCCAGGAGTAGCGAAGCCGTGTCTGCTTAGCACTGAAAGAAGACTCAGCAGAGACCCCGAGACGGCTGCCGCCTACGCCACAGAAATGAGCAAGCTCATAGAGTCTGGACTCGTCAGGAGGCTGAAGCCTGAGGAGGCGGAAAGGAGTACCGAGTCATGGTACCTTCCACACCATAACGTTAAGCACAACGGAAAGAACAGAGTGGTATTTAATTGCAGCTTTCAAGTGCGCCAGCAGAACCTCAACCGCTATCTCCTGCCCGGTCCGACTCTGACCCCTCCTCTTCTCGGAGTCATGGTGCGCTTCCGACGACAGAAGACCGCCATCAGTGGCGACATCAAATGCATGTTCCATCAGGTGTGTTTGCTCGACGAAGATAAGCCACTCATGAGGCTCTTGTGGAGAGAAAACCCAGACGACCCGGAACCGTCCATCTATCAGTGGGAGGTGCTGCCCTTCGGGACGACCTGCAGCCCGCGTTGCGCCACCTACGCCCTGCAGCTTCATGTCGACGACGGCGCCGCACCCCCCGGAGTCTCCGATGCTGTCCACCACAGTTTCTATGTGGACAACTGCCTCCACAGCGTGGAGACCGCGGAAGAGGCCTACAAGCTGGTGCATGACATACGCACCTTCCTGGCCACCGCTGGCTTTGAGGTCCGCCAGTGGGCCACCAACGACCCTGAGGTCGTCCGAGACCTCCCAGACGAAGCGAAGGCTGACAGCAGCAAGACCTGGCTCTCCCAGTCAAGTGAGGACGCCCAGGAAATGACTCTGGGTCTCCTCTGGCGTTTCAAGTCTGACACCCTGTGTTACCGGCAAAAGAAAATCGAAACTCGCCATTACGTAACCAGGAGGTCGATCTACAGTACTCTGGCGAGTCAATATGACCCCCTACCAGAGACACTCGGGGCGAAGTGGAAGAAGTGGGAAGAAAAGCTCCCCACCCTCCAACAGATCGAGTTTCCCAGGAGCTACTTTCCCTCGAGCGTCAGTCTGACCGGCAGCCAGCTCTCCCTTCATGTATTCTGTGACGCGTCTGAGAAGGCATATGGTGCAGTAGCGTACCTGCGCGCGGTGGAGCCCGACGACACAGTCCACGTCTCCTTCATTCTTGCATGCTCAAGAGTTGCACCCAAGAAGCAGCAATCCATTCCCCGGCTGGAGCTCTGCGCAGCTCTAAGTGGAGCCCAGTTGGGAAAGATGCTGAAGGAAGAGCTGCACCTCCCCCTTCACGCGGTGTCGATGTGGTCTGACTCCACAACAGTCATCCAGTGGATCCAGTCGACTTCGTGCAGATATAAAGTATTCGTGGGAACAAGGGTGACAGGGATCCAAGAGCTTGTGGGGATCAGCTGCTGGCGATACGTTTCGACAGAGGTCAACCCGGCGGACGTGATCACCAGAGGTGCGACCCTCGAGGAATTGGCACGTCCCAACCTCTACCACCGAGGACCCGAATACCTACGCAAGCCAGAAGAAGAGTGGCCTTCTCCTCCGAACTTGGAGAACGCAGAGGTGGAGGTGGAACTTAAGAAGTCCATCTTCTGTGGCCTCACCAGACTCCAAGACCCTTCAAACACCGACGGTCCCAAGGTTGAGGATTGCCAGACCCTAGAAGAGCTCCAAGTACGTACCTTCCACCACCGGAACCCCGGTCCCGGAGACCCGACCCCCCTCAGCGCCGACGACTACGCCGCAGCTGAGATCATGTTGCTGCAGAGGGTGCAGCGGGAGGTCTTCCAGATCGAGATGGCGTGCTTGGGACGGAAGATGGAGCTACCAAGAGACAGCAAGCTGAGGCTACTGGCCCCCGAACTGGACGAGAAAGACCTCATACGTGTCGGAGGCCGCCTACGACGGGCTCAGGGCCTCACCGAGGACAGCAAACACCCCATCCTACTCCCCTCGAAGCATCCGGTGACTAACTTGGTGATTCGTCACTATGACACCAAATTGTATCACCCTGGAGCGGAGCGGCTCTTCGCGGAGCTCAGGAGAAGGTTCACCCTGGAGGCTGTGCGGCGTTACCAACGGTCATGCACAGACTGCCAGAAGCTCAGAGCCCAACCCATCATGCCACGAATGGCTGACCTCCCATCCTGCCGCCTCCGTCTCCAAGAAGCGCCCTTCCACAACACGGGCATGGACTGCTTCGGGCCCTTCACCATCAAGGCGGAGATCGGGAGAGCAACTGCTAAGAGATGGGGAATAATCTTCAAGTGCCTCACCACGAGAGCCGTCCATCTCGAGGTGCTGGCTGAAATGACAACAGACAGCTTCCTCCAGTCATTCCGTCGATTTACTGGAAGGAGAGGGCGACCCCATACCTTATGGTCTGATCACGGGACGAACTTCAAGGGAGGAGAAGCTGAACTCATCAAGAGTTACCACCAGATGAGTGAGGAGTTGAGGGACGAGCTGGCCTCCCAACAGGTCACCTTCTCCTACAACCCTCCAAATGCACCCCACTTCGGTGGAACGTGGGAGAGAGATGTCAAGTCAGTAAAGGCTGCTCTAGCAGCCGCGCTCAGAGGACTTATGGCCAAAGGAAAGGACACTTTAAATTAGAATAACAGGAACAGTGTATTGCACTACCAAAGCTAACTAGCATGTCCCATATGCTCTGTAAATAACTATGTACAGATACCGAGATGTCACTCCATGTTACCTGTTACCTGTTTACTGCACAATGTTGTTTTTTCATTTTGATTCTATTATATGTTGTACCACTCTATTGCACATCGTTGCGGGCAAGACCACCCGCATTTCATTGTATACCTGTATGCCGTGACAATTAAAACTCTTGACTTGACTTGACAGGTTCCGAAGGCAGAGGTCTTCAACACCGTGCTGGTGGAGATTGAAGCCATTCTGAATTCCAAGCCACTGGGGTACGTCAGTAGCGACGCGGCCGATCTCGACCCCATAACACCCAACAGCCTTTTGATGGGGCGGCGAGACGCGGCCCTTCCCTTTGCGGTCTACGCCTCCACCGAGATCATCGGCAGAAGACAATGGAGGTATAGTCAGGCTTTAGCCGACCAATTCTGGAAGAGGTTCACCACCGAATATCTCCCATCGCTGCAAGGACGCCGTAAGTGGATCACTGAAAGAGGCAACCTAGAACCAGGAACCCCAGTCATGATCGTGGATCAGGCGCTCCCCCGAGCCCGCTGGCTCACCGGAGGGGTGAAGAGTGTGGTAAAAGGGCAAGACGGAAGAGTCCGCTCGGCTATCGTGGATGTCGGAGGAAAAACATACCACAGACCAGTGGCTCGACTGATCCGACTACCCCCGTACTCTGACTCTGACTCTGACCAGCCTGAGTGACTACTAGACATTCAGCAGACCTCAGTACTGATTAGCGCCGCAAATCAGGGAGCGGCTGTGCTGAAGGGTCTGCAATTAGGTAAAATTAGACCTAAGATTATCCCCCTTTAAGTTCACCAACCTGTTTAATATGTGGGAGTTAAGTTATTTATTTACCACATAATGTTTACACTGTCTGCCTACTGATGGCATCTCAGGTTATATGACGGTGCTGCCATCTAGTGGGCCAGAGGTGGTAGTGTTCCCTCGTAAGTGCGTCACTTCCTCTAGGACCAACGTGGTATTGACGTTGAACTTGCCTGGACATATTAGAGAACAGACGTGCATCCAGCGTTGCTCTCGTAACGTTATAGTTTTGACAGTGACCAAGGATGTAAAGTTGCTTACCAAGCGGACATTATACCACCAAGAGAGAGTGAGTTTTTAGTAACCAGCTAATTCGATGTTTAGTAAACGTCTGGGATTAGCACATTACAGCGGACTATAGTATTCCCCATTTATCATGAACAGTTAGCCGAAGCTAGCTAGCTCTGTGCTAATACCTAAAGTAGCTCCAGCCCATGCGTTGATAGCTGCACTATACTGGGACATATCAGACGATAATAACACAGACCAGAGGACATTTAGATAGGGTCTGTGTCGAAGGGACGCTGTAAAAGGACACAACTAGTCCTATGTAGTATCCACTAGCAGTAGCCTGTGGTACAGAGGGGACCAGCGTGTGCCATGCAGCACCACGGAGCGGAGCGAGACACTCGGATCCACCACAGCGGAGCATCTGGTCTGCAGGAGCAGACTGGTGGCGCCTATCGGACCGGGCAGCGTCTTTCCGCCCTCATCACCACGCAGCGGTCTACTACTCCTTGTTACAGAACCCATCCGGGTTCTTTCTCACCACCAGGACCAACTAACTCTCTCCACCTCTCTCATACTGCAGAGGGAATTGTTCCTCTGACACAGTGGTAACCGCGGCAACGTTTGGCCAGAACACTTTAATAGAACTATTTGGGCGCCCATCTAAATTTAGTGATAGTATTTAATTAGGCATTGTGTAAAGTGATAACAATATTTTGTATGTATCTTTTTTTCCCTTTTTTGCTTATATAAATGGCATTATGATTCAAACAGTTTCCTCGCTCTTTCTAGTTTAGGTGACTCCATTTTAAGTTATTCACTCAGTTGTGTATTTGGTACAATTAGTTTAAGAGTTAAGGCATCCTACCACACCCCCTAAGGTGACAATTATATACAGTCCTCTAAGCTCCTGCACACCCATCATAAGACTGTTCTGACAGCATAATAATGATGTAACAGACTGTTCTGACAGCACAATATTAATGTAACAATGGTGAGTCAGTCAGTCAGTCAGTTAGGGCCATTCGCTATTGTATGCTCCATCGGTTCCGACAAAGATGCCTTGTCTGGAAAGGATCCATATGCCAGCCATTTTACAGTTCTTAACATTCTATAGCCTAAACCTATTGGAAAATACCATAGCAAGTGCAGTGGTAGTCGCCTGCCACACACCACCCGAGCTCTCCGACACAGGAACACAGGCAGAGATGGTACGAATACAGACTGCTTTATCGCATGAAGGCCGGGTGGGAAGGTGTTTCAAGCCGGGAGCAGATGTAACGCTGTCATCACAAAGGCTTTCTCTGTGGGGGGATGGCTGATTTAACCTGTGCGCATTGATTACCTCAATGTGCAACAGGTGTGCACAGCCACCCCTGCTCCCAGGTCTAGGGCAGTTGTGTCTGGTTAAATAACAAGCCATTCACACCACATACATAAAGCTTCCATAATACTTTTAATATTTTCTTGTTGGCCTGCTTGGTAAACCTCATGATTGATAATGGCTTACTCTAAGCTAACAGATCTGCTGACCATGACCCAGGATAATGGTGACTTATGTAAAGAATATGAATGTTGAATATTTGTTGAACTGAGATTTAGTAAATGGAACACGCCAACATTATGGGAAATGTGCTTACACTATTTGGCTATTTTGAACAATACCAGCTGTGAAAATCACAACATTATGATGATGAAAAATTACACATTTAGAAATATATGAGAACGCTAACACAAACTGCCCAATCAGCTTCATTACATGCACGATTTCTCGGGTCTATTCCTGCTTTTGGTTCAGTTTTCATTGACAGCTAAGTGAGCTAACGAACCACCTGGATGTGGTTGTTTGGTGGCGGTGCGCTCCTGAGTTGATTGCTGTGTGTTCACACAAGCCCAGACGAAGCACCACGGGGAAAACGCTCCAGTGTTCGATTCAACTCGAATAAACACAATGAGTTGTTTAGTTACTTTAGTAGTTGGTAAACAATAGTTTTAAGTTCGTGTCCCCAACACTGTCTATTACCCCAGCTCAACATAGTAGGCTACCATGTCAATTGATCAGTGGAAATATAATATTTGCATGGTCCCTGGCGAGTTGTGCAAATGTCGCGATCGATAAGCTTCGTAGACGATGAAGGACAAAATGAGGGGGCACCCGGATTTGAACCGGGGACCTCTTGATCTGCAGTCAAATGCTCTACCACTGAGCTATACCCCCGATGTGATTACCTAACAAAATATGTTCTTATTTCAATGGTATGGCTGTCCCAATAACAGGTACGAGTTGAACGCGAGTAGCACATATCAATTATCGCTTCATATCTCCTTGTGTCAGACGCGCGACGTGGCATTCATTGTATAGACGTCACCTGGCTCAGTATGACGCCATGTCAGTTTATATAGCTATGAACCCAATTCTAAGGTAGGGGGCGCCAAATCCTTATTTAATGGCCACTAAAGATCTAGTATGCAGAGATAATAGTATCTGGTTAAACAAACTTTGGGCTGAGTCGTGACTATACAATACAATTCCATTTCCTGATCACCAAACAAGTAGCCTATTACCACAATAATACGTATTGCGTGCCTACCTAATGACATAGCTAAGTCTGTTTTCGGCATGCATCCAGTCATATCTCCATCTCTGACCTAAACTGAATGTACTTAGTTAGGTTATAAACTGCATGTAGCACATGCTGAATAGCCTACATTCAGGACACATTTGTCTTTTCCCGTTGCTACTCCTTATAAGGAGCCTCCTTTGCAGTTTGACACCAGGCGCCTTCCTCCTTCCTCGTCCGAAAAAAAGCATTCAGTGACTCCTCCTTAACTTATGTGGATGTGTGGATATTAATTGAAGATGCTTTGTGAGCGTGCATTTGAAGAATAGGTGATTGCACAGTAGACCGGGACCTGAACCTGACGTGTCTGCATTAGTACTTTCCTGTGAGGAACCTCACCGCCATGAACCCGCCATGTGGAAGATGCAACAAAGCTGTTTATCCCACTGAAAAAATAAATTGCCTTGATAAGGTAAGTGATGGTGTTGATTGATTGATTGAAATTTGTATTAACAGATTGCAGAATGGGTACATGAGGTAAATTAGGTATGAATCATGTAGTGCAAAAATCAATTGCCTTGATAAGGTAAGTGGTGGTGTTGATTGATTGATTGGAAATTGTATGAACAGATTGCAGATTGGGTACAATACAATACAGTCCAGTTGTCATATAGATCTATGTCTGTTCTCTTGATTACGGACATGGTGTTAACTTAATAACTATAGGCTATTGTCTTTATTTAAAAAATATATACAGTATAAAAATTCATAATATACTGTAACAACGTCATACGTTCGTCTGTTAGCCTACTCTTAAAACTATAATTATTTATACGTTGTATAGCGTGGAGTGTACTTCAGCAGATGTTGCATAATTAGGCAATTTCTTAGCCAGCGCGCACGCACGCACACACACAAACACACACACACACACTCACGACACACACACACACACACACACACACACGCACACGCACACACACACGCACACACACGCCCGGAGAGAGATGAGAACCAAGACCACATCCTCATGCAATGATACAAATAATGTTACGTGTGTGTGTGTGTGTGTGTGTGTGTGTGTGTGCAGGGGTGTAGCTCCAGATTCTGGGCCCCATGAAATAATGTATGGGAATGCGAGCGCGCATAAGCGCGCGAGCGAATTTTTTTTGGGCAATTTTTTTATCGATGAAAACGCATAATATGGTTTTTACCTATACATTCGGATCAGCAGTTCAGCACCTGCACTGTTGGTGGGTGAGCCTAGTAAAGGATGTCGCATTGCGTTCATCTTCAATGAATGGACCAATGCAATAGTCTACCAAAGCCCCCCCTCTCTCTATATATATCTCACACACACACACACACACACACACACACACACACACACACACACTTCAGAAACAAACATAGTATCAATGAGAGCATCAATAATACACCTGAGTGATGTCTAGTAAAAAGCTACCCCCCCCCCCCCCAGCTACGCCCCTGTGTGTGTGTGTGTGTGTGTGCATATTTACCAACATCATTCACAATGAAAGCATGCATTCCTGTCTAAAGATTTCCCACATCACCCCAATCAGAGCGTGTCCAAATCATGGCCTGGGATCGGAGACACAATTTTCCTATGCTGCCATTGCAAATTACTTTTAAATAGCCATTTACTACACATAGTATAGGTTATTCCCATGTGGAGACATTGAACCAAGGTCATGGCCATGACATGAGCTTTCTGAAACTGAGTGAAAGGTTCTCTATAACATTAGACATGATACAGGCATGTTAAAAAAGCAAACCACTGTCTATTTCAATGGTTATCAATTTCTCAACTTCATTTTGGTTGCAATGTAATAACTCAGTAGTGGAGGCAATACTTTTTCTCTCTCTTTTATTTAGAAAAATAGACAAATAAAAACATAGACACCACATGTACACACACCCTTTCCCACAGTGACACACCAGTCCACCCATCCACATGCACCACCCATCCACATGCACCACCCAAAGGAACCCCTCCACCCATCCACATGCACCACCCATCCACATGCACCACCCAAAGGAACCCCTCCACCCATCCACATGCACCACCCAAAGGAACCCCTCCACCCATCCACATGCACCACCCAAAGGAACCCCTCCACCCATCCACATGCACCACCCAAAGGAACCCCTCCACATGCACCACCCAAAGGAACCCATCCACATGCACCACCCAAAGGAACCCAACCCATCCACATGCACCACCCAAACAAACCCCTCCACCCATCCACATGCACCACCCAAACAAACCCCTCCACCCATCCACATGCACCACCCAAAGGAACCCATCCACATGCACCACCCAAAGGAACCCAACCCATCCACATGCACCACCCAAAGGAACCCAACCCATCCACATGCACCACCCAAAGGAACCCAACCCATCCACATGCACCACCCAAACGAACCCCTCCACCCATCCACATGCACCACCCAAAGGAACCCATCCACATGCACCACCCAAAGGAACCCAACCCATCCACATGCACCACCCAAAGGAACACAACCCATCCACATGCACCACCCAAAGGAACCCAACCCATCCACATGCACCACCCAAAGGAACCCCTCCACCCATGCACCACCCAAAGGAACCCAACCCATCCACATGCACCACCCAAAGGAACCCCTCCACCCATCCACCACCCAAAGGAACCCAACCCATCCACATGCACCACCCAAAGGAACCTCTCCACCCATCCACACACACCACCCAAAGGAACCCAACCCATCCACACACACCACCCAAAGGAACCCATCCACACACACCACCCAAAGGGACCACACATGTGTTGCTGTATATATTTCTATACAGTTGTTGTTGTTATTGTTTTGTTGTTGATAAAGAAGGCCACATAATATTTACAGAAGGTAATGTCAATGATCTCTCTCTCTCTCTCTCTCTCTCTCTCTCTCTCTCTCTCTCTCTCTCTCTCTCTCTCTCTCTCTCTCTCTCTCACACACACACACACACACACTCACTAACTCACTCTCTCTTTCCACATTTGTCCCTAGTATTGGCACAAAGGTTGTTTCAGCTGTGAGGTGTGCAAGATGGCCTTGAGCATGAACAACTACAAAGGCTATGACAAGAAGCCCTACTGCAGTATGTGAGTGTTGAAACCACAGTGAATTAAACCACTAATGAAACCATTCCTCAACAATCACACAGTGAATGAAACCATTAATAACAATCACACAGGGAATTAAACCATTAACTCATTCAGTGCCGGAGGCCTAGAGCATCTTATGAATGATGAATTCCTCAAATGAATGAAAGCATTCCTCAACCATCACACAATGAATGAAACCAATTCCTCAACAATCACAAAGTGAATGAAACCACAACAATCACACAGTGAATGAAACAATCTGTGGAAATAAACCAAAGACATTAGTATTCTTGACAGATGATAAAAAAAAACTCTGGCTCTATGTAGAACAATTAAGCATTACATCATGCGACGGAGTGTGTTATAGGAATTAGATCACGCCTAGGGGTGGTTGTTAGGCCCGATGCGCAGCGGAGGGTCGTTAGACCCCCCTAGGCGTGATCTAATTCCTATAACACGACTTCAAGTGATGTAATACTTTTATACAATGGCCGAATTCACCCAACCTTATTGCTATAGAATAAACACACAGTAATTGAAGCATAATGGAGATTTATTCACAAAACCATCCGCAGAAAAAGTAGGTACAAAAAAAATAATAATAAGTTGCCTCCGTGTCTAGAAGCAGAGGGAGGTTGCTACAAAGCATGCCATCTAACAACAAACTTCATATCAATTCCGCTATGTATTATTGTTTTGACAATGGGTCATGACAAACCAATTACATAATCCAACATTGTGTAAACAACTAACATATTCCAGTTGACTGTATCTTTTTTTAATTATTTGTTACGAATATATCCATACTTCCATTGTGTCCGGGACGCGTAAAGATTTTGCCCAACTCACTTTCAGTTCCGCGTTCGGGATCCGCGATCTGATTGGCCACTGACGTTTCTCTCAGTGCCAATCGCGTTACACCTAGTTCTGCCTCGACACCCGCAATCTGATTGGCCACTGACGTTTCTCTCAGCGCCAATCGCGTTACACCTAGTTCTGCCGCTAAGAGCCTGCTAGCTAGCTAACGTTAGCTAACGTTAGCTAGCATTATCCAAGTCCGACATCACATCAATATACTGGTTGGTTAAGGTTAGAGTTTGGAATCAGGGCTGGTGGTCTATCGCCCTGCTCTAAAGACAAACTCTAACCATAACCAACTTCGAAAGAGAGCGACTTCGAAAGAGTCGCCAAGCTTAACCAGTGATCTAGGCGTAACGCGATTGGCGCTGAGAGAAACGTCAGTGGCCAATCAGATCACGGATCCCGAACGCGGAACTGAAAGTGGGTTGGGCAAAATCTTTACGCGTCCGGGACATCCAGTGAAATCGCTTCGTGTGACAGTGTCCTTTTGAAGCAGAGGGAGGTTGCTACAAAGCATGCCATCTAACAAACAAACTTCATATAAAATGACTCTGCTATAGAGCCACACTCCACTATGCACAAGTTTACAGACATACATGACATACAGATAGACAGTACTGCTACATCTATACATTTATGACTTACCAGATTTACAAATACAGTACTGTTTTTGTAGGGTGATTATGGTTTATTTACATTGAGGTTCTGGGGTCACGTGGAGTGTGTTATACGAAATAACAACCGGTAACTTCACTGTGCTTCTTAACCAATGATTGCTGTAAATCGTGTCGGTGCCCACGGCTTTACATATTCGGGGTAACATCATACATGTACATAGATCAAAATGTACAATGATACGTTCGTTTTCATCAATGTCAGCATGTCTTTTTTCCTTCTCCGGCTTCTCCTGCTGTATAAGTTTACAGACCTATATTATTCAATGAGACTGCCAGCCAGCTTTTGCGCGACGGAGAAATACAATTTCAATTGTGACGAGAGAAGATCATCTCCCGATTCAGATACAATTTAACACACACGGTTCCAAAGATATAAATGTTTTGCGGCACATTTTCACCCCGCAATGGATTCATGTTGTGCTTCTCTCCTCTCCGGCACCCGAGACAGAGAGCACTGTCAGCCAGTGGCCACTCCCCTCAGAACCCCCCGCGATTTATATTTTGTTTTACAATGGGTCATGACAAACCAATTACATAATCCAACATTGTGTAAACAACTAACATATTCCAGGTGACTGTATCTTTTTTTGAATGAGTCGTTATGACGAAATCAATATATCCACTCATAAAGATTATTGTCCGCCATCTTGGTTTCATTCGGAAAAGAATGAACGGCGGATTCATTCGGAAAAAAAAGTTATTCGGTTGTGGGCGGGTTCTGGGGTCACGTGGAGTGTGTTATACGAAATAACAACCGGTAACTTCACTGTTTCAGCCAATCAGAATCAAGAAATGTGCATGCCATTGTATAATGTACATTTGTACTTTTTTTAGTTTTTTGTTATACATACGTAGCTAAATGCATCTGTAGGGGTTGCGGTCATAAAGAAATGCATGATAAAATGGTTAAGGAAAGTAATCAAGTAGTTCAAGTTTGCAAGTTTGTTTTTTATTTGTCACATATAACGTACATGTACTTCACAGTGAAATGCTTGGTTCTGTATGAGCCCCTGAGAATGTGCTTCATACAGTAAAAAAGTAGTAAAGGAGGAATAACACTATACAATATACAATACAATCTACAAGCTAAAGTACAATCTAAGTACAGTGAGTGAAAATGCAGACAATGAGGTACAAACACTTTAACACTTTCCGTGCCAGACCCGACGATAGTCGGGTTAACTCGCCGAACGTTCAGCGCCAGACCGGAGTATAGTCGGTTTTGGTCGTTATTTCTTTTATTCGATATTTCCATTCATTATCCATCCAGGGAGCCTGGTGTTATCATTGAGAATGGGTCTGATCACAAAAGTCCAATACCGCCACCTGGTAGGTTGCGGCCGGTATTGCATATCCTTTGACCATCCTGCAAACACCGCCACGTATTCCTATACTTTAAAGCGTTGGCCTTTCAACCACAAAGTAAACAGCGCCCTCTGGCGCTGAATGAGTTAAGGTGCAAATGAGGTATGAATGTACTAGTGCAAATCTCTTTAATAAATAGATAAATATAATGTAGTGTTAAAGTGTCTAAAGTGAGTGTTAAGGTGAGTGTGTGCATGTGGATGTGTGTGCAATGTACTTATTGCACACAATGTACTTAGTACTTATCGGTCACAGCAGGAGTCTTCAGTAACTGGTGATCCATTTTGTGAATACACTCGTTCTCTGATGTAACAATATCCTTGATGGCAGACGACTCCTTGGAACAATCTCTATTAACATTACTGCTGCCTAATGTTAACATAACTACCGTAAATCCTCTAATAGTGGGGGGTACTCGAATAAAGGACGGGCCTCTTATATAAGCCGGGGGTTCGATACATGCAGACAAATACAGGCCGGCTTCCAATACAAGGTCGCAATATTTTTATATTTTTTTATTTTTCGTGCCTTGATATAGAATGAGATAAACTCTTGCCAATGCAAATTAAGTGCTGCCTCTCTCTACACTGACTACATTAACGTTTCCCTCGCGTTAGCATTAGCGTTAGCTAACGTTGTCATAGCCAGATCTGTGGTGTCAGCTGGATGACGTTGGCTTCGCTTGCAAACGTTGGTTAACGTTCGCTATCTATATGGCGTTGGCAGGCGGGGCTGGCGTTGTCCAGTTGACATTACAGATCATGATGGCTATGATAGCGTTAGCTAAAGCTACTGCATGTTATTGATTGATTGATTGATTGATTGATTGATTGAAAAGTTTATTAACAGATTGCAGAATGGGTACAGTACAGTACAGCTCAATACATACAATTGTTAAGGGGATGCAGACCAGAGAAAGACTTTCGACTTGTTTACATCAGGGTCCCCCATTTTCAATTCATCATAACATATATGACATACATGACATACAGATAGACAGTACTGCTACATCTATACATTTATGACATATCAGATTTGCAAATACAGTACTGTTTGTGATACAAAAGTGTCCAGAAAAGGAGTGTATATACATTTGGCATAGAAACTGTACATTGGAGGAGGTTGGTTGGGTGGGGTGGGGTTGGGTGAGGGCTGTACATTGGAGGTGGGGGGGGGGGGGGGGGGGGGGTTATCATCAACTCGATTTGACTGAGGAAGATTCGAGAAGGTACCACACGCTAAATCGTCCCCGGACCCCGCAACCTATAGACAGTTCCAACTTCAGTGTGTGAATTACGTAGTTTCACCCTGACAAAGCAAATAGTAAATACTCATGTGATCTGTATATGTTTATGTCTAAATAAAATCAATCAATCAATCAATCAATCACAATTCGAATTGGCCAGTTTGTGAAATTAAGGCCTGCCTCTTATATAAGCCTCTCTCTAATAAAGGCCTGGTGCTCTTTGCAGCTGAGGTAAATACAAGACCCGTCCTATATTTGAGGATTTACGGTATCAAGCATAGAACAACCTGTTACTTCACACTTGTTGCTGGCAAAGACTGTTCATCCCTGCATTGTTTCCACAACTTGGTTTAATCCAATAGTCAGTTCCTAAACTTTGTATAAATTAAATAAGACATTCAGGGAATTCAGGGTCATTATTCTCCCAGTTTGCGTGTCAGAGTGATCCGGGAACATAAACACACTAGCCACCACGGCTGGATGTCGAAGCTATGGAAGGCGGTTGTGGTCAAAAGGGGTAATGCGATTAAATGCATACATTTATTTTAACGTGTTAAGATTTTCAAATTAATTGAAAGATTTGTACCGCTTAATATTGGCAGCCCTGGTATTTGTATATATTTATATGTTGTGGTAAATGCAGGAAAATGGTGATTTAGCAAATATCTCTGTATGTTCTGCACATTCCCTGTGAGAGGAAAATGCAATGCAAGGATCATTCTAATTAACTCTTGTGTGTGCAGCCACGGCATGGTGAGTGCGTATTTACTTTTTGATGAATAATTGTAACAGATTCATATATAATCGACCACCATATTTCAGCAAGTGATCTGTATTTTAGGTTAGGTTCAGGCGTGACATCTCCAGTAGGGTTAAAATTGACCCAAATGCTTCAAAGCTTCAATCGTTGCCATGGTAATGACACAAAAATCAATATTCAAATGCATGTTTTTTTTTCTCCAAAAATAGGAATTAGCCCAAGAAATAACAATTAGCTTATTGAAATAATAACCCAACATTATTCATTATGAATCAACATCAGTTCTTCTCAAACAAGGATATTTAGAACTTTCAGAAAACCAGTTTAGCCGGGAAGATTTGCGCTTGCACCAGCAGAGCATTAGAACGCTGGTATTATGAGTGACGTAATAACAAAGCCAGTCATAACTGATGCTGTAGACTCATTCATTACTGTGTACGTGGCACAGTGGCACGGTGGTGTAGTGGTTATAACTGCCGCCTCACAGCTAGAAGGTCTAGGGTTCGATTCCCGCTTGGGGACCAGGGTTTCCGCATTGCCAGGTACTAGGGGTGGGGGGGAAAATCGATACGTAGTAGTATCGCGATACTTTGTGTGGCGATACTGTATCTGTAACTGAGGGGTACAATTCCCTGACTGTATTACTAGATATGATACTTACTACCACTACCTTTGTACTTAATATTCGGCCACCCAGTACACGGCATAAATATATTATCATGAACACTCTCACGTAGATGAAACGGATCCAACACAAATGCCCGAAACGATGGGGTACTGACTACGGTAGTATTCTCACCGCACGAAGCACTATATATTAACAGACTATTATTAGCTTAATAGACTACGTCCAACTCGACGATATAGTGCCAAATATGACTATTCAAATATTAATATACACGATGTCTCAATACCGATGGTAGGCCGAACTTGGCCTTACTCCCACACGTGGCATCGCGGGGAGGCTTTACGTCTGTGACTCTATTGGAGGGTAAGAAACTGGACTGAAAAGAAAGTCCTACTTTAGTAGCGCAGTATATATACGCACTATGAACAAATAGTCCCATTAGTGGTGCGGTAGCCAAATTCCTACGCGGAACTAGGACTTGTTCGTACATGTCGAGCGGTACGTTTGAACTGGGTCTGAGGGGTATGGCAGCCTGGCACCAAGGTCTCGACCAATAGTAGAATGGAGACTATTATGGGATGTTCAGTAGGCTAGAATGGATATTCAATGCATATTGTACAAGGAATATACAAGGGATATCAGGGAATATTAGAGAATATACAAATACAATTAAATATATATATATAAATAAATATATATATTCGGTTTAATCTGGCCCTTCACAACAGCCACCCCCTGAATAGGTCCCGGACCTAATCAGTTAAACGGAGACAGATTAATCGCGTTGTCTATTTACACATAAGGGTTTGCTGTAGGGGTCAGTCAACTTCACAAAGTCATAGGGTTGTAGGGTCATGGTCATCATCGATTGTGTCTGGGAGTCGAGGCAGTTCTATGAGCCTTGCCACGGGACGGGTGTAAGTGCGACCCTGGACGAGCACTTCAGCTGCTCGGACCTTGCCGTCGGCACCGGTGATCACTTTGCTTACGCGGCCGGCCGGCCACATAGCTCTGGGCAGTGATTGATCAATAATCATGACGACTGTTCCTTCTGTCAAATTGTCTCTCTCCTTTACCCACTTCTGGCGGGTCTGTAGAGACGGTAGGTAGTGCAGTAGGAAACTGTTCCAAAACTTGTCGGCTAATACTTGGCTGTACCTCCACATTCGTCGGCCGTTCGCTTCTTCAGGCCGGTACATTGTCTGGGGTAATGTGGGATCTAGCCGCCCCATCAGGAGTGTGTTGGGGGTAACTGGGTCGATATCCGCCACATCACTGGAGACATATCCGAGGGGCTTCGAGTTAAGTACTCCCTCAATCTCCGTGAGGACTGTCATTAGGACTTCTTCCGCCACAGTCTGGGCCCCAAGTACTGCGTACAGGGCTGTCTTTATGGAGCGCACTTCTCGTTCCCAAGTGCCACCGAAGTGGGGTGCGTTTGGGGGGTTGAATTGGAAATCAACCTGTGCTGGAGCGAGGTGGGTCTTAAGTTCTGGGCCCATAGCTTGGAAGCTCTCTCTCAGCTCTCTTTCGCCGCCTTTAAAGTTTGTCCCATGATCGGACAATAGGGTAGACGGTCTTCCTTTCCGTGATATGAATCTACGGAAGGCCATAAGGAATGAGTCTGTGCTCATGGTCGGGAGAAGCTCGATGTGTATCGCTCTGGTGGTCATGCATTTGAATACAATACCCCACCGCTTCTCGGTTCCTCTTCCTTTCTTTATGTGCAGCGGGCCAAAGCAGTCCATACCCGCTGAGTGGAATGGCTTGTCACCGATTCGGAGGCGACATGGAGGAAGGTCAGCCATCCTTGGTATGCTGGGCTGCGCGCGCCACTTGCGGCAGTCTAGACATGTTCGTTGGAAGCGTCGTACCGCCTCTCTTCCTTGTAGGATCCAGTAACGACGTCTGATTTCCGCGAAGACTCTTTCTGCTCCTGCGTGATGTACATCCTCATCGTATTTCTTTATAATCAGCTCTGTGACCTTGTGTCGGCTGTTCAATACGATCGGGTATTTAATGTCATCCGGTAGATTGGGGGCTCTGCGTAGGCGACCACCCACTCTGATGAGGGTGTGAGCGTCGCTCTCGGGGGCCAGGTGAATTAATCTGCTGTCGGATGGGACGGGCTTTCCTCCCTGTAGACAGGCCAATTCATCGGGGAACGAGTCTCTCTGGGCTCGCTGCAGTAGAAGCAATTCTGCTTCCTCGTAGTTAGCTGCTGACATATCAGCGGGGGACTTGCACTCCGGGTGGTACCGCAGGAATGTTCTTTGTTGTGCACTCTCTATGGACGTGCAATCGTTTATGTTAGGGTCGGTGGAGGCTACGGTGCTCAATCCACAGAACACAGACTTCTTAATTTCCACCTCCTCTGGACTTGCTTCCCTCGGGATAGGCATGGGCCACTGTCCTTCCGGGAGTCTTAGGAATGCGGGGCCGTCACTGTAGACATTGCGACGGGTGAGGTCATCCAGGGGCATCCCCCGGGTGATGACGTCAGCTGGGTTCTGTTTTGTATCAACGTAGCGCCACTCTGTTTCTCCGGTTAACTCTTCGGTTAAGTCTTGAATCTCGGTGACTCTGACTCCCACGAAGACTTTGTACTTGCATGAGTCCGATTTGATCCAGGCGAGTACCGTCGTGGAATCTGACCACAGGATTGTTCTAGACACCGGTATGGTGAGCTCACGTTGGATGAGCGTGGCTAGGTGCGCTCCGGCTAGGGCTGCGCAGAGCTCTAGACGTGGGATAGATTGTTGCTTGCGTGGGGCTATTCTCGAGCGGGCGAGGACAAATGCTGTGTAGATCTCTCCCCCCTGGTCTTGGGCCCGCAAGTAGGGTACTGATCCGTATGCGACCTCTGAGGCGTCACTGAAGACGTGTAAGTCCATTTTACATGTCTCTGGCCTCACCGTGGGTGGGAAGTAGCTTCGGCGCATATTAACGCCTGGGAGTGAGTGGAGCTCCATCTCCCACTCTCTCCAGGTGGATGCAAGGTGTGCAGGAATGGGGTCGTCCCAGCCCTGGTCCTTGTCCCACAATGCTCGTACAATCATTTTTGCCCTGGTGGTGTACGGTAGAATACATCCTAGCGGGTCATATTGTCGGGCGAGTGTTGTGTACACACTCCGTCTGGTGGTCGGCGCCGCCGCCGGCCTTCCCTGCTCCGTAGTCAGGGGCTTGTGTCTGTAGTGAAGCGAATCTGTTTTGAATCGCCACACCAATCCCAGGGTCATCTCCTGGGCTTCTCCCGGGATTGTAGCCATCCAGGTCTCGCTGCTGGCTGCCTTGTCCTCGGAGGAGAGGCTGCGCAGTACTTGCGGATCGCTGCTGGCCCACTGCCTGAGATCAAAGCCGCCTTTGATCAATGAGGCGCGGAGTTTAATCAGGAGAGCCTCGGCTTCTTCCTGGGTTGAAAGGCTTTGTAGACAGTTGTCTACGTAGAAGCTGTTCTTTACGCTGTGTCGGACCTCTTCGTCCGCTGCTGGGTCCTCTGCTACATGTTTCTGTAGTGCAAATGTCGCACAGCAGGGGCTGCACGTCGTTCCGAAGGGGAGGACTTCCCATTGGTAGATGGCTGGGTGCTCATCTCCTGGCTTCTCTCTCCATAGGAACCGTAACAGGGGCTTGTCCGCCTCTACTAATCTCACCTGCAGGAACATTCCTTTAATGTCCCCGCTGATGGCCACCTTTTCCTGGCGGAAGCGGAGTAGAACGCCGAGTAGGGAGGGGCCGAGTGTGGGACCGGGCAGTAACTCTTTATTCAGATTTTGGGATCCGATCTGGTAGCTGCAGTTAAATACTATGCGGTCTTTACCGTTGTGATGGACCTTGTGGTGGGGCACGTACCACGATTCAGTGGTCTGGTCAGCCTCTTTAATGTCCATCTTTGTGACGTGTCCCGCTGTGATGAGCTTCTCAATCTCAGCGCGGTATACACTCTCTTGGGCGGGGTTCTTGGCTAAGCGCCGCTCCGTGTTCAGCAGGTACCGTTCTATGGCGTCTGTCTTGGCGTGGAAAGTAGGCATTCCTTCTCGCCGCAGGAGTGGCGTGGCGTATCTCAACACGCCGTTGACCGGGACTCTCTTGGTCCCTGTCTCGAGGAGGTGAATGGCGTAAATGTCATCTTTAGAGCGAATGTCTTTCTTTCCATTCTTAAAGGGCATTTGTTCCAAGCTCCATAGCCGCTCTACGTGTTGCAGGAGTGCGGTTTCTCCCTCTGTGACTCGGGAGTGGAGACATCTAGTGGCTGTACTTCGGTTGAGAGATTTGGCGAGCGGGCCTTGGAGAGTCCATCCCAAACGGGTCTCGACTGCTGCAGGACAGCCTCGGGGTCCGGTATGAACCCGGTCTATCGGGACAATGAGGTCTGCATGGTCGGAGCCTATCAACAGGGTCGGCATAGCATTGTCTATGAGCGGGATCGGTAACTTGCGCAGATGTGCATATTTCTCCATCAGCTTGGCGACGGGGTATGTGTACCGCGACAGTCCTATTTCTTGGCTGGTGAAAGCGTCTGCAATCTGGTACCGTCGCTCAGGCTGGCCGCTTGCTGCGATAGAGAATGAGACATTCTCGCCCTTTATCGTCTTCAAATCTCGTCTTATTGTCCGAATTGTCATTTGGGTTTCGCTTCCCCGCAGCCCTAGCTGGGCCGCAGCGGAGGCGAGCAGCAGGGTCTTCTCTGACCCGTCATCGAGGACGGCGTAAGTGTCCAGGACTTTATTCTGGTAGCTTAGTGTCACACGCACTACTTTTAGGAGTACTCGGGCTCCACTGCTGCTGGCGGGATCGATGTACATGACGCTCGCTTTGCGGCTGGATGGTGCAGGTGAAGGGCGCCGTCTGTTACTGTCGTGAAGTATGTCCAGATGGGCTCCATCGCACTTGGTGCACCTTTTCTTTAAGCGGCATTCGGCTGCCATGTGTGAGCGCGCACAGCGAAAACAGCGCTTGTTGGACTTTATCCATTGACCTGCTTCCTCCGCGTTCAGCTTGGGGAAGGAGTCACATTGCGCTAGCCAGTGTTCTTTCTCACAGTAGGGGCACACTATCTTCCACTTCTCCGTTCTGGAGGGGGTACTGTGGCTCCTGCTGCTCGGTACTGACTCCGATTGGTGCATCACAGTCACCGATCTTCTTCCATCATTTAGTCGTCTGGTTCCTTCTCTGGAGCCAGGGGTGCTCCGTCCGAATGTATCTAGCCGTAGGCTGCTGACTTCTCTCGCCAGGAAGTCTGCTAGATCGAGGAGGTTCGGTTCGGGGCCATTCGGGTCTCTGTGGTCCCTCTGCCGCCTAAAGCGCTCCTGACGGGCGGGCGGCAGCTTCTCCAGGATCCTTTCCACATTTGAGTTGGCGTAAAGTTCATACTTCCCCTTCTCTCTTTGCGCTCCCAACATCCCTACCAGGGACTGCACTCTGATGGACAGGTCGTCCAGTGCTCGATTGTCTATTGCTGGGGGTAAGCGGTCGATGTGTCGGATCTCCTGGATCACGTAATCCCATATGCGCCCATACCTCTGGTCCAATGCTACCAGCGCTGCTGTGTATGGGGTGGTGGAAGTCGCGTAGGCGAGCGCTATATTATGTGCGCGGGGCACCTTTAAGTGCTGCAGTAGGATGGCGTATTTGTGGCGTTCATCCAATACATCCACCAACATGGTCTCCAGACACATGCGGAGTTCTGTATACTGGGCCCGGTTCTCTTGGGTGAAGTCGGGTACCATAGGCGTGCCAATGTATGACGCTGACTGTGGATACATCGGCGAGCGTTGGGGGAGAGGCCTCCTAGGCGAGTCTCCTCCCGCTCCTTGGTATGGGCTGGTACCGGCAGTGTACCATGGCCCGCTTGTCCAGGTGCTGTTCCTCGGTGCGGGTCGTGCTCACCCGTGTATAGAGTCGGGGGTCTGTAGCGCAGCTCCGCGGGAGTATAGCCTGGGCTGTACCGGACCTCCTGGTCCGGTAGAGTACTGTGCTGTCTTCGGGCGCGGTTCTCCTCCTCTTCCTCTTCGTCTTCAGTTAGGTCATCCAGTGCTTGTAGTCTCTGGTTTAGCCTCTCCACAGGATATGCTGCTCCTTCCCGGTTGCTAGGTCTCGCTTGGACCGGTGGGGGGAGGTGGTCTGTGGGGGGTATAGACCTCGTCTGTTGGTCAAGTTCAGGGTTGTTTACTCGGCTAGGGGATGCCGCCCTGGAGGTGTGTCTAGACGAGTTCCTGGAGCCTCTGGCGGAGGGAGAGGGTGTTGTCCGTCTGATCAGCTGTTCTATTAGTTGCGCTTGCTGTCTGTCGCGCTCTGCGTCCCGTAGAGCACCAGCAGCTGCTCGCTGGCTGTCTGCTCGGTCTCGGGCCACATTCTCTTCCATCTGAATGCGTCTTATTTCCAGGCGTATGTGCTCTTCTTCGCTCCGTTGCTGTAGCTGCAATCGATCGCGTTCACCCTGGAGTCTATCGCGTTCAGTAGAGGCTTTCAGGCTGACGAGGAATGCCTGCTGTAGGGTCCTCTCTGCCTCGCTGGGAGAAGGCGGTTGTATAGGGGAGCCTTCCCTCGGGGTACTCCTTGCGGAGCCTTGGAGCTCTATCTCCACGGTGCTCTCCCCGTCTTCTTCCGTGCCGAGTTCTCTCTCGGTAGCGTTGTATTCCTCCCGGGACTCATCGGGGACTACTTCTTCAGTACTGGCGGGGTGTGAAGTCATGTCTGGTTCCCACTGGTCCCCACCGTGAACTTGGTCAGTTACATTAGAGCCCGTAGGGGCCTCTATGGTCGGGGTAGTCTGGGCGTTGGGGTTAGACATACTTTTACTTTCTAGTTTTACCGCGTTTACTGTTAGTAGAAGACTAGGTTGTTGACTGACAGCGTAAGCCTCTAAGTACTGAGGGAGCCGTCGTTCGCGCTGCGGGCGTTGGTTAGGAGGATCGTTTCGTGGAGTGTTCATCATAGGCCATTTCAATATTAATAACACTATATTAATATTACACTGATTACCCCTCCGGCTCGAAGGACCAATTGTAACTGAGGGGTACAATTCCCTGACTGTATTACTAGATATGATACTTACTACCACTACCTTTGTACTTAATATTCGGCCACCCAGTACACGGCATAAATATATTATCATGAACACTCTCACGTAGATGAAACGGATCCAACACAAATGTACGAATTAGAAACAGGTCTTTATTTCCTACACAGCGATGGTGTGTAGAATAAACACTTAATCACTTAATTACATTTATGAATTGAAATAGTATGCACTTTTATGGCAAGGAGTATTCGTCGGTATATCAATAGATAATGTCCAATCTCTGAAGGCGCAGGTGGTAAATATACGACCTGGAATAGTTAAGGAATAACAGCAATGATACTTTAATGATTATAGGCTGGATACACTAGAGGGGGTTAATCCGGTCGCTTGTAAGCCGACAGGAGTAGGAGGGGGGGGGGGTAGAATCCAGCTGCCTCGTCCGGCCAAGGGTATCCCAGGAGAACCCACTGTAGTGCCGTTCAATGCGCCGGCGATCCTTGGACCACAGATGAAAGCAGGTGGACTCTTTGTGGGCCGGCTCTCTCCGGTCCACGGGGGAGAGATGTGGAGAGACCTCGTCTTGCAGAGCGTCTCCTCACCTTGCGTCCTCTCCAGGGGGGGGGGTTCCAACACACGGTAGTGTCGGGGGTCTTTATCCATAGAATAATCAAAGTATCCAAAGCATAATCCGTGCCTGGGAAGGCGGGCTGTCGTCGGTAGAATAATCCGGTATACAGGTCCACTCGCTCGTCGGCTCTGGGGCTCCTCGGGTGCAGCTTCACATAGGGTCAACCACCCTGGGTAAGCAGCCAGTTCTCTGCCCGAAACGATGGGGTACTGACTACGGTAGTATTCTCACCGCACGAAGCACTATATATTAACAGACTATTATTAGCTTAATAGACTACGTCCAACTCGACGATATAGTGCCAAATATGACTATTCAAATATTAATATACACGATGTCTCAATACCGATGGTAGGCCGAACTTGGCCTTACTCCCACACGTGGCATCGCGGGGAGGCTTTACGTCTGTGACTCTATTGGAGGGTAAGAAACTGGACTGAAAAGAAAGTCCTACTTTAGTAGCGCAGTATATATACGCACTATGAACAAATAGTCCCATTAGTGGTGCGGTAGCCAAATTCCTACGCGGAACTAGGACTTGTTCGTACATGTCGAGCGGTACGTTTGAACTGGGTCTGAGGGGTATGGCAGCCTGGCACCAAGGTCTCGACCAATAGTAGAATGGAGACTATTATGGGATGTTCAGTAGGCTAGAATGGATATTCAATGCATATTGTACAAGGAATATACAAGGGATATCAGGGAATATTAGAGAATATACAAATACAATTAAATATATATATATAAATAAATATATATATTCGGTTTAATCTGGCCCTTCACAACAGTATCCATACAGGGATATTTAATTATTTATAAAAAAAAACAGTAGTCCACACACACACACACACACACACACACACACACGTGCATTCAGTTAAGTTGGAATATGACTGTAATACAAACAGTTCAGTTTGTCAGGTACATGCAACACAGATTACAGTGTTTACATCTGTCTGCTTGAGAAAATACCATGTTCTGCAATACAAATTATTGAAGTGAGATAAACAGACTGAACTTTATTTTATTAGTTAAAACATGTTGACAAAGTTTTACTTTGCAGTTGAAAAAAGGTAATAAAAGAAATTTGATAAAATAAAAAAATGTATTCGCAATACTCAGCATATCGCGATATATTTAGTATCGCGATACTATCGTATCGTGATGCAAGTATCGCGATAGTATCGTATCGTGAGGTCTCTGGCGATTCCCACCCCTACCAGGTATCCAGGTGGGGTATCTCCCGGGCCTTTCTGTGTGGAGTCTGCATGTTCTCCCCCCGTGCTCGCAAGGGTCCCCCCCCCCCCGATAAGATGAACCGAATGGAAAAACATGCACAACAGATAGATAACGCTGTCGTGTCCCTGATGAAGATGGACAGGAGCACTTGGATTGGTCCCCGGGGTTGCGGCCCCACGCCGACGCCCCTATCTGCTCCCGGCTGCCCTTGGTGGGAAGGACGACGGGATGGGTCAAGTGCAGAGACTCAATCGCATTGGCGACCCAACTAAAATTGCATGTGTGTGTGTTCCTGTGTGTGTGCCGCCCATCGCATGTGTGTGTCACTGCATGCTGAATAAAGACTTCTTCAAAGTCCAGTTATTATTAACACTATCAGTGCCGGCCTTGTTTACCTTTAACCCCCTTGAATGCCATCATCCACTTCAATGTTAGCGTTAAAAAACGCATAATCTATGTTTTAAATTATGGCTACCGTAATTCCTCTAATAGTAACCCCGGCTTGTATTTGTTTCAACTGTAGCGGATACCAGGCTTGTATTAGGAGGAGGCATGTATAAGAGAGAGGCCTATATTTCTAATTTTCAAACCGATCATAATGAATAAATCAACATTTTGTGTCAGTTTGAACCCAGTAAAATGTACTGGGTTCATTTATTGAAACCAAGTACTGTATGAAATACGGTAGTAAACAGTGCAATTACAGGTGGTCAAAAAAAGTAAAATAAAGTAAAATAGTGCAATCACAATACTGGTATAATAATAATAATAATAATAATAATAATAATAATAATAATAATAATAATAATAATAATAATAATAATAATAATAATAATAATAATAATAATAATAATAATAATAATAATAATAATAATAATAATAATAACTTCATTTTATACAATTCTGAGGTAGGCTTACTCTCTTGGTAAACATTAACACCATAGCATTATATGGTATTTACTGCACAGCCAGGCCAGCATATAACAACAATAACAAAATATACCCGGCTTGTATTAGGAGGCCGGCTTATAATTGCTTAGCTCAACAGCGCACCCGGTCATTAATAGAGACCCGGTTTTTAATTGAATACCGGTTACTATTAGAGGAATTACGGTATGTGTCTAATCTGCCCGTCGCTTATCAATGACTTGTTTGCAGTCAACATTGTCAAAAACGGATTGTTTTTTAATCGGTTCATATCCTTTTTATAGCATTTCGAAAAGCTATTGTTCTCTCGATTTTTTTTTGAAAATTGAAAGATTCCCCCATAAACGGCATTTATTGGAATATTCTCGAATACACTAGACACGTTGTCATTTGTCTGCCTATTTATGAATCGTTTTCAAATAAACGCTAGATTATCGATAGTATATGTGTACTTATGCACGCTATAGAAGCGGGCTGAAAAATCTATTCTCATTTCCTCAACATCACACACACACACACACACACACACACACACATACACACACACGGCACATGCTGATATCTCAGTGAATACAGCTCTGATTATCCTAAAACTGGTAACATAGACTCCTTACCTTAGATCAGATGTTCTCCAAAAAGATTATTCCAATTCCTGATCGTCATTCCAAATATCGATCGCGTTTATTGATTGATTATTGGCTGCTGTAAATATATATTCCACGCTGCTTTCCAACTCACGATAACTTCCCTCATCATCAGATGGCTTGCCAGCACAGTGGAGCCAGTTGGCTCCCCCCACAGGGATCCAGCAGTATAATCGAATGACCTGCAGTTACACAGGGATAGACGATAGGGGGCGGTATTTTCCCATCTGGGCTCCTAGAGGGGCTGCTGTACCAACGGGAGACTCGGTTGATGAAATATGAATTCAGATCGCTAATAAAAAAATAAAACGACAAATCGCGTCGTCGGCACTCAACGGGGGGCATGATAAGACGACAATACACGTCGTCGGCATTCAAAGTGTTAAGACTGTCAGTATCGTGGAAGGGGAAGGATTTAAACATTATTAAACAGCTTTCTCCACACTTACTGTTGTTATTTAACCCTTGTGTCTGAAAACTAAAGTGTTACACTCTTACCATTAGGGATTGATTGATTGATTGATTGATTGATTGATTGATTGAACATTTTATCAACAGATTTCAGAATGGGTACAATACAGTACAGCTCAATACACACAATTGTTAAGGGGATGCAGACCAGGGAAAGACTTTCGTCTTGTTTACATCAGGGTCTCCCATTTTCAATTCATCATAACATATGACATACAGATAGATAGTACTGCTACATCTATACATTTATGACATACCAGATTTACAAATACAGTACTGTTTGTGATACAAAAAAGCATCTAAAAAAGAGAGTATATACATTTGACGTAAAAACGACATTGGAGGAGGTTGGGTAGGTGGGGTGGGGGGTGGGGGGGAACTGTACATTGGAGGTGGTTGGGTGGGTGGGGAAACTGTACATTGGAAACCTTACTTGGTCCCAAGAAGAGGGTCTCGTGTATTATTGGGTTAGGACATTTACTGTACATTGGAGGGGGTTGGGTTAGGACATTTACAGGGGCCGAACCTGTTTCGAATTGCAGTCTCCCGTAGGTGCTCTTTGAGAGTGGTTTTGAAAGTGGGTAGTGATTCACATTCCTTTACAGCTTTGGGTAGGGCGTTCCACATTGATGTGGCATAATTGAAAAACGTGTTTAGTCCCTTGTTTGAGCCGAATCTGGGTTTAACATGATTTGTGGAGCTCCCTCTGGTGTTGTGGTCGTGGTATTCACTGACCTTTGGGAAGTATTTTGACATGTACATGGGTACCTTAGTTGTGTAGTGTATCTTGTAGACCAGGCCTATTGCAAGTTGCTGTACTCTGTCGTCTACTCTAAGCCATCCTAGGTAGTCAAAGTGGGCAGGGGTGAGGTGGGTTTTAGGAGTAAGGTCTGACCAGTTTGTCTGACCAGGATCATCTGTGGTGTTGGTGGGTGCATAACATTGTATGACATGTAGGTTAATTCTTTTATGGGTGGTTTTAAATCTTGCTGTGATGATTCTGGAGTTGATGGGCTCCCAACTGATGAGGGCCCTCTGCGCTTCTTTGGAGAGCATGAGTGCCACTCCCTCCGTGTGTGGTGCTTTCTCATCCGGGTGTCCGGAGAAGATTATGGATTCACCACTGGACAGTTTGACTTCTCCTGTCTGGAGCCATCTGGTTTCACACAAGCCGAGGATAGAGAGCTTGTATCTTTTCATCTCTTCTGCGATGACTGGCGTTTTCCCCGCTGTGTACATGGTCCTGATGTTCCAGGTTGCGATGTTGGTAGACCGCCTAGGGCAGGGGTTGCCAAAGTCGGGGTAGCAATTTTTTTTTTTTTTTTTTATGCAGTCAGGCCACTGAACTTAGAAGCAGGCCAGGACAGTGTTTCTAGTTGCAGCAGCGCAATAGTTAGATAACCTAGGTGGGGAACAACCAGGAGATCACTGCAACTCATACAAGTTGGAGAACTATCTCTCTCTCTCTCTTGCTCTCACACACACACACAAAAGGAGCCGCATGTGATTGGTGGAGGTGGGACCCTTACAAAAAACTGTTGTTGCTAATCATTGACACATGCTAGCCTGTAATAATCCCCCCCAGAAAAATCTACTTTGCATTTGATATATTGCAAATATATGCCATCACACACACTGGCATTTAAAGGGTTAGAATTATAAAATTAAAATGTGGTGTTATGATCAGGGCTGAAGTTGAATAAAAGATTGTATTATTTATTTTCAATCTGACATTACAAAAAAACTGAAAATCCATCAAAATCAGTGTTGTTGCTAATCATACATATTGTAACTGAGGGGTACAATTCCCTGACTGTATTGTTAGATATGATACTTACTACCACTACCTCTTGTACTTTAGACTCTGGCCACCCAGTACTAGGTATAAATAATTATGATAAACACTCCCACCTGATGAAACGGATCCAACACAAATGTACCAAGTCGAAAGTCTGCGTTTAATAATAATACATAGCAAAAGGTATGTACAACGATCACTTAATTACATTTATGATTTGAAATAGTATGCACTTTTATGGCAAAGGAGTATTCGTAGGTAGATCAATATCGAATGTCCAATCTCTGATTGCGCAGGAAGCAAATATACAACCTGGAATATTTAGGGAACAATAGCAATGATACTTGAATGATTATATAGCTGGATACACTAGGGGGAGGTTCCGACTGCTTGTAGGACAGCTGGAGGGGGGGGTAGAGTCTGGCTGTATCCCGTCTGGCCGAGGGTATCCTGGGAGAGCCCACAGTCGTGCGACCCGGTGCCCAGCGATCCTCGATCCACAGATGAAAGCAGTTGGACTCTCTGTGGCCGGCGTCCTCCGGTCCACGATGGAGAGACGTGAGGCGACCTCGTCGTGTAGAGCGTCTTCTCACCTGTCGTCCTCTCCGGGGGGGGTATTTCCAACACACCGCAGTGTTGGCCTTTATCCATAGAATAATCAAAGTACTCAAAGCATAATCCAAGCCGGGGAAGGCTAGCCGTCGTCGGTAGAATAATCCAATATACAGGTCCACTCGCTCTTTGGCCTGGAGCTCCTCGGGTGCAGCTTCACGTGGGGTCAACCACCCTGGATAAGCGTCCAGCTGATGCCCGAAACGATGGGGGTGCTGATTACTATAGAACTCTTACCGCACGAGGCACTACATATGAATAGACTATTATTAGCTTAATAGAATACGTCCAACTCGACGATATAGTGCCAAATATGACTATTCAAATATTAATATACACGATGTCTCAATGCCGATACTGGGCCGAATTGGCCTTACTGCCCACACGTGGTTTGCGGGGAGGCTTTTGCGTCTGTCACTCTGTTGGAGGGTAAGGAACTGGACTAAAAAGAAAGTTCTACTTTAATAGCGCAGTATATATACGCACTATGAACAAATAGTACCATTAGTGGTGCGGTAGACATATTCCTACGCGGAACTAGGACTTGTCCATACATGTTGAGCGGTACGATTGAAACTGGTCTGAGGGGTATGGCGACCTGGCACCAAGGTCTCGTCCAATGGTAGAATGGAGACTATTATGGGATGTTCAGTAGACTAGAAGGGATATTCAATGCATATTGTACAAGGAATATACAAGGGATATCAGGGGATATACAAATACAATTAAATATATATATATAAATAAATATATATATTTGGTTTAATCTGATCCTTCAGAACAGCCGCCCCCTAATTGGTCCCAACCCAATTAGTTAAGCAGAGACAGATTAACCACACTGTCTACCACTCAAGGGTTCGCTGTAAGGGTCAGTCAACTCACAAAGTCATAGGGTCATGGTCATCATCGATTGTGTCTGGGAGTCGGGGCAGTTCTATGAGCCTCGCCACAGGACGGGTGTAAATGCGCCCCTGGACGAGTACTTCAGCTGCTCGGACCTTGCCATCGGCACCGGTGATCACTTTGCTTACGCGGCCAGCCGGCCACATAGCTCTGGGTAGTGACTGGTCAATAATCATGACGACTGTTCCTTCCGTCAAATTGTCTCTCTCTTTTACCCACTTCTGGCGGGTCTGTAGAGACGGTAGGTAGTGCAGTAGGAAACTGCTCCAAAACTTGTCGGCTAATACTTGGCTGTACCTCCACATTCGTCGGCCGTTCGCTTCTTCAGGCCGGTACATTGTCTGGGGTAACGCGGGATCTAGCCGCCCCATCAGGAGGGTGTTGGGGGTGACTGGGTCGACATCTGCTACATCACTGGAGACGTAACCGAGGGGCTTTGAGTTCAATACTCCCTCAATCTCCGTGAGGACTGTCATTAGGACTTCTTCCGCCACAGTCTGGGCCCCAAGTACTGCGTACAGGGCTGTCTTTATAGAACGTACTTCTCGTTCCCAAGTTCCACCGAAGTGGGGTGCGTTTGGGGGGTTGAATTGGAAGTCAATCTGGGCTGGAGCGAGGTGGGTCTTAAGTTCTGGGCCCATAGCTTGGAAGCTCTCCCTCAGCTCTCTTTCTCCGCCTTTGAAGTTTGTCCCGTGATCGGACAATAATGTAGACGGTTTTCCTTTCCGTGATGTGAATCTTCGGAAGGCCATAAGGAATGAGTCTGCGCTCATGGTCGGAAGGAGCTCGATATGTATCGCTCTGGTGGTCATGCATTTGAATACAATACCCCACCGCTTCTCGGTGCCTCTTCCTTTCTTTATGTGCAGCGGGCCAAAACAGTCCATGCCTGTTGAGTGGAATGGCTTGTCGCCGAGTCGGAGGCGACATGGAGGTAGGTCAGCCATCCGTGGTATGCTGGGCTGCGCGCGCCACTTTCGGCAGTCTAGACAGGTTCGCTGGAAGCGTCGCACCGCCTCTCTTCCTTGAAGTATCCAGTAACGACGTCTGATTTCCGCGAAGACTCTCTCTGCTCCTGCGTGGTGTACATCCTCGTCGTATTTCTTTATAATCAGCTCTGTGACCTTGTGTCGGCTGTTCAATACGATCGGGTACTTAATGTCATCCGGTAAATTGGGGGCTCTCCGCAGGCGACCACCCACTCTGATGAGGGTATGTGTGTCACTCTCGGGGGCCAGATGAAGCAATCTGCTGTCTGATGGGACGGGCTTTCCTCCCTGTAGACAGTCTAGTTCATCGGGGAACGAGTCTCTCTGGGCTCGTTGCAGTAGAAGCAGTTCTGCTTCCTCGTAGTCAGCTGCTGACATATCAGCGGGGGACTTAATCTCTGGGTGGTGCCGCAGGAATGTCCGTTGCTGCGCACTCTCTATGGTAATGCAATCGTCTATGTTGGGGTCTGCGGAGACAACAGTGCTCAATCCACAGAACATGGGTTTCTTATTCTCAGCCTCCTCGTCACTTGCTTCCCTCGGGGTGGGCGTGGGCCAATCTCCTTCCGGGAGCTTGAGGAATGCTGGTCCGTCACTGTAGATGTTATGACGGGTTAAGTCATCTAGGGACATTCCCCGGGTGATGACGTCAGCTGGGTTGTGTTTTGTATCAACATAGCGCCAGTTTGCTTCTCCGGTTAACTCTCCGGTTAACTCTTGAATCTCAGTGACTCTGACTCCCACGAAGACTTTGTATTTGCATGAATCCGATTTGATCCAGGCGAGTACTGTCGTGGAATCTGACCACAGGATTGTTCTATGCACCGGAATGGTGAGCTCACGTTGGATGAGCGTGGCTAGATGCGCTCCTGCGAGGGCTGCGCAGAGCTCTAGACGTGGGATAGACTGTTGCTTGCGTGGGGCTATTCTCGAGCGGGCGAGGATGAATGCTGTGTAGATCTCTCCCCCCTCTTCTTGGGCCCGCAAGTAGGCTACTGATCCGTAGGCGACCTCGGAGGCGTCACTGAAGACGTGTAGATCCATTTTACATGTCTCTGGCCTCACCGTGGGTGGGAAGTAGCTTCGGCGTATATTAACGCCTGGGAGTGAGTGGAGTTCCATCTCCCACTCTCTCCAGGTGGATGCAAGGTGTGCGGGAATGGGGTCGTCCCAGCCCTGGTTCTTGTCCCACAATGCTCGTACAATCATCTTTGCCCTGGTGGTGTACGGTAGTATACATCCTAACGGGTCATATTGTCGGGCGAGTGTTCTGTACACACTCCGTCTGGTGGTCGGTATTGCCGTCGACCTTCCCTGCTCCGTGGTCAGGGGTTTGTGTCTATAGTGGAGCGAATCTGTTTTGAAGCGCCACACTAGTCCTAGTGTCATCTCTTGGGCTTCTCCTGGGATTGTGGCCATCCAGGTCTCGCTGCTCGCTGCCTTGTCCTCGGAGGAGAGGCTGCGCAGTACGTGCGGATCGCTGCTGGCCCACTGCCTGAGATCAAAGCCGCCTTTGATCAGAGAGGCGCGGAGTTTAAGTAGGAGAGCCTCGGCTTCTTCCTGGGTCGAAACGCTTTGTAGACAGTTATCTACGTAGAAGCTGTTCTTCACACTGTGTCGGACCTCTTCGTCCGCTGCTGGGTCCTCTGCGACATGTCTCTGTAGTGCAAATGTAGCACAGCATGGGCTGCATGTAGTTCCGAAAGGGAGGACTTCCCATTGGTAGATGGCTGGGTGCTCATCTCCTGGCCTCTCTCTCCATAGGAACTGCAACAGGGGCTTGTCCTCCTCTACTAATCTCACCTGCAGGAACATCCCTTTGATATCCCCGCTGATAGCCACCTTGTCCTGGCAGAAGCGGAGTAGTACGCCTAGTAGGGAGGGGCCGAGTGTAGGACCGGGCAATAGCTCTTTATTCAGATTGTGGGATCCGATCTGGTAGCTGCAGTTAAACACGATGCGGTCTTTGCCGTTGTGATGAACCTTGTGGTGGGGCACGTACCACGATTCAGTCGTCTGGTCGGCCTCTTTAATGTCAATCTTTGTGACGTGTCCCGCTGTGATGAGCTTCTCAATCTCAGCGCGGTATACACTTTCTTGGGCGGGGTCCTTGGCTAAACGCCACTCTGTGTTTAGTAGGTACCGCTCTGTGGCGTCTTTCTTTGCGTGAAAGGTAGGCATCCCTTCCCGCCGCAGGAGTGGCGTGGCGTATCTCAACACGCCGCTGACTGGGACTCTCTTTGTTCCCGTCTCGAGGAGGTTAATGGCGTAGATGTCGTCTTTAGAGCGAATGTCTTTCTTTTCGTTCTTAAAGGGCATTTGTTCTAAGGTCCATAGCCTCTCTACATGCTGCAGGAGTGCAGTGTCTCCCTCTGTGACTCGGGAGTGGAGACAGCTAGTGGCTGTGGTTCGGTTGAGAGATTTGGCGAGTGGGCCTTGGAGAGTCCATCCTAGGCGGGTCTCGACTGCTGCAGGACAGCCTCTGGGTCCGGTATGAACCCGGTCTATCGGGACAATGAGGTCTGCATGGTCGGAGCCTATCAACAGTGTCGGGGTAGCACCGTCTATGAGTGGGATCGGTAGCTTACGTAGATGTACATATTTCTCCATCAGCTTGGCTACGGGGTATGTGTACCGCGAGAGTCCTATTTCTTGGCTGGTGAAAGCGTCTGTAATCCTGTACCGTCGCTCGGGCTGGCCGCTTGCTGCGATAGAGAATGAGACATTCTCGCCCTTTATCGTTTTCAAATCTCTTCTTATTGTCCGAATTGTCATTTGGTTTTCGCTCCCCCGCAGCCCTAGCTGGGCCGCAGCGGACGCGAGCAGAAGGGTCTTCTCTGACCCGTCATCAAGGACGGCGTAAGTGTCCATGACTTTATTCTGGTAGCTCAATGTCACACGGACTACCTTTAAGAGCACTCTGGCTCCGCTGCTGCTGGCGGGGTCGATGTACATGACGCTTGCTTTGCTGCTGGATGGTGCGGGTGGAGGCCGCCGTCTGTTACTGTCGTGGAGTATGTCCAGATGGGCTCCATCGCACCGACTGCACTTTTTCTTTAAGCGGCATTCGGCTGCCATGTGTGATCGCGCACAGCGAAAACAGCGTCTGTTGGACTTTATCCATTGACTCGCTTCCTCCGCATTCATCTTGGGGAATGAGTCACATTGTGACAGCCAGTGTTCTTTCTCACAGTAGGGGCACACTATCTTCCACTTCTCCTTTCTTGAGGGGGTACTGTGGCTCCTACTGCTTGGCACTGACTCTGATTGGTGCATGACAGTCACCGATCTTCTTCCATCATTTAGTCTCCTGGTTCCTTCTCTGGAGCCAGGGGTGCTCCGTCCGAATGTATCTAGCCGTAAGCTGCTGACTTCTCTCGCCAGGAAGTCGGCTAGATCGAGGAGGTTCGGTTCGGGGCCATTAGGGTCTCGGTGGTCTCTCTGCCGCCTAAAGCGCTCCTGTCGGGCGGGCGGTAGCTTCTCCAAGATCCTTTCTACATTTGAGTTGGCGTATAGTTCATGCCTACCCTTTTCCCTCTGCGCTCCCAGCATCCCTACTAGGGACTGCACTCTGATGGACAGGTCGTCCAGTGCTCGATTGTCTGTTGCTGGGGGTAGGCGGTCGATGTGCCTGATCTCCTGGATCACGTAATCCCATATACGTCCATATCTCTGGTCCAACGCTACCAGCGCTGCGGTGTATGGGGTCGTGGAAGTGGCGTAGGCGAGCGCTATGTTGTGCGCGCGGGGTACCTTTAAATGCTTCAGTAGTATCGCGTATTTATGGCGTTCATCAATGACATCCACCAACATTGTCTCCAGACACATGCGGAGCTCCGTATACTGGGCCCGGTTCTCCTGGGTGAAGTCTGGTACCATAGGTGTGCCAATGTATGACGCGGATTGTTGATACATCGGCGAGCGTTGGGGGAGAGGCCTCCTAGGCGAGTCTCCTCCTGCTCCTTGGCGTGGGCTGGTACCGGCTGTGTACCATGGCCCGCTGGTCCAGGTGCTGTTCCTCGGTGCGGGTCGTGCGTCGTGCTCACCCGTGAATAGCGTCGGGGGTCTGTAGCGCAGCTCCGCGGGGGTATAGCCTGGGCTGTACTGGACCTCCTGGTCCGGTAGAGTACTGTGCTGTCGTCGGGCGTGGTTCTCCTCCTCTTCCTCTTCGTCTTCCGTTAGGTCATCCAGGGCTTGTAGTCTCTGATTTAGCCTCTCCGCAGTGTATGCTGCTCCTTCCCGGTGGCTGGGTCTCGCTTGGACCGGTTGGGGAAGGGGGTCTGCGGGGGGTATAAACCTCGTCTGTTGGTCAAGTTCAGGGTCGCTTACTCGGCTAGGGGATGCCGCCCTGGAGTGATGTCTAGACGAGTTCCTGGAGCCTCTGGTGGAGGGAGGGGGTGTTGTCCTTCTGATCAGCTGTTCTATTAGTTGCGCTTGTGCTCTGTCGCGCTCGGCTTCGCGCTTGGTGAGATCCGATTCTCTCTGGGCACCGGTGGCGGCGCGCTGGGCGTCGGCCCGGTCTCTTGCCATATTCTCTTCCATCTGAATGCGTCTTATTTCCAGGCGTATGTGCTCTTCTTCGCTCCGTTGCTGTATCTGCAATCGATCGCGTTCACCCTGGAGTCTATCGCGTTCAGTAGAGGCTTTCAGGCTGACGAGGAATGCCTGCTGTAGTGTCCTCTCTGCCTCGCTGGGAGAAGACGGTTGTATAGGGGAGCCGTCCCTTGGGGTACTCCGTGCGGAGTCTTGGAGCTCTATCTCCACGGTGCTCTCCTCATCTTCTTCCGTGCCGAGTTCTCTCTCGGTAGTGTTGTCTTCCTCCCGGGACTCGTCGGGGACTACTTCTTCGGTATTGGCGGGGTGTAAAGTCATGTCTGGTTCCCCCTGGTCCCCACCGTGAGCTGGGTCAGTTACGTTAGAACCCATAGGGGCCTCTATGGTCGGGGTAGCCTGGTCGTTAGGGTTAGACATAATTTTACTTTCTAGTTTTACCGCGTTTACTGTTGGTAGAAGACTAGGTTGTTGACTGACAGCGTAAGCCTCTAGGTACTGAGGGAGCTGTCGTTTGCGCCGCGGGCGTTGTTGGTTAGGAGGATCGTTTCGTGGAGTGTTCATCATAGGCCATTTTAATATTAATAACACTATATTAATATTACACTGATTACCCTCCGGCTCGAAGGACCAATTGTAACTGAGGGGTACAATTCCCTGACTGTATTGTTAGATATGATACTTACTACCACTACCTCTTGTACTTTAGACTCTGGCCACCCAGTACTAGGTATAAATAATTATGATAAACACTCCCACCTGATGAAACGGATCCAACACAAATGTACCAAGTCGAAAGTCTGCGTTTAATAATAATACATAGCAAAAGGTATGTACAACGATCACTTAATTACATTTATGATTTGAAATAGTATGCACTTTTATGGCAAAGGAGTATTCGTAGGTAGATCAATATCGAATGTCCAATCTCTGATTGCGCAGGAAGCAAATATACAACCTGGAATATTTAGGGAACAATAGCAATGATACTTGAATGATTATATAGCTGGATACACTAGGGGGAGGTTCCGACTGCTTGTAGGACAGCTGGAGGGGGGGGTAGAGTCTGGCTGTATCCCGTCTGGCCGAGGGTATCCTGGGAGAGCCCACAGTCGTGCGACCCGGTGCCCAGCGATCCTCGATCCACAGATGAAAGCAGTTGGACTCTCTGTGGCCGGCGTCCTCCGGTCCACGATGGAGAGACGTGAGGCGACCTCGTCGTGTAGAGCGTCTTCTCACCTGTCGTCCTCTCCGGGGGGGGTATTTCCAACACACCGCAGTGTTGGCCTTTATCCATAGAATAATCAAAGTACTCAAAGCATAATCCAAGCCGGGGAAGGCTAGCCGTCGTCGGTAGAATAATCCAATATACAGGTCCACTCGCTCTTTGGCCTGGAGCTCCTCGGGTGCAGCTTCACGTGGGGTCAACCACCCTGGATAAGCGTCCAGCTGATGCCCGAAACGATGGGGGTGCTGATTACTATAGAACTCTTACCGCACGAGGCACTACATATGAATAGACTATTATTAGCTTAATAGAATACGTCCAACTCGACGATATAGTGCCAAATATGACTATTCAAATATTAATATACACGATGTCTCAATGCCGATACTGGGCCGAATTGGCCTTACTGCCCACACGTGGTTTGCGGGGAGGCTTTTGCGTCTGTCACTCTGTTGGAGGGTAAGGAACTGGACTAAAAAGAAAGTTCTACTTTAATAGCGCAGTATATATACGCACTATGAACAAATAGTACCATTAGTGGTGCGGTAGACATATTCCTACGCGGAACTAGGACTTGTCCATACATGTTGAGCGGTACGATTGAAACTGGTCTGAGGGGTATGGCGACCTGGCACCAAGGTCTCGTCCAATGGTAGAATGGAGACTATTATGGGATGTTCAGTAGACTAGAAGGGATATTCAATGCATATTGTACAAGGAATATACAAGGGATATCAGGGGATATACAAATACAATTAAATATATATATATAAATAAATATATATATTCGGTTTAATCTGATCCTTCAGAACAGCCGCCCCCTAATTGGTCCCAACCCAATTAGTTAAGCAGAGACAGATTAACCACACTGTCTACCACTCAAGGGTTCGCTGTAAGGGTCAGTCAACTCACAAAGTCATAGGGTCATGGTCATCATCGATTGTGTCTGGGAGTCGGGGCAGTTCTATGAGCCTCGCCACAGGACGGGTGTAAATGCGCCCCTGGACGAGTACTTCAGCTGCTCGGACCTTGCCATCGGCACCGGTGATCACTTTGCTTACGCGGCCAGCCGGCCACATAGCTCTGGGTAGTGACTGGTCAATAATCATGACGACTGTTCCTTCCGTCAAATTGTCTCTCTCTTTTACCCACTTCTGGCGGGTCTGTAGAGACGGTAGGTAGTGCAGTAGGAAACTGCTCCAAAACTTGTCGGCTAATACTTGGCTGTACCTCCACATTCGTCGGCCGTTCGCTTCTTCAGGCCGGTACATTGTCTGGGGTAACGCGGGATCTAGCCGCCCCATCAGGAGGGTGTTGGGGGTGACTGGGTCGACATCTGCTACATCACTGGAGACGTAACCGAGGGGCTTTGAGTTCAATACTCCCTCAATCTCCGTGAGGACTGTCATTAGGACTTCTTCCGCCACAGTCTGGGCCCCAAGTACTGCGTACAGGGCTGTCTTTATAGAACGTACTTCTCGTTCCCAAGTTCCACCGAAGTGGGGTGCGTTTGGGGGGTTGAATTGGAAGTCAATCTGGGCTGGAGCGAGGTGGGTCTTAAGTTCTGGGCCCATAGCTTGGAAGCTCTCCCTCAGCTCTCTTTCTCCGCCTTTGAAGTTTGTCCCGTGATCGGACAATAATGTAGACGGTTTTCCTTTCCGTGATGTGAATCTTCGGAAGGCCATAAGGAATGAGTCTGCGCTCATGGTCGGAAGGAGCTCGATATGTATCGCTCTGGTGGTCATGCATTTGAATACAATACCCCACCGCTTCTCGGTGCCTCTTCCTTTCTTTATGTGCAGCGGGCCAAAACAGTCCATGCCTGTTGAGTGGAATGGCTTGTCGCCGAGTCGGAGGCGACATGGAGGTAGGTCAGCCATCCGTGGTATGCTGGGCTGCGCGCGCCACTTTCGGCAGTCTAGACAGGTTCGCTGGAAGCGTCGCACCGCCTCTCTTCCTTGAAGTATCCAGTAACGACGTCTGATTTCCGCGAAGACTCTCTCTGCTCCTGCGTGGTGTACATCCTCGTCGTATTTCTTTATAATCAGCTCTGTGACCTTGTGTCGGCTGTTCAATACGATCGGGTACTTAATGTCATCCGGTAAATTGGGGGCTCTCCGCAGGCGACCACCCACTCTGATGAGGGTATGTGTGTCACTCTCGGGGGCCAGATGAAGCAATCTGCTGTCTGATGGGACGGGCTTTCCTCCCTGTAGACAGTCTAGTTCATCGGGGAACGAGTCTCTCTGGGCTCGTTGCAGTAGAAGCAGTTCTGCTTCCTCGTAGTCAGCTGCTGACATATCAGCGGGGGACTTAATCTCTGGGTGGTGCCGCAGGAATGTCCGTTGCTGCGCACTCTCTATGGTAATGCAATCGTCTATGTTGGGGTCTGCGGAGACAACAGTGCTCAATCCACAGAACATGGGTTTCTTATTCTCAGCCTCCTCGTCACTTGCTTCCCTCGGGGTGGGCGTGGGCCAATCTCCTTCCGGGAGCTTGAGGAATGCTGGTCCGTCACTGTAGATGTTATGACGGGTTAAGTCATCTAGGGACATTCCCCGGGTGATGACGTCAGCTGGGTTGTGTTTTGTATCAACATAGCGCCAGTTTGCTTCTCCGGTTAACTCTCCGGTTAACTCTTGAATCTCAGTGACTCTGACTCCCACGAAGACTTTGTATTTGCATGAATCCGATTTGATCCAGGCGAGTACTGTCGTGGAATCTGACCACAGGATTGTTCTATGCACCGGAATGGTGAGCTCACGTTGGATGAGCGTGGCTAGATGCGCTCCTGCGAGGGCTGCGCAGAGCTCTAGACGTGGGATAGACTGTTGCTTGCGTGGGGCTATTCTCGAGCGGGCGAGGATGAATGCTGTGTAGATCTCTCCCCCCTCTTCTTGGGCCCGCAAGTAGGCTACTGATCCGTAGGCGACCTCGGAGGCGTCACTGAAGACGTGTAGATCCATTTTACATGTCTCTGGCCTCACCGTGGGTGGGAAGTAGCTTCGGCGTATATTAACGCCTGGGAGTGAGTGGAGTTCCATCTCCCACTCTCTCCAGGTGGATGCAAGGTGTGCGGGAATGGGGTCGTCCCAGCCCTGGTCCTTGTCCCACAATGCTCGTACAATCATCTTTGCCCTGGTGGTGTACGGTAGTATACATCCTAACGGGTCATATTGTCGGGCGAGTGTTCTGTACACACTCCGTCTGGTGGTCGGTATTGCCGTCGACCTTCCCTGCTCCGTGGTCAGGGGTTTGTGTCTATAGTGGAGCGAATCTGTTTTGAAGCGCCACACTAGTCCTAGTGTCATCTCTTGGGCTTCTCCTGGGATTGTGGCCATCCAGGTCTCGCTGCTCGCTGCCTTGTCCTCGGAGGAGAGGCTGCGCAGTACGTGCGGATCGCTGCTGGCCCACTGCCTGAGATCAAAGCCGCCTTTGATCAGAGAGGCGCGGAGTTTAAGTAGGAGAGCCTCGGCTTCTTCCTGGGTCGAAACGCTTTGTAGACAGTTATCTACGTAGAAGCTGTTCTTCACACTGTGTCGGACCTCTTCGTCCGCTGCTGGGTCCTCTGCGACATGTCTCTGTAGTGCAAATGTAGCACAGCATGGGCTGCATGTAGTTCCGAAAGGGAGGACTTCCCATTGGTAGATGGCTGGGTGCTCATCTCCTGGCCTCTCTCTCCATAGGAACCGCAACAGGGGCTTGTCCTCCTCTACTAATCTCACCTGCAGGAACATCCCTTTGATATCCCCGCTGATAGCCACCTTGTCCTGGCGGAAGCGGAGTAGTACGCCTAGTAGGGAGGGGCCGAGTGTAGGACCGGGCAATAGCTCTTTATTCAGATTGTGGGATCCGATCTGGTAGCTGCAGTTAAACACGATGCGGTCTTTGCCGTTGTGATGAACCTTGTGGTGGGGCACGTACCACGATTCAGTCGTCTGGTCGGCCTCTTTAATGTCAATCTTTGTGACGTGTCCCGCTGTGATGAGCTTCTCAATCTCAGCGCGGTATACACTTTCTTGGGCGGGGTCCTTGGCTAAGCGCCGCTCTGTGTTTAGTAGGTACCGCTCTGTGGCGTCTTTCTTTGCGTGAAAGGTAGGCATCCCTTCCCGCCGCAGGAGTGGCGTGGCGTATCTCAACACGCCGCTGACTGGGACTCTCTTTGTTCCCGTCTCGAGGAGGTTAATGGCGTAGATGTCGTCTTTAGAGCGAATGTCTTTCTTTTCGTTCTTAAAGGGCATTTGTTCTAAGGTCCATAGCCTCTCTACATGCTGCAGGAGTGCAGTGTCTCCCTCTGTGACTCGGGAGTGGAGACAGCTAGTGGCTGTGGTTCGGTTGAGAGATTTGGCGAGTGGGGCTTGGAGAGTCCATCCTAGGCGGGTCTCGACTGCTGCAGGACAGCCTCTGGGTCCGGTATGAACCCGGTCTATCGGGACAATGAGGTCTGCATGGTCGGAGCCTATCAACAGTGTCGGGGTAGCACCGTCTATGAGTGGGATCGGTAGCTTGCGTAGATGTACATATTTCTCCATCAGCTTGGCTACGGGGTATGTGTACCGCGAGAGTCCTATTTCTTGGCTGGTGAAAGCGTCTGTAATCCTGTACCGTCGCTCGGGCTGGCCGCTTGCTGCGATAGAGAATGAGACATTCTCGCCCTTTATCGTTTTCAAATCTCTTCTTATTGTCCAAATTGTCATTTGGTTTTCGCTCCCCCGCAGCCCTAGCTGGGCCGCAGCGGACGCGAGCAGAAGGGTCTTCTCTGACCCGTCATCAAGGACGGCGTAAGTGTCCATGACTTTATTCTGGTAGCTCAATGTCACACGGACTACCTTTAAGAGCACTCTGGCTCCGCTGCTGCTGGCGGGGTCGATGTACATGACGCTTGCTTTGCTGCTGGATGGTGCGGGTGGAGGCCGCCGTCTGTTACTGTCGTGGAGTATGTCCAGATGGGCTCCATCGCACCGACTGCACTTTTTCTTTAAGCGGCATTCGGCTGCCATGTGTGATCGCGCACAGCGAAAACAGCGTCTGTTGGACTTTATCCATTGACTCGCTTCCTCCGCATTCATCTTGGGGAATGAGTCACATTGTGACAGCCAGTGTTCTTTCTCACAGTAGGGGCACACTATCTTCCACTTCTCCTTTCTTGAGGGGGTACTGTGGCTCCTACTGCTTGGCACTGACTCCGATTGGTGCATGACAGTCACCGATCTTCTTCCATCATTTAGTCTCCTGGTTCCTTCTCTGGAGCCAGGGGTGCTCCGTCCGAATGTATCTAGCCGTAAGCTGCTGACTTCTCTCGCCAGGAAGTCGGCTAGATCGAGGAGGTTCGGTTCGGGGCCATTAGGGTCTCGGTGGTCTCTCTGCCGCCTAAAGCGCTCCTGTCGGGCGGGCGGTAGCTTCTCCAAGATCCTTTCTACATTTGAGTTGGCGTATAGTTCATGCCTACCCTTTTCCCTCTGCGCTCCCAGCATCCCTACTAGGGACTGCACTCTGATGGACAGGTCGTCCAGTGCTCGATTGTCTGTTGCTGGGGGTAGGCGGTCGATGTGCCTGATCTCCTGGATCACGTAATCCCATATACGTCCATATCTCTGGTCCAACGCTACCAGCGCTGCGGTGTATGGGGTCGTGGAAGTGGCGTAGGCGAGCGCTATGTTGTGCGCGCGGGGTACCTTTAAATGCTTCAGTAGTATCGCGTATTTATGGCGTTCATCAATGACATCCACCAACATTGTCTCCAGACACATGCGGAGCTCCGTATACTGGGCCCGGTTCTCCTGGGTGAAGTCTGGTACCATAGGTGTGCCAATGTATGACGCGGATTGTTGATACATCGGCGAGCGTTGGGGGAGAGGCCTCCTAGGCGAGTCTCCTCCTGCTCCTTGGCGTGGGCTGGTACCGGCTGTGTACCATGGCCCGCTGGTCCAGGTGCTGTTCCTCGGTGCGGGTCGTGCGTCGTGCTCACCCGTGAATAGCGTCGGGGGTCTGTAGCGCAGCTCCGCGGGGGTATAGCCTGGGCTGTACTGGACCTCCTGGTCCGGTAGAGTACTGTGCTGTCGTCGGGCGTGGTTCTCTCCTCTTCCTCTTCGTCTTCCGTTAGGTCATCCAGGGCTTGTAGTCTCTGATTTAGCCTCTCCGCAGTGTATGCTGCTCCTTCCCGGTGGCTGGGTCTCGCTTGGACCGGTTGGGGAAGGGGGTCTGCGGGGGGTATAAACCTCGTCTGTTGGTCAAGTTCAGGGTCGCTTACTCGGCTAGGGGATGCCGCCCTGGAGTGATGTCTAGACGAGTTCCTGGAGCCTCTGGTGGAGGGAGGGGGTGTTGTCCTTCTGATCAGCTGTTCTATTAGTTGCGCTTGTGCTCTGTCGCGCTCGGCTTCGCGCTTGGTGAGATCCGATTCTCTCTGGGCACCGGTGGCGGCGCGCTGGGCGTCGGCCCGGTCTCTTGCCATATTCTCTTCCATCTGAATGCGTCTTATTTCCAGGCGTATGTGCTCTTCTTCGCTCCGTTGCTGTATCTGCAATCGATCGCGTTCACCCTGGAGTCTATCGCGTTCAGTAGAGGCTTTCAGGCTGACGAGGAATGCCTGCTGTAGTGTCCTCTCTGCCTCGCTGGGAGAAGACGGTTGTATAGGGGAGCCGTCCCTTGGGGTACTCCGTGCGGAGTCTTGGAGCTCTATCTCCACGGTGCTCTCCTCATCTTCTTCCGTGCCGAGTTCTCTCTCGGTAGTGTTGTCTTCCTCCCGGGACTCGTCGGGGACTACTTCTTCGGTATTGGCGGGGTGTAAAGTCATGTCTGGTTCCCCCTGGTCCCCACCGTGAGCTGGGTCAGTTACGTTAGAACCCATAGGGGCCTCTATGGTCGGGGTAGCCTGGTCGTTAGGGTTAGACATAATTTTACTTTCTAGTTTTACCGCGTTTACTGTTGGTAGAAGACTAGGTTGTTGACTGACAGCGTAAGCCTCTAGGTACTGAGGGAGCTGTCGTTTGCGCCGCGGGCGTTGTTGGTTAGGAGGATCGTTTCGTGGAGTGTTCATCATAGGCCATTTTAATATTAATAACACTATATTAATATTACACTGATTACCCTCCGGCTCGAAGGACCAATTGTAACTGAGGGGTACAATTCCCTGACTGTATTGTTAGATATGATACTTACTACCACTACCTCTTGTACTTTAGACTCTGGCCACCCAGTACTAGGTATAAATAATTATGATAAACACTCCCACCTGATGAAACGGATCCAACACAAATGTACCAAGTCGAAAGTCTGCGTTTAATAATAATACATAGCAAAAGGTATGTACAACGATCACTTAATTACATTTATGATTTGAAATAGTATGCACTTTTATGGCAAAGGAGTATTCGTAGGTAGATCAATATCGAATGTCCAATCTCTGATTGCGCAGGAAGCAAATATACAACCTGGAATATTTAGGGAACAATAGCAATGATACTTGAATGATTATATAGCTGGATACACTAGGGGGAGGTTCCGACTGCTTGTAGGACAGCTGGAGGGGGGGGGTAGAGTCTGGCTGTATCCCGTCTGGCCGAGGGTATCCTGGGAGAGCCCACAGTCGTGCGACCCGGTGCCCAGCGATCCTCGATCCACAGATGAAAGCAGTTGGACTCTCTGTGGCCGGCGTCCTCCGGTCCACGATGGAGAGACGTGAGGCGACCTCGTCGTGTAGAGCGTCTTCTCACCTGTCGTCCTCTCCGGGGGGGGTATTTCCAACACACCGCAGTGTTGGCCTTTATCCATAGAATAATCAAAGTACTCAAAGCATAATCCAAGCCGGGGAAGGCTAGCCGTCGTCGGTAGAATAATCCAATATACAGGTCCACTCGCTCTTTGGCCTGGAGCTCCTCGGGTGCAGCTTCACGTGGGGTCAACCACCCTGGATAAGCGTCCAGCTGATGCCCGAAACGATGGGGGTGCTGATTACTATAGAACTCTTACCGCACGAGGCACTACATATGAATAGACTATTATTAGCTTAATAGAATACGTCCAACTCGACGATATAGTGCCAAATATGACTATTCAAATATTAATATACACGATGTCTCAATGCCGATACTGGGCCGAATTGGCCTTACTGCCCACACGTGGTTCGCGGGGAGGCTTTTGCGTCTGTCACTCTGTTGGAGGGTAAGGAACTGGACTAAAAAGAAAGTTCTACTTTAATAGCGCAGTATATATACGCACTATGAACAAATAGTACCATTAGTGGTGCGGTAGACATATTCCTATGCGGAACTAGGACTTGTCCATACATGTTGAGCGGTACGATTGAACCTGGTCTGAGGGGTATGGCGACCTGGCACCAAGGTCTCGTCCAATGGTAGAATGGAGACTATTATGGGATGTTCAGTAGACTAGAAGGGATATTCAATGCATATTGTACAAGGAATATACAAGGGATATCAGGGGATATACAAATACAATTAAATATATATATATAAATAAATATATATATTCGGTTTAATCTGATCCTTCAGAACACATATGCTAGCCTGTTTTTTAACAATAATTTGTGATGCCATCACAACCACTGGCATTTAAAGGGTACAAATAAAAAAATGCCTGCACCAGAATGCAGGAAATGAAGTCTTTGTAACAAGAAATGTCCTGGTGGCCTGACTGGGGCTATATTTTGCACTATATTTCCTGGCCTGAATGATTTCCCCAGTCCAGCCCTGGTTAAAAGCCTCCAATGCTTATTAGTGTGTGTGCGTTTGAACGTGTGCATGTTTCAACCATACATTTCCATTTATAAAAAAAAAATTAAATGACCTCCTATAATAGTGGGGGTCGCGGCTCTGAAAAGTTTGGGAACCCCTGGCCTAGGGGATAGAAGGTTCTGATGTACCCTCTCCATGTGGTTTTCAGCATGCGTCTTCATAGTCTCTTCAGCTCGTATGCTTGAAGAGCTTCCATCTCCTAGGGTGCAGGGTTTCTTACATTTCTTCAATGTTTTTGTAATCCACTTATCCACTTCACGGGGGATTGGCCCATGCATTTTACCATTGCCCTATTGGTCAGCTTCACCTGCTTCCCCCTCCCACGACGAGGATGTTAGGGTTGGATTTTGGGAGGGAGCCTCACTATGTAGGCCTACTTGTTTTAATTGATTAACTCCTCGTTTTAAAATACCATTTTATTTTATTTATATTCTATAAAATAATATTTATATTTGATCAGACGTATATGAGGAGCCTCTGAGTTCAGCTTGGTGAGTGAGGAGACTTAAATTGAAGAAGAATAAATCTCTGTGCCAGCAGTGTAACACATCGTGTTATCTGGAGTTTAGTTCCAGAGAGATTCCATTCAAACATGCAATGCAGTCTTTCTGATAATGTAAGAAGCAGCATTTGTTTATAAGTTAGCAAGGTAATGAATAAGAAAGTAGTAAGAATCAAGTTTGTGTGAGTGCCTTTGTGTGTGTGTGTGTGTGTGTGTGTGTGTGTGTGTGTGTGTGTGTGTGTGTGTGTGTGTGTGTGTGTGTGTGTGTGTGTGTGTGTGTGCGCGTGTGTGTGTGTGAATACATAAATTAACATGAAAGAGTATGCTTAGTATATATATATTTTTTTCTTTTTTATGTTTTAAAATAGTACACTCATTTGAGTAGTGGAAAAGGGGTATGATTAAATAAGTGTATACTTCTTCCTACTCCTTTTCGAACATGTAGATTGAGTTGTGTTTTGCTTTTGTTATTGTTTGTTTGTATTCATTGCATGTTCGAAATAAAGATTTCAAATAAAAAATCAAAAAATGCTTGTTAACATGTATAACATGTAGGGGGATGATGTGTCAGAATGTCATCTGTGTTATTGTGCTGTCCTCCAGGCATTACCCCAAGACGTCCTTCACCATAGTGACCGATACCCCCGAGAACCTCCGTCTCAAACAGCAGAGTCAGCTCAACAGCCAGGTCAGGTCACTGTATCCAGACCACCTCACTGTATCCAAACCACCTCACTGTATCCAGACACCTCACTGTATCCAAACACCTCACTGTATCCAGACCACCTCACTGTATCCAGACAACCTCACTGTATCCAGACCACCTCACTGTATCCAGACCACCTCACTGTATCCAAACCACCTCACTGTCTCCAGACCACATCAGTGTATCCAAACACCTCACTGTATCCAGACCACCTCACTGTATCCAGACCACATCACTGTATGCAGGGGCGTAGCTGGGGGGTAGCTTAGGAGGATTCCAAGGGCCCAGCACTGGGGGGGGGGGGGGGGGGGGGCCCATTTTTTTTTTTCTTTTTTACTAGACATCACTCAGGTGTATTATTGATGCTCTCATTGATACTATGTTTGTTTCTGAAGTGTGTGTGTGTGTGTGTGTGTGTGTGTGTGTGTGTGTGTGTGTGTGTGTGTGTGTGTGTGTGTGTGTGTGTGTGTGTGTGTGTGTGTGTGTGTGTGTGCGTGAGATATATAGAGTGAGAGGGGGGGCTTTGGTAGACTATTGCATTGGTCCATTCATTGAAGATGAACGTAATGCGACATCCTTTACTAGGCTCACCCACCAACAGTGCAGGTGCTGAACTGCTGATCCGAATGTATAGGTAAAAACCATATTATAATGGTATTATAACCATAAAATTCCGATTTTACTCACACATTCCTATTCACTTCCCTGTCTTATTTCATTGATACTACTGACACATAATAGCATTCTCTCTCTCTCTCTCTCTCTCTCTCTCTCTCTCTCTCTCTCTCTCTCTCTCTCTCTCTCTCTCTCTCTATCTCTCTCTCTCTCTCTCTCTCTCTCTCTCTCTCTCTCTCTCTCTACCCCCCCTCTCTTCATCCCTCTCTCTCTCTTGGCACCAGGGGTGCAGTCGTGCACACACGCGGTTACACGGCGTGTTATTAGTAGTCACTCAGGGCAGAAGTGTGCGCAATGATAAGTACCCGGCCGTTGTAGAAAGCTACCCGGCACTTGTCACCTAGACTTTGCATAATAATAGGAACCTACGAGAAGGTGGGGGGCTGCTTGATCTCCATTGTTATGCATAATAATCATCTGTTCTGTGCGCAACTGAGGGAACATGTATGCGCGTGCGCGGGAGCGCGCGTGCACGTGGCGTGTAACCAGTTCCCATATTACGACTGCACCACTGCTTGGCACCACTCACACAACACAGCCACTCAAGCTGTCACCAGGCTCCTGAACATTCTAACTGATCCAGTTTGACATTATCTTCTGATGCTATCTGAGTCTTGGTCCAAGAGTTCTTTTAGGGAGAATCAAGAAAGAGACATCCCACAGTCAATGTGGCATGAAATTAAAAGGAGAATTGTGGTTATTTTAAAAGCAATTTCGCTTTCATCTGGCATCAACGTTCTGAAACTCTTAAATATTTAGTTAGTAGCCAGTCTTTTCAGAGACACAAAATGTATTAATAGGCTATTGATTGATTGATGTTCTTTATCTCTCCAGGCACGATTGTATGAGAACACGACAACCATCCTTTCACACCCACCCTGGCTCTGAATTGGAGTTTGTCAAACAAGGCTTCCTTCACACACTCCTCCAAAAATAAACATCTCCCCCATGTTTGACTACGGCGATGTACTGTAATCTATAAAATGGCATCAAAGCACATCCTTAACAAGCTTGACAACCTTAACAATCTTTATAAACAAATTGACTGGCCCTCCCTTCACTACTCATCACTGTGATCTTTATAAACTAGGTGAGTGGCCCTTCACTACTCACCACTGTGATCTTTATAAACTAGTTGACTGGCCCTTCACTACTCACCACTGTGATTGTTACGAAGGATCAGATTAAACCGAATATATATATTTATTGATATATATATTGCATAATATTTGTATATCGTTTGATATCCCTTGTATATTCTCCTATTGGACAGCGGTCCCTTAGGCGCCATTGCCATACCCCTAAGGTCTGGTTCAAAGTCACCGCCAAAGACTTGCCTGGACATGAACGGCTCTGCGCAAGGATATGAGACAGGAATAAAGCTGGTACTAGTTTGTTCACCTAACGTATAAATACGGCGCAGGTGAATACAGAAGTAGAGTTACCCAATAAGTTGAAGCCTCACCCACGATACAACGTGCGGTGAAGTATGGCCTGTTTGGCCCCAAATAGAGCATTGAGACCGCGTGCGAATTAATAACTGAAGTATCAGAGTTTAACGCTGTACCGTCGAGTTCGACCTATTCTTTTTTTTTTTTTTTTTTTTTTTAACTTTATTTTTTTAGCGTTTATCGCTTTTCTGGTCAAGCATGACCGACAGTTGTAGGGTGAAACGGGAGAGAGAGCAGGGGGAGACATTCGGCAAATGACGGCGAGTCCGGGAATCGAACTCGGAGTCAACCAGATCCGTGACGCAGCACGGAGTCAAGTCAAGTCAAGTCAAGTCAAGAGTTTTAATTGTCACGGCATACAGGTATACAATGAAATGCGGGTGGTCTTGCCCGCAACGATGTGCAATACAGTGGTACATATAATAGAATCAAAAGAAGAAACAACATTGTGCAGTAACAGGTAGCAGGTAACATGGAGTGACATCTCGGTATCTGTACATAGTTATTTACAGCGCATGTGTGACATGCTAGTTAGCTTTGGTAGTGCAATACACTGTTCCTGTTATTCTAATTTAAAGTGTCCTTTCCTTTGGCCATAAGTGTGCGTGTGTGCGACATGAGTGTGTGCCCGCTCATGTTAAAGTGTTAAGTGGCTGCTCGTGTGTGAGCGTGCACAGTGTGCGTGTCGTGTGTGTGTTCATGTGTGCTTGTGTGTGGACAGTTCAATGTTCTGAGCACTCAATGTACATTGTTCATGGCTCTGATGGCCTGGGGGAAGAAGCTGAGCCTAAGCCGCTCTGTCCTAGTGGCTGGGATTTGCAGACGTCTGCCTGACCTCAGCAGCTGAAACAGGCTGTTATTGGGGTGGTGAGGGTCTTTCATTATCCTGCAGGCTCTGGATTTGCACCTCTTGTTGTATAGAACCTGCAGGGGGGGTAGTGCAATACCCGTGGTACGCTCGGCTGAGCGCACCACTTTCTGTAGGGCCTTCTTGTCCTGTGCCGTGCTGTTTCCATACCAGGCAGTGATGTTTCCGGTCAGGATGCTCTCTACAGCTCCTGAGTAGAAGGACTGGAGTATCTTCCCCGATACTCTGAACTTCCTTAACTGTCTCAGGTGGTAAAGACGCTGTTTCGCCTTCTTTACTACTGTGACTATGTGTGTTGACCATGTCAGGTCCTCTGAGATGTGGACCCCCAGGTACTTGAAGCTGCTCACCCTGTCCACGGTAGCCCCGTTTATCATCAGTGGTGTGTGTGTCTCTTGCTGTCCTCTCCTATAATCCACGATCAGTTCCTTGGTTTTGCCAATGTTCAGGAGCAGGCTGTTGTCCTGGCACCAGCGTTCCAGTACCTCAACCTCCTCCCGGTAGGCCTTCTCGTCGTTGTCCGAGATCAGCCCCACCACCACCGTGTCATCTGCGAACTTCACTATGGAGTTGGAGCTGAACTTGGCCACACAGTCGTGTGTGTAGAGTGAGTACAGCAGGGGGCTCAGAACACAGCCCTGGGGGGACCCGATGCTCAGGGTGATGGTGTTGGAGGTCTGACCCCCCACCCTGACCGTCTGGGGTCTTTCGCTCAGAAAGTCCAGTACCCAGGCGCTCAGGGCGGAGCTCAGACCTAGCTCGATCAGCTTGTCCACCAGTCTGGTGGGGACTATGGTGTTGAACGCTGAGCTGTAGTCAATGAACAACAGTCTCACATAGCCCCCCTTCTGACGGTCAAGGTGCGAGAGGGTGCTGTGCAGTACCTGGGAGACTGCGTCGTCGGTGGACCTGTTTGTCCTGTATGCAAATTGCATAGGGTCCATATCACTGGGGAGGGAGGCACAAATGTGGTCCTTGACCAGCCTCTCGAAACATTTCATGACCACAGAGGTGAGTGCCACCGGTCTGTAGTCATTTGGACATGCTGGGGAGGGTTTCTTCGGCACAGGGATGATGGTAGACCTCTTGAAGCAGGCAGGGACCACTGACTCCGCCAGTGATTGATTAAATATGGCGGTGAACACAGGGGCCAGCTGGTTGGCACAGGTCTTGAGTATACGTCCTGTTATGCCATCTGGGCCAGCAGCCTTCCTGGTGTTCACCTGCATAAATGCTCTTCTCACACTGTGTTCCGACAACGAGAGAGCGTCCCCCCCCCCTCGCGGTTGCCCCCCCCCCTCCACAACAGCCGGCGCGCCAGTGACGTCACTAGCCGGAGAGCCAGCAGCGCCACTGTCTACACCAAACCGAGCGTAGAAGGTGTTGAGCTTGTCCGCGAGGGAGGCGTCGTCGCTCCCCATTGAGGGGGCGCTGACTTTAGGGTCAGTTATTGTCTTCAGTCCCTGCCATAATCCTCTTGTGTCGTTTTGTGCCATTTGTGTCTCCAGTTTGTCAGCATATGTCCTCTTAGCAAGTTTGACAGCTTTGCGTAGAGTATAGACTGAAGCCTTATACTCCTCCATGTTTCCTGACTCTCTACCCAGGTTGTAGGCGGTGGTACGAGAGTTCAGAGCTGCTCTAATAGTGCTATCCACCCACGGTTTCTGGTTTGGGAAAATCCGCACCGTTTTCCTGAGGACAATACCATCAGCTATTGTTGTTATGTAGCACACCACTATGTCTGCTAGTTCACTGACGTCACTGGCGCTTCCTATGAACATATCCCAATCCGTGTCTGCAAGCACGTCCTTGAGCGTGGCCTCTGATTCGTCGGTCCACTTCTTTGTCTCACGTGACACGACGGCGTCACGTGATCTCTGTTGATATGCCGGAAATAGCAAGATGTAGTCATGATCGCTCGAGCTTGTGGACCCCGTTAATGGCGGAGCGGCTACTGCCTTGTAACCCGCTTTGAACGGGGAATAGCAGTGGTCGAGTGTGTTCTTCCCTCTGGTGGAGCAAGCGATGTGCTGAAAAAAGGACGGCATCACTTTCTTCAGGTTGGCCTGGTTGAAATCGCCGGCCACTACCATCGCTGCGTCTGGGTGTTTGATCTGGTGTCTGTTGAGATGATCGTGTAGTTCGCCCAGCGCTTTGCCCGTATTCGCGTGTGGGGGAATATACACGGCAGTCATGACGACTGCTGTGAACTCCCTCGGGAGGTGAAACGGACGACATAGGATAGAAAGATGTTCCAAGTCCGGCGAACACGAGTTTGAGAGGACCTTCACCCCCTCGGGATTAACCCAGGAATTGTTCGTGATGAGGCAGACTCCGCCGCCGATGGTCTTTCCTGAGCCAGCGTTGCGATCTGCACGTAAGACTGTGAAGGCATCCGAGGGAGAGACGCTTTTGTCTGGGGTCGTCGACGTGAGCCATGTCTCTGTGAGACATATAATGTTGATGTCTCTCATCTCCCGTTGGAACCGGACCCTCGCTCTCAGATCATCCATCCTACCCTCCAACGAACGGGCATTCGCCAGAAAGATGGATGGAATTGCTGGGCGGTAAGCAGCTCTTTTTAGTCTCAATCTGATACCTCCTCGTCCCGCGACGCAGCGCGGTAACATGGTGTGCTACTGGAGCACCCGAGTTCGACCTATTCTATTAAGTCAGTAATAGTCTATTTATGTATAGTGTATCGTGCGGCTACCGTTCTACAGTGACCAGCATCACCAACGTTTCCTCGTACCAGCTAGTGTGCTTATCCAGGCTGGGCTGCTTACCATGGCGCTTTCACCCGAGGAGCCCTAGACGAGGACCGTGTGGATCATGTACACTGGATAACCTACCGACGAATGCATAGCCCTTTTCGGCTGGATTATATTTTGCTTTGGTCCTGTAATTGATGGAGCGGAGAATCGCCTACACCCACAATTGTGTGGGATTTACCCTGTGAGGAGCAACGTCGAGCCCGCTTCTCAGAAGCCTGAGGCCGGCTAGCTTTCTTCCATGCGGAGCTGCATGCCACGGAGAACAGCTGTATTCATCTGCGGATCAAGAGATTATTGCACCGTCTCCTGTACTTGGAGTCTCTTTATCATCGTTGACCCAGACTCTACTACCGACAAATCCTCTCCCCTTGCTGGCTTACAACCGGAGGGACCCTACCAGTATCTCCCGCTACCTTACTAGAGTACCATAGATATAATTCCTAAGATTCAGGTTATATTATTATCTCCTGCGTAATATGAGAATGGACATACGTTATTGATTTGCCTACGCACATTCCTTTGCCTTATAAGCGCACCTTAAGTAAAGTATATTATGTACTATCATTGCTGCTAATAAATACTTAAACCCAGTTTTGTGTGGAACCGAGTCATTGTGGGAAGTGTTCATCATAAGATACCTGTGTACTGTATGGCCAGTAGTAATGTACATAAGACAGTAGTGGTTTAATGATACCATACTTATTAATACAGTCAGGGAATTGTACCCCTCAGTTACAATTGGTCCTTCGAGCCGGAGGGTAACTAGCGTAATATTAATATAGTAGTATTAATATTGACATGGCCAATGATGAACACTCCACAAACGGTTCTCCTAAAATAGATCGCCCGCAGCGTAGACGGCAGACACCTCAGTACTTAGAGGATTACGTTGCCAGTATACTACCTAGCTTTCTACAGACGTTAAACGCGGAAAAAGTAGATAGTAAAATTATGTCCAACCCTACCGACCAGGCTACCCCGCCAGTAGAGACCCTAGTGGGTTCTAACGTAACTGACCAAGCTCACGGTGGGGACCAGGAGGGACCTGACATGACTTTACCCCCCGCCAAGACCGAAGAAGTAGTCCCCGGAGAGCTCCAGGATAAAGAAAGCCCTCCAGGGATGGAACTCGACCCACCACAAGAAGGGACGCGCACCCCGGAGATGGATCTCCTCGATACGCGACAGGAGAACGGATCTCCAACGAGTACTACCATGAGCAGATCACCTCAACCAGCGTCTTCCCCCAGCGAGGCGGACAAGATGCTGGCGCAGGCCTTTATCGCCAGCCTGGCAGCCTCAACCGAGCGCGATCGACTCCAAGCACAGACGCTTAGCGAGCGCGAACATTCTTCCATGGAAAGAGAACGCCTTCAAGCGCAGCAACGGAGTGATGAAGACCGCATACGCCTAGAGATTAGACGCCTCCAGACGGAAGAGAATATGGGAAGAGACCGCGCCGAAGCCCAGCGCGCCGCCGCCGAAGCCCAGCGCGCCGCTGCCGGTGCCCAAAGAGAAGCAGAGCGCGACCTCGCTCTCACCAAGCGCGAAGCCGAGCGCGACCGATTACAAGCGCAGATAATGGAGCAGCTGATTACCAGGATAACCCCCCCTCTTTCCGCACGGGGCTCCAGGGCCTCGTCAAGACAAGGGTCAAGGGCACCCTCCCCTACCCGATCAAGCGACCCTGAGCCCGGCGACCAGAGAGAGCCTATACCCCTCTCCGAACCCCTTCCCCGACCGGTCCAAGCGAGACCCAGCAACAGGGAAGGACCGGCCTATACAGCGGAGAGGCTAAATAGACGACTACAGGATCTAGATGACCTGCCAGAGGAAGAAGAAGAGGGAGAGGAGGAGAGTCAAGCCCAACAGCATCACAGTACTCCACAGGACCAGGAGGTCCAGTACAGCCCAGACTTTACCCCCGCGGCTCTGCGCTACAGACCCCCGACTCAATTCACGGGTGAGCTTGACGCACGACCAGCCCCGAGGAACAGCACCTGGGTACGCGGGCCTTGGTACCCAGCAGGTACCAGCCCACCACGACACGTAAGAGGAGACTCGCCTAGGAGGCCTCTCCTCCAACGCTCACCGATGTGCCAGCCATCCATGGCATCGTACCTTGGCACACCGACGTTCCCGGACTTCACACACGAGAACAGAGCACAGTACACAGAGCTACGAATGTGCTTAGAGACAATGATGTCCGATGTAACTGATGAACCTCAAGGTGCCCCGAGCGCACAATATAGCGCTGGCATATTCCACCTCTACTACCCCCTACACCGCGGCTCTAGCAGCACTCGACCAGAGATATGGACGCATATGGGACTACGTAATACAAGAGATAAGGAATATTGACCGCCTACCCCCAGCCACAGACAATCGCTCACTAGATGACCTGTCTATCAAGGTACAATCCCTGGTAGGGATGCTGGGGGCGCAAAAGGAAAAGGGTATGCACGAACTGTACGCGAACTCTAATGTCGAGAGGATTTTAGAGAAGCTTCCGCCCGCCCGACAAGAGCGCTTCAGGCGGCAAAGAGACCACCGTGATCCTAACGGTCCCGAGCCATCCCTCCTAGACCTAGCCGACTTCCTGGCGAGAGAAGTCAACAGCCTATGGTTGGATACGTTCGTGCGGAGCACACCAAGCTCCAGAGAGGGACCTAGGAGAGTAAACGATGGCCGCAGACTGGTGACCGTCATGCACCAAGCAGAATCAGTACCGAGCAACAAGAACCACAGTACCCCCTCAATGAAAGAGAAGTGGAAGATGGTGTGCCCGTACTGCGAAAAGGAACACTGGCTGTCACACTGTGACACGTTCAAGAAGATGACCGCCGACGAGGTGAGTCAATGGATAAAGTCCAACCGACGCTGTTACCGATGTGCGCGCAGTCACATGGCAGCCGCTTGCCGCTTAAAGAAGAGGTGTAGTCGGTGAGACGGAGCCCACTTGGACGTCCTACATGACAGTAACAGAAGAAAGCCTGCACCCTCAAGCAGCACAAAGGCAAGTGTTATGTACATTGACCCCGCCAGCAGCGGGGGCGCCCGGGTGCTCTTGAAGGTGGTCCGTGTAACATTGAGTTACCAAGACAAGGTCATGGACACCTACGCCGTCCTTGACGACGGGTCAGAGAAGACCCTTCTCCTTGCGTCTGCTGCGGCCCAGCTGGGGCTGCGGGGGAGCGAAGAAACGATGACGATTCGGACAATAAGAAGAGACCTAAAGACGATAAAGGGCGAGAATGTCTCCTTCACTATCGCAGCAAGCGGGCAGCCAGAGAGACGGTATAGGATCACTAACGCTTTCACCAGCCAAGACATAGGCCTGTCGCAGTACACCTACCCCATCGCCAAGCTGATGGATAAATATGTGCACCTGCGTCAACTACCTATACCGCTCATAGACGGTGCCACCCCGACCCTGCTGATAGGCTCCGACCATGCACACCTCATCGTCCCGATGGACCGGGTCCACACTGGGCCCAGAGGCTGTCCTGCAGCAGTCGAGACCCGCCTAGGATGGACACTACAAGGCCCCCTCGCTAGGTCTCATAACCGAACAGCAGCCACTAGCTGCCTCCACTCCAGAGTGACAGAAGAAGACACCACCCTCCTACAGCATGTCGAGAGGCTATGGACCCTAGAGACAATGCCCTTTAAGAACGAAAAGAAAGACATTCGTTCCAAGGAAGACATTTACGCTATAGCCCTCCTCGAGCGGGGGACAAAGAGAGTCAAAGTCAACGGAGTGATGAGATACGCAACTCCACTCCTGAGGCGAGAGGGTATGCCTACCTTCCACGCCCCAAAAGAAGCGACAGAGCGGTATCTATCGAACACAGAGCGGCGCCTAGCCAGAGACCCCGCTCAAGCTACTGTGTACCGCGCTGAGATTGACAAGCTAATCACAGCGGGACACATAAAGAAAATTGACATTAAAGAGGCCGATCAGACGACCGAATCATGGTACGTGCCGCACCACAAAGTCCACCACAACAGCAAGGATCGTATTGTGTTCAACTGCAGCTACCAGATCGGATCACAAAATCTGAATAAAGAGCTCTTGCCCGGCCCAACACTCGGCCCCTCTCTATTAGGCGTATTACTACGTTTCCGCCAAGACAAGGTGGCCATCAGCGGCGACATCAAAGGGATGTTCCTGCAGGTGCGACTAGTGGAGGAGGACAAGCCCCTGCTGCGGTTCCTATGGAGAGAGAGGATTGGGGATGAGCAACCAGCCATCTATCAATGGGAAGTCCTCCCTTTCGGAACCACATGCAGCCCATGCTGTGCTACGTTTGCACTGCAAAAACACGTCGCAGAGGACCCAGCAGCTGATGAAGAGGTCCGACAAAGTGTAGGAAATAGTTTCTACGTGGACAACTGTCTGCAAAGCGTCTCGACGCCAGAAGAAGCCGAGGCCCTCCTACTCAAGCTCCGCGCCTCCCTGATCAAAGGCGGCTTTGATCTCCGGCAGTGGGCCAGCAGCGACCCTCAAGTATTGCGCAGCCTCTCCCCAGAGGACAAGGCAGCAAGCAGCGAGACCTGGATGGCGACCATCCCAGGAGAAGCCCAAGAAATGACATTAGGACTAGTCTGGCGCTTCAAAACAGACTCGCTCCATTATAAACACACACCCCTGACCAAGGAGCAGGGAAGGTCGACTGCACTACCGACCACAAGACGGAGTGTATACAGAACACTCGCCAGACAATATGACCCGTTGGGATGTATTCTACCTTACACCACCAGGGCAAAGATGATTGTAAGAGCGTTATGGGACAAGGACCAGGGCTGGGACGACCCCATACCCGAACACCTTGCCTCCACATGGAGAGAGTGGGAGACAGAACTCAGCTCACTCCCAGGTGTCAACATACGCCGCAGCTACTTCCCACCCACAGTGAGGCCGGAGACGTGCCAGATGGACCTGCACGTCTTCAGCGACGCCTCCGAAGTAGCCTACGGTTCGGTGGCCTACTTGCGTGCCCGAGAGGAGGGAGGAGAAATACATACTGCCTTCATCCTGGCTCGCTCAAGAATAGCCCCCCGCAAGCAGCAATCTATCCCGCGTCTAGAGCTCTGCGCAGCCCTAGCAGGAGCGCAACTCGCCACGTTAATCCAACGTGAACTCACCATCCCGGTGCAAAGAACAATCCTGTGGTCAGACTCCATGACCGTACTCACATGGATCCAGTCTGATTCGTGCAGATACAAGGTCTTCGTGGGAGTCAGAATCACAGAGATCCAAGATTTAACAGAAGCAGCAAGCTGGAGGTATGTGGACACAAAACACAACCCAGCTGACGTCATCACCCGGGGAATGTCCCTGGATGACCTCACCCGTCACAATCTGTATAGTGACGGGCCCGAGTTCCTCAAGCTCCCGGAAGAAGAGTGGCCTACACCCACCCCACGGGAGGCGAGTGAAGAGGAGGCAGAGAATAAGAAATCTATGTTCTGTGGGTTGACACACACACTCGTCCCCACAGACCCCAACATAGACGACTGCCTCACCCTTGAGAGTGCGCAGCTAAAGACATTCCTGTGGCACCACCCAGAGGTTCAGCCCACTACTGACATTACTGCAGCTAACTACGAAGAAGCAGAACTTCTTCTGCTACAGCGAGCCCAAAGAGACTCGTTCCCCGACGAGCTAGACTGTCTACAGCATAGGTGTCAAACTCACGGCCCGCGGGCCAAATCCGGCCCGCCACGTCATTTGATGTGGCCCCCCAAGAGCTCAGGTAAAAAAAAAAAAAAAAAAAATTTTTTTTTTTTTTTTTTTTTACATTAATATTGGGTTAAAAAATACCAGTGTTAAAATAATTGTGGGTTAATGCGTTAATAAAGCTTTAACTTTGACAGCCTTAGTTATTACACATTCTTACACATACATGTATGTTGAACATCTGAGGTAACAAAGGAAAAAAGCCAAAAGCACTTACTCCTCAGACATTCTTTGACAATTTTACAGCCCAAAATACAAAAACGATCCAGGCGGAATAGGTAACAAAGGGTTGAAGAAATATTGTCTGAACTGTCAGATGCAAACTGGCTGTGTGACATAACCGAGCATCTCGCTCAATTGAATAAGAAGCTGAAGGGACGCAAACAAGTCCCACCCAAAACTTGACCAATATAGTTGTGAACTGAGACAACCCTTATTTTGTTATTTTTGAGTACAGTTACAGTTGTGTGTTCATGCAGACACATAATAGCAATTTCATTACGAATTGAAAATGGGGGACCCTGATGTAAACAAGTCGAAAGTCTTTCTCTGGTCTGCATCCCCTTAACAATTGTGTGTATTGAGCTGTACTGTACTGTACCCATTCTGCAATCTGTTAATTAAAGTTAATTAAACTATCTTCCATTAGTTGGATGTATGGCCTCTGCAAGGTTGTGTGCAGCCATTTGTTTTTGTAACATCTGCTACATCTGTCCCACGTGTTCTTTGCAGCTCACAGTTGTTAGTTCTGCCCCTCTTGACTGTGACAAAAAGGTTTTGAACAAACTTAATGTCATAGCTTGTATTTGATGATATTCTTCTTTGTTATTTACTTGAATGGTTTGATCATTGATTGGTGGAGTAATATGGGGTTCTGATAAACTAAAATTATTTGTTAAAATAACATAAGCTAACATATATTTTTACATTTATGCAAATGAATATGCAATATGTATAACTTGAATAAGTAATAAATACAGAAACACCATGTTTAACAATATGTAAATGTGTAGCTACATTTATTTTACATTACATTAACATTTATACGGTCTTTGGCCCTTTGAGGGCAACCATAATGCTGATGTGGCCCTCTGTGAAAATGAGTTTGACACCCCTGGTCTACAGGGATCAAAGCCAGTCCCGTCAGACAGCAGATTGCTCCACTTAGCCCCTGAGAGCGACGCCCATAATCTCATCAGAGTGGGTGGTCGTCTGAGGAGAGCCCCAGACTTACCGGATGACGTCAAGTACCCGATAGTCTTAAACAGCCGACACAAGGTCACAGAGCTTATCATAAAGAAATACGACGAGGACGTGCATCACGCCGGGGCAGAGAGAGTCTTCGCGGAGATCAGACGTCGTTATTGGATACTGCAAGGGAGAGAAGCAGTACGACGCTTCCAGCGGACTTGTCTAGACTGTCGTAAATGGCGAGCACAGCCCAGTATACCCCGGATGGCTGACCTACCCCCCTGTCGCCTCCGACTCGGCGACAAGCCTTTTCACTCCACCGGTATGGACTGTTTCGGCCCGCTGTATGTAAAGAAAGGAAGAGGGACTGAGAAGCGGTGGGGTATTGTATTCAAATGCATGACCACCCGAGCGATACACATAGAACTCCTTCCAACCATGAGCACAGACTCATTCCTTATGGCCTTCCGGAGATTCACATCGCGGAAAGGGAAACCGTCTATATTATTGTCTGATCACGGGACAAACTTCAAAGAGAGCTGAGAGAGAGCTTCCAAGCTATGGGCCCAGAACTTAAGACCCACCTCGCTCCATATCAGATTGATTTCCAGTTTAACCCCCCGAATGCACCTCACTTCGGTGGAACTTGGGAACGAGAAGTACGTTCAATAAAGACAGCCCTGTACGCCGTGCTTGGGGCCCAGACCGTGGCGGAAGAAGTCCTAACGACAGTCCTCACGGAGATCGAGGGAGTATTGAACTCAAAGCCCCTCGGTTATGTATCAAGTGATGTAGCAGATGTCGACCCAGTCACCCCCAACACTCTCTTGATGGTGCGGCTGGACCCCGCGCTACCACAGACAGTGTACAGGCCTGAAGAAGCGAACGGCCGAAGAATGTGGAGGTACAGTCAAGTATTGGCTGACAAGTTTTGGAACAGTTTCCTACTCCACTATCTACCGTCTCTACAGACCCGCCAGAAATGGGTGAAAGAAAGAGACAATTTGACAGAAGGAACAGTCGTCATGATTATCGACCAGTCACTACCCCGAGCTATGTGGCCGGCCGGCCGCGTAAGCAAAGTGATCACTGGTGCCGACGGAAAGGTCAGAGCGGCAGAAGTGCTCGTCCAAGGGCGGATTATATTTTGCTTTGGTCCTGTAATTGATGGAGCGGAGAATCGCCTACACCCACAATTGTGTGGGATTTACCCTGTGAGGAGCAACGTCGAGCCCGCCTCTCAGAAGCCTGAGGCCGGCTAGCTTTCTTCCATGCGGAGCTGCATGCCACGGAGAACAGCTGTATTCGTCTGCGGATCAAGAGATTATTGCACCGTCTCCTGTACTTGGAGTCTCTTTATCATCGTTGACCCAGACTCTACTACCGACAAATCCTCTCCCCTTGCTGGCTTACAACCGGAGGGACCCTACCAGTATCTCCCGCTACCTTACTAGAGTACCATAGATATAATTCCTAAGATTCAGGTTGTATTATTATCTCCTGTGTAATATGAGAATGGACATACGTTATTGATTTGCCTACGCACATTCCTTTGCCTTATAAGCGCACCTTAAGTAAAGTATATTATGTACTATCATTGCTGCTAATAAATACTTAAACCCAGTTTTGTGTGTAACCGAGTCATTGTGGGAAGTGTTCATCATAAGATACCTGTGTACTGTATGGCCAGTAGTAATGTACATAAGACAGTAGTGGTTTAATGATACCATACTTATTAATACAGTCAGGGAATTGTACCCCTCAGTTACAGTGATCTTTATAAACTAGTTGACTGGCCCATCACTACTCGTCACTGTTATCTTTATAAACTAGTTGACTGGCCCTTCACTACTAATCACTGTAATCTTTGTAAACAAGTTGGCTGGCCCTTCACTACTCATCACTGATCTTTATAAACTAGTTGACTGGCCCTTCACTACTAATCACTGTAATCTTTGTAAACAAGTTGACTGGCCCTTCACTACTCATCACTGATCTTTATAAACTAGTTGACTGGCCCTTCACTACTAATCACTGTAATCTTTGTAAACAAGTTGACTGGCCCTTCACTACTCATCACTGATCTTTATAAACTAGTTGACTGGCCCTTCACTACTCATCACTGTGATCTTTATAAACTAGTTGACTGGCCCTTCACTACTAATCACTGTAATCTTTGTAAACAAGTTGACTGGCCCTTCACTACTCATCACTGATCTTTATAAACTAGTTGACTGGCCCTTCACTACTCATCACTGTGATCTTTATAAACTAGTTGACTGGCCCTTCACTACTAATCACTGTAATCTTTGTAAACAAGTTGACTGGCCCTTCACTACTCATCACTGATCTTTATAAACTAGTTGACTGGCCCTTCACTACTCATCACTGTGATCTTTATAAACTAGGTGACTGGCCCTTCACTACGCATCACTGTGATCTTTATAAACTAGATGACTTCAAGTTCACTGTATCCACTAACAAGTCACCTCAATGGTTGCAACTAGTCTATAAATCAATCCTGGGAAAGATTCCTTGCTATACCCCTCAAACCTCTTGCACATCTCTGACAGCAATTGCCATTTAACTCATTCAGGGCCAAACATGTAATATTACGTGTTTCACCGCCAACGCTTGAGCGCCAAACACGTAATAATAAAACGTAAAAAATACGATCCAGTGATTTCATTATGCTCAACATCCCAAAAGTCTGTACTGTCTTTGGCTGTAATTCCTTCTGTTTTGCTGCAGCAAATGGTTGGAATACACTACAAAATACTAGGCCTGTCCCCGACTAAGGATTTGTATAGTCGACCTTGATTGGCCAAAATTTGCCAATAGTCGATAATTATAAATATTTTATATTATTTTTTATAATATTTTTTTGGATCATTCCATTTGGGCTGTGGGGGGTGCTTAACACAATGGACGCCAGACCGACATATTTCGGGTTAACTTGCCGAACGTTGGGCGCCAAACCCAAGAAAAGTCGGGTTTTCATCGTTATTTATTTTATTCGATATTTCCCTTCATAATTCATCCATCCAGCCTGATGTTATCATTGGGAATGGGTCTGAGATCGCAAACTTCCAATACCGCCGCCTAACGCCTTGCAGCCGCTATTGCACTCCATTTGAAACGATGTGGCTTGTTGTCTGGGCCGAGCTGCGGCGTGTGGACGGGGTCTAAATACTCCGGCAAGACAAGCGCTTATAACACATGCATCGACGAGGGTCGGGCCCCTCCGGTTCGTGTTCTTTTGTGGATTATGTTGGAAACACGATTGTGATCAGTATTTGGAATAGCGATCAGATAATTGGATTATTCTTTTTGCAGTACATCCTAGACAAGGTAAGGACTATATGTTATCAATCTTGTGTTGATCCGATAATTCTTTCCCCGCGATCGGAGCGTGTGTCTGTAATGTACCGTGTAGCGTATTCCGTTGGTGGCGATCGAAGCATAGAAAAACGACCCCCCCCCCACCCTTTCATGCATGCATGATGAAACGTAATACCGATAATCTAGCGTTGATTTCAGATTAATTATTGATCCAGGCGAGAAATGGCACGATTTATAATGAAAGGCAGTAAAACGCTGTTTTGGTGGCGTTTCCTGGGATTACACAGAATCACTCTAAAACTATGTATGGATGAAAAAATTATCTGTTTTTTGCATCTTGACCAGAAGAAACTCACTGACAATCGACTATGTTATTAGATCCATAGCTATAATATTTAATATAGTTTTAGCACTGCAAACACCGGCATTTATCCCCATTGAACAAAGCACTGGCACACAACAGCCATACGCCCACAGCGACCTCTGGCGCTGAACCTGTTAATGTCTGAATTGTGAGGTTTTGTCCGCTGCTCACCAACTTTCTCTGTCTTCTTTAAGCCTACTGTTAGGAATTCCCTACTCACTCTCTCTAGCCCCCACCCTCTCGTTCTTTACTCTCGTTTACTCTCAGTGGCCACACCTGGACTATTATCAATTACCTCTCGCACCTGTGGTGGCAGGCTAATTAGTTCCCCTGTGGGCTTTAAATACCAGGGCTCTTCCCCTCGTTTCGGGTGGGGTCGTGTTGTAAACATGCCGTATCATATTCTCAAACATCTAGACTCTTTCGGGAGGTCCTCTGTTCTGCCTATGCTGTATTGATTCTCCGGCGTAGAGATGTATGCTCCAGCCTTCGCCTGCTGTCGCCGTTGCCTGAGAGTGGGACTGGTCTGCGCTCCCTAGACTTCCACGGGAGGCATCCCAGTCATCCACTTCAGACCCCCCGCGCAGCTGTCGTCCTGACGCACATCCAGACCAGCGCCCGGCGTGAGACGAGGTGCAAGCTTTGGCCACCCGTCGCCGTTTGCCTGGAGGGAGACATTGTACTGCGCTCTCTAATCCTCTACGGGAGGTATTCCAGTGTTCCACTCCAGACCAGCGCGCCAGATGCGCTCAAGCCTTCGCCACCTGTCGCCGTTTGCCTGGAGGGAGACACTGTACTGCGCTCTCTAATCCTCTACGGGAGGTATTCCAGTGTTCCACTTCAGACCTTCGAGCTTGGCACGCTCTCCCGACCAGCGCGCAGACGCGCATCTCCTAGACCTTCGAGCTTGGCACGCTCTCCCGACCAGCGCGCAGACGCGCATCTCCTAGACCTTCGGGCTTGGCACGCTCTCCAGTCACCAGCGCGCAACGCGCATCTGCAAGGGCTTGGCACGCTCTCCAGTCACCAGCGCGCAACGCGCATCTTCAAGGGCTTGGCACGCTCTCCAGTCTCCAACGCGCATTTTTCCAAAGATCCTCGTGCTTGGCACACTCCTCCTCGCAGACGCACCCCGATGCGTCTCTCGGTTCCGACGCGCACACCAAGGTGTGGCGCGCCACTCTGTTCCTCGGCTCCGACAGCGGCTACCCGGTGGACGACACCCTCGCCACCGCCACTGTTCCAGCACTCTGTTCCTCGGCTCCGACAGCGGCTACCCGGTGGACGACACCCTCGCCACCGCCACTGTTCCAGCACTCTGTTCCTCGGCTCCGACAGCGGCTACCCGGTGGACGACACCCTCGCCACCGCCACTGTTCCAGCACTCTGTTCCTCGGCTCCGACAGCGGCTACCCGGTGGACGACACCCTCGCCACCGCCACTGTTCCAGCACTCTGTTCCTCGGCTCCGACAGTCGGCTACCCGGTGGACGACACCCTCGCCACCGCCACTGTTCCAGCACTCTGTTCCTCGGCTCGGACAGCCAGCCACCCGGTGGCGATGCCCTCGCCCCGCTGCTGTCCCTGTACCATTACGCATACGCCTGGGTGAGTTTTGATTGTGATGTCACTCACCCAGCGTAATGCCCCTTGCCCCCTTCCCGCTGCGTTTCCTGTACCATTACGCATACGCCTGGGTGAGTTTTGATTGTGATGTCACTCACCCAGCGTAATGCCTCTTGCCCCCTTCCCGCTGCGTTTCCTGTACCATTACGCATACGCCTGGGTGAGTTTTGATTGTGATGTCACTCTCCCAGCGTAATGCCTCTTGCCCCCGTCCCGCTGCTGTTCCTGTACCATTACGCATACGCCTGGGTGAGTTTTGATTGTGATGTCACTCACCCAGCGTAATGCCCCGTTAGTTCTCACTTAGTTAGTAGTTTGGACATTTCATCTCCCACTCTGTTTTTGTTCTCACTTAGATAGTATTTTTGGACATTACATCTCCCCCTGTGTGTTTGTCACACGAAGATATTATTACTTTGTTTTCTTTGTTTATTTGGACTGTTCTGCATCTGCTCTGTTTGTTCCCTTTTGAATATTAACCCTCTCCTCTGTTCTGCAGAGCGGCCCAGATGTTTTCCCACCAGTCCCCAGTTCCTCCCTGTCCCCAGCCCGCCTCCGCGGGTCTCTGTCCCCAGTTCCTCCCTGTTCCCCAGCCCGCCTCCGCGGGCCTCAGTCCCCTCTGTCCCTAGTTCTCCCCTTTCTAGTTCCACCTAGTTCCTGGTCCCAAGTTCTCCCCTTCTAGTTCCACCTAGTTCCTTGTCCCTAGTTCTCCTAGTCCCCAGTTCTCCTGTTCCCTAGCTCTCCTTGTCCCGACTTCTCCTAGTCTCTAGTTCCTCTGTTCCTTTAACCTTCCCCTAGTGTTCCTTTAACCTTCCCCTAGCGTTCCTTTAATGTTTCCCCTAGCGTTCATTAACCTTCCCTTAGTGTTCCCTTTTCCTGCCCGCCTCTTAAAGGCACCTAGTTATTCCCCTCTTGTTATATTCCTGTATTTGTGTTCTCCCTTAAAGGGACAGTGCCCTTTTTCCCTGTCTCTCAATAAATATCTGTTTCTTGGCAAACCATCATACCTGTCTTGTGTTGTGCGATTGGGGTCGGTTACAAACCATAACAGTACGACCCCACCCCATCGACGACCCCAGCCAGCACAGACGGTGTATGTTGAGTTTGCCTTTTTTTTTCTTGTTCCCTCTAGCTCCCCTCTAGCTTCCTTGTTAGCCCTGTTTAGCTCCCCTCTTAGCCCTGTTTGACCCCCCTGCAGCTTGTTAGGCCTCTACTACCAGCATGGCCCTGTCTGCTAGCTTAGCCCCGGCTGCTAGCACAGCCTCTATGTTTATGCAGCCCTTGCTGCTGGCATGGGCCCTGTAGCTAGCCATGCCCTGGCAGCTAACCCTGTCCCTCAGCAGAGCCCCGGTCTGCTAGCTTGGCCCCGGCTGTTAGCACAGCCTCTATGTTAATGCAGCCTTGCAGCTGGCATAGGCCCTGTAGCTAGCCAGGCCCAAGCAGCTAACCCGGTCCCTCTGCATGGCCTCCACTTTTTTGTGTAGCATCTCACACTGCTAGGACTGCCCTTTCAGCTAGCAAGGTCAGTTTTATCCCCACTGCTAGGACTGCCCTTTCAGCTAGCATGGTCAGTTTATCCCCACTGCTAGGACTGCCCTTTCAGCTAGCAAGGTCAGTTTATCTCCCACTGCTAGGACTGCCCTTTCAGCTAGCAAGGTCAGTTTCTCTCCCACTGCTAGGACTGCCCCTTCAGCTAGCATGGTCAGTTTGCTCCCACTGCTAGGACTGCCCTTTCAGCTGGCAAGGTCAGTATTCCCACTGCTAGGACTGCCCTTTCAGCTAGCAAGGTCAGTTTATCTCACACAGCTAGGACTGTCCTTCCAGCTAGCTTGTTCTCTCATGCTGGTCCAGCCCTGTCTGCCAGCCTAGCTCCGGCAGCTAGCGCAGCCTCTATGTTAATGTAGCAGTACAGCTGGCATAGGCCCTGTAGCTATCAGTGCCTTGGCAGCTACCCTTTCCCCCTGCTAGCCTAGCTCGGCAGCTAGCGCAGCCTCTATGTTGATGTAGCAGTACAGCTAGCATAGGCCCTGTAGCTATCAGTGCCCTGGCAGCTACCCTTTCCCTCTGCTAGCCTAGCTCCGGCAGCTTGCGCAGCCTCTATGTTGATGTAGCAGTACAGCTAGCATAGGCCCTGTAGCTATCAGTGCCCTGGCAGCTAACTTTCCCTCTGCTAGCCCTTTCCCGGTGCTACCATGGTTACCCCTTAGCTACCCTGCTTGCCCCTCAGTTTCTCTAAACCAGTTCTCTAGACCGGTTCTCTAGGCCAGTTCTCTTGGCCAGTTCTCTAGGCCAGTTCTCTAGACCAGTTCCTCTAGACTAGTTCTCTGGACCCAGTTCCTCCTGACCCGGTTCCTCTAGGCCCGGTTTCCTCTAGGCCAGTTCCTCCTGTTGCCCCTCTGCTACCCTAGTTACCCCTCGGCGACCCTGTTTCTTTTGCTAGCCCCACTCTTGTGGTGGCTTCCCCTGCTGGCTTGGCCAGTACCTTTTGTTTTTGTCTTGTTTTGCCCCCTGCCACTCTGTCTGTATTTGTTTTGGGTCGCCAGGTGGCTCCCGTTGAGGGGGGGGTACTGTGAGGTTTTGTCCGCTGCTCACCAACTTTCTCTGTCTTCTTTAAGCCTACTGTTAGGAATTCCCTACTCACTCTCTCTAGCCCCCACCCTCTCGTTCTTTACTCTCGTTTACTCTCAGTGGCCACACCTGGACTATTATCAATTACCTCTCGCACCTGTGGTGGCAGGCTAATTAGTTCCCCTGTGGGCTTTAAATACCAGGGCTCTTCCCCTCGTTTCGGGTGGGGTCGTGTTGTAAACATGCCGTATCATATTCTCAAACATCTAGACTCTTTCGGGAGGTCCTCTGTTCTGCCTATGCTGTATTGATTCTCCGGCGTAGAGATGTATGCTCCAGCCTTCGCCTGCTGTCGCCGTTGCCTGAGAGTGGGACTGGTCTGCGCTCCCTAGACTTCCACGGGAGGCATCCCAGTCATCCACTTCAGACCCCCCGCGCAGCTGTCGTCCTGACGCACATCCAGACCAGCGCCCGGCGTGAGACGAGGTGCAAGCTTTGGCCACCCGTCGCCGTTTGCCTGGAGGGAGACATTGTACTGCGCTCTCTAATCCTCTACGGGAGGTATTCCAGTGTTCCACTCCAGACCAGCGCGCCAGATGCGCTCAAGCCTTCGCCACCTGTCGCCGTTTGCCTGGAGGGAGACACTGTACTGCGCTCTCTAATCCTCTACGGGAGGTATTCCAGTGTTCCACTTCAGACCTTCGAGCTTGGCACGCTCTCCCGACCAGCGCGCAGACGCGCATCTCCTAGACCTTCGAGCTTGGCACGCTCTCCCGACCAGCGCGCAGACGCGCATCTCCTAGACCTTCGGGCTTGGCACGCTCTCCAGTCACCAGCGCGCAACGCGCATCTGCAAGGGCTTGGCACGCTCTCCAGTCACCAGCGCGCAACGCGCATCTTCAAGGGCTTGGCACGCTCTCCAGTCTCCAACGCGCATTTTTCCAAAGATCCTCGTGCTTGGCACACTCCTCCTCGCAGACGCACCCCGATGCGTCTCTCGGTTCCGACGCGCACACCAAGGTGTGGCGCGCCACTCTGTTCCTCGGCTCCGACAGCGGCTACCCGGTGGACGACACCCTCGCCACCGCCACTGTTCCAGCACTCTGTTCCTCGGCTCCGACAGCGGCTACCCGGTGGACGACACCCTCGCCACCGCCACTGTTCCAGCACTCTGTTCCTCGGCTCCGACAGCGGCTACCCGGTGGACGACACCCTCGCCACCGCCACTGTTCCAGCACTCTGTTCCTCGGCTCCGACAGCGGCTACCCGGTGGACGACACCCTCGCCACCGCCACTGTTCCAGCACTCTGTTCCTCGGCTCCGACAGTCGGCTACCCGGTGGACGACACCCTCGCCACCGCCACTGTTCCAGCACTCTGTTCCTCGGCTCGGACAGCCAGCCACCCGGTGGCGATGCCCTCGCCCCGCTGCTGTCCCTGTACCATTACGCATACGCCTGGGTGAGTTTTGATTGTGATGTCACTCACCCAGCGTAATGCCCCTTGCCCCCTTCCCGCTGCGTTTCCTGTACCATTACGCATACGCCTGGGTGAGTTTTGATTGTGATGTCACTCACCCAGCGTAATGCCTCTTGCCCCCTTCCCGCTGCGTTTCCTGTACCATTACGCATACGCCTGGGTGAGTTTTGATTGTGATGTCACTCTCCCAGCGTAATGCCTCTTGCCCCCGTCCCGCTGCTGTTCCTGTACCATTACGCATACGCCTGGGTGAGTTTTGATTGTGATGTCACTCACCCAGCGTAATGCCCCGTTAGTTCTCACTTAGTTAGTAGTTTGGACATTTCATCTCCCACTCTGTTTTTGTTCTCACTTAGATAGTATTTTTGGACATTACATCTCCCCCTGTGTGTTTGTCACACGAAGATATTATTACTTTGTTTTCTTTGTTTATTTGGACTGTTCTGCATCTGCTCTGTTTGTTCCCTTTTGAATATTAACCCTCTCCTCTGTTCTGCAGAGCGGCCCAGATGTTTTCCCACCAGTCCCCAGTTCCTCCCTGTCCCCAGCCCGCCTCCGCGGGTCTCTGTCCCCAGTTCCTCCCTGTTCCCCAGCCCGCCTCCGCGGGCCTCAGTCCCCTCTGTCCCTAGTTCTCCCCTTTCTAGTTCCACCTAGTTCCTGGTCCCAAGTTCTCCCCTTCTAGTTCCACCTAGTTCCTTGTCCCTAGTTCTCCTAGTCCCCAGTTCTCCTGTTCCCTAGCTCTCCTTGTCCCGACTTCTCCTAGTCTCTAGTTCCTCTGTTCCTTTAACCTTCCCCTAGTGTTCCTTTAACCTTCCCCTAGCGTTCCTTTAATGTTTCCCCTAGCGTTCATTAACCTTCCCTTAGTGTTCCCTTTTCCTGCCCGCCTCTTAAAGGCACCTAGTTATTCCCCTCTTGTTATATTCCTGTATTTGTGTTCTCCCTTAAAGGGACAGTGCCCTTTTTCCCTGTCTCTCAATAAATATCTGTTTCTTGGCAAACCATCATACCTGTCTTGTGTTGTGCGATTGGGGTCGGTTACAAACCATAACATGAATGAGTCGACTGAAGGCTTCTTGTCCTCTGCGAAAGCATGCAATTGGTCCACTGATAGATACATCTTGATATTTGTCTAGTGTAGCGGCTCAAACTACGGGTCGCGACCCAAAGTGGGGTCGTGGGTAGGTGACAGTGAGGTCGCGAATTGGCAAGTAAAAAAACCAACAACAAAAAAACAAGTGAAACAAGTAATTCGAATAATATAAGCCTACTGTTCATTCATTACACACGTAGACTATACAGTACGTGCGCGCATGTGTGTGCGCACTGCGGCAGGTGGCCAGGAGCGCGCAACAAGATGGTATAAATATGGAATATTAATACAGTCTATTCCACTATAGATATATCCATGCGATTAGCTTTAGTTCTTATTTATTTATCCACTGTCATTTGCAGTGTTGGTGTAGTGTTTTTATTTATTTTCTGACATCACGATGCCTCTTGAGGCATGACTGTAAATGGAAAACTACATTTTTTATCATACAAATATTGTCATATTTATTTAAATTATGATTAATTAATTCAAAGGAGGCCTGTAGAGTTGACATAAACTAAATCACCATGATTCCTCCCAAATAAAGCCCTTAAGAACATGTTGCACACCAGTCTGTCGACTTACGACTGCTCTTCTAGCGCTCCTAAATCCTGCTCTTAGTTAGGACTGAATCCAGAAGAAGGGACCGTTGGTGAATCCCAAAATCGGCCTGAAAATGTCTTAAATGGCGCTAGGACAAAAAAAAAGTCGGATCTTTTGTCTTAAGTCTGTTGGTGAATGAGACCCATTGTTTCCAGAAGAAACCGCTGTTCGTCAAATGTTTACAAAAGGTTAGAAAGTTACAGGCTACACATAACAGATAGAATGTTGATCAAACGGTTGGAGCTAGCTTAAGGGTCATCCTCTCATGTGGGGAGGTAACCGCTGTTAGCTGTGACTATTGTTCTATTAATCAGTCTGTTGTGTTCTCAGCCTCTTTTGGCTTGCCTGTGTGTGTGTGTGTGTGTGTGTGTGTGTGTGTGTGTGTGTGTGTGTGTGTGTGTGTGTGTGTGTGTGTGTGTGTGTGTGTGTGTGTGTGTGTGTGTGTGTGTGTGTGTGTGTGTGTGTGTGTGTGTGTGTGTGTGTGTGTGTGTGTGTGTGTGTGTGTGTGTGTGTGTGCACGCACTAAGAAAACACACCACATGTGTTAAGTGTTAGCTAGCTTGGTCAGAGGACGCCATGTTGCTCTCTGTCTAGTTGCGTGCAAATTCTCCTGAACTCATCCAATTGAAACAACTGGCTCATCCGGCCGAGAGGTTAAAAGACCTCCAGACTGACCCTGTTACGGAACATGTTGGGTTCAACTCCCATGTCAACTTTTTGTCTCCAAACTTTACACTGTTTCCATTTTTTTTCTTATTATTATTTTTTTCTTATTTTATTTTGGTATTGAAGTTGAGGGTTTGGAAAATACTTTGGTTTGTCTGTGTGGAAAATATTACAGATAGTAAAAAATAAAAAGTTGTATTAACACTTTGAGTGCCACTCATGAAATCATATTGCATCACGCGAGTCTACCCTAGCCTACGCAAGGGCCGCCGGCGATCAGATGTGAAAAAAGCGCCCCCTATCGTCTCCCAGATGACATCAGGGATTTTGGAATGGACTCAATGAAAATGGATGGGGGAAAAAAAATATTCCAGTCCACATTTTCCAGTCCACTGATGCAGCCGGGGTTACCAGAGTTCATTCTGGAGACTCTGAGCCGCGGCAAGCACGAGTTCTACTGTATAAACGTTAGATCTATACACTTTCGAATTTTTTCGAATGGTGATCAGGAATTGGAATATACCAGTTGGATACCATCTGATGTCAGATAAGGAATCTATGTTATCAGTGTTAGGATAATCAGACTCGTTTTGATGAAGATATACGCTTTTTTCTGATATGTGCTCCAGTGGTTTCACTGTAAAATCCATGAGGAAATGAAAACGGCTATTATCAGCGCGCGCCTCGAATGTGCGTGCGTGCACATATACTATTGAGCATCTAGCGTTTATTTGAAAACGATTCATAAATAGGCCGACAAATATCAACGTTCTGGAATATTCCAGTAAAAGGCGATTATCACAGAATGGGCTGTTTTTTACCTCAAAACGGGTGCTTTTCAAAATGCTCTCAAACGGAAATGAAGCGATAAAAAACCAATCTGCCTTGACAGCACTGACTGGAAAATGATTCTTTGATAAGCGACGGGCAGATTAGACACATAGCCATAATTTAAAACATAGATTAGGCGATATTAACGTTAACATTGGCGCCGATGGTGGCATTCAAGCACTAAGTCGTGCGCCCCCTGGTGGCACTGAAAGTGTTAATACAAATTGTTGCATTTGTGGTAAAAATCTGTTTTCAAGGCACATTGAATGCGTATCTATATCAAATATGATGCCAGGAGTCTTGTCTTAATTCTCTCTCCCTCTTTCCTTCATTCTCTTCATCCAACCAACCCTGCTCTTTGTTTATCACCATAAAAAGTCAAGGCACTCAGACGGCATATTCCTCATAGTTAGTACATGACTCATATGTGTGTGTGTGTGTGTATGCGTGTGTATGCGTGTGTGTGTGTGAGTGAGAGAAAAGTAAGGAGGGTTTTGTTTTGTTTGAAATAACCATTTCCTGTCCTGCTTCCTCAGACTATAAGTGCTAATGAAAAAAACATTTGGCCATTGTGTGTGTGTGTGTGTGTGTGTGTGTGTGTGTGTGTGTGTGTGTGTGTGTGTGTGTGTGTGTGTGTGTGTGTGTGTGTGTGTGTGTGTGTGTGTGTGCAGACACGCGTATGTGGGTTTGTGTTTGATTTAGTTCACAGCTCTTGGTGTGAAAGTAGTCCACCTCCGAGACCAATGTTTAGAGTTTCAGTCTTGTGTTTATAAGGCAAGCATCTGAGACCCCCTAGATATTATGTGTCTGCTCGCTTCAATGCCAAATTGTTAGGGATGTCTGATATTATCGGCCTACCGATATCATCAGCCGATATTGGCATTCAAATGTAATATCGGAAATGATCGGTATCGGTTTTCAAAAAAAGAAAAAAAAATTGTTTTACATTTATTTAACCTTTATTTACCCAGGCAAGAAAGAAAGAACAAATTCTTATTTTATTTATTGTCAAAAGTATGCATAATGTTGTGTTCATTCCACGAAAAGAGATATGTAATGTTAATTACCTGAAATTATTCCGTTTTTTGGGGGGGGAAACCCTGCATATATCGGTATCGGAAATTAAGAGTTGGACAATATCGGTATATCGGATATCGGTAAAAAAGCCAATATCGGGGCGCTCCAGTAGCACACCATATAGCGCGCTGAGTTGCGAAGCGGCGGTTCGCTTCCCATACCCGGTGACCATTTGCTGCATGTCTCCCCTACTTCTCCTACCGTTCTCCCTCTCTCCTATGTCGGTCCTGCGTGGCCAGAAAAAGCTGTAAAAATGCTCAAATAAATAAAATAAAAATAAAAAAGCCAATATCGAACATCCCTACTAATTGTGCGTGTACGTGTATATATGAGTGTGTATGTGTGTGTTCAGAACGCAGCAGCCCGCCTGATCTCAAACCTACCGAAGTCGGCCCATGTCACCCCACTTCTTAGGGACCTGCACTGGCTCCCCATTGCCGCACGAATCAGCTTCAAGGCCCTCGACCTGGCATACCGTCCGGCAAAGGGAACCGCTCCCGCCTACATCCGGTCAATGGTCTCTAACTACACACCCTCAAGTTTACACCAGTTTACACCTCGCGCCAGTTTGTGTGACACCAAGTGGGCGCCGCGGACGTCCGCGCATCAGAAAATAGGAGCTTCGCACTTGGACTCTGCTTTGGGTCTGCTTTGAATACCCTTTGGGTCAGCTTTGAGCCCGCGGGAGTCTGCTCCGTGTATGGTCCGCTCGACTATGGGAGGGCCTTTAGCGTCTCCTGTGCAGCAGGACTTCAGTGGCTGAAAAAGCTCTAGGTCTAGATACCGCAGGTCGTGGTCGTGCGTCATAAACACGTGTTTATTTATAAATATATACGCCCTGAAACTCGCACCCTCGTACCTTGATTGATTGATTGATTGAACATTTTATTTAACAGATTGCAGAAGGGGTACAATACAGTACAGCTCAATACACACAATTGTTAAGGGGATGCAGACCAGAGAAAGACTTTCGTCTTGTTTACATCAGGGTCCCCCATTTTCAATTCATATGGACATATATGACATACACAACATACAGGTATACAGATATAAAAATCTAAACATCTAATCTAATCATGACATTTATGACATACATGACATACAGATATACAGTACTGTTACATTTGTGACATACAAGATATGCAAATATACCGTACTGTTAAACAGATCCTAATCTATAGTAATCTATAGACTGAAAGATGTGTGCAAGCAGAGAGGTCAGACTCATTGCGTAATGTGTCTGTTACATTTATGAATCCTGGACAAAGTAATGACGTGCTCCATTCTGTTCTGTTTGGAGAGGACACCGTGGGCCGACACAGAGGCATGAGCCTGTCAGTGCTGTTTATTTAGGAGACTGGGGGAGTTCACTTGCCTTAAAAGGTTCTGGCTTTGATCCGTCAGGGGTATGTGGTTCCCGAGGCAGGGGCCGTAACCACTACACCATCTCTGGGCACCAATTTGAATTTTGTTTTTTTTATGTAGGCCTGCTTTTTGTGTCATGTGTTTCTCTATGCGTTGGTGGTATAGTGGTGAGCATAGCTGCCTTCCAAGCAGTTGACCCGGGTTCGATTCCCGGCCAACGCATCTGTTGCTTTTCTCCCGTATTTCCCCAGAGGGGATTAATAAAGGAACACTTGACTTGTATTTGTAATTTTGAGCGTCACTAAAATTAAAGTGATACTAAAATACCTTCCTATGGTAGTGGCTGTGAATCACTTATTTGCACTTTAATGCCGCCCATTAACATGCATTGAGTTGTACTTTTACAAGTTCAGACATTCATCTAGGTCCTGAGTGAGTACATATATGAACACCCTGACTGACTGATGAGCAGGGGAATGAATGTAAGCCAGCGTTGCACATATTCAGTGTTTTTCCAGTCTGTAGTACTTAAAGGGATAGGGCACTTTTTTAAAGAAGCATTCTGGATTTGACATAAACTTGAAGTCACAATGTCCCCGGATTTCCTCCAAAAAAATCCGCTCTCTCACTAAAGATGAAATGTACCTGATGGGCATGGCTCCATACAGCTGGTTATCTTGTCTAAAATGTTAATACAATTTATTTTGTTAGAAGTCTTTAGCTAGTTCATAACATCAATAAAAACCCATACTCTGTTTTGCTTTAACACCATTTTGTTACAGTCGACTAGGTGTGCACTTAACATCTTTTTATGGAACAAAACATCAAAAATGTATTTATGCTATGTAATAATTTTTAAATGTGTGTGTGTGTGTGTGTGTGTGTGTGTGTGTGTGTGTGTGTGTGTGTGTGTGTGTGTGTGTGTGTGTGTGTGTGTGTGTGTGTGTGTGTGTGTGTGTGTGTTTTTGCAGGCGCTGTACAAGGAGGAGTTTGAGAAGAACAAAGGAAAGGGCTTCAGCGTGGTGGCCGACACTCCGGAGATGCAGAGAGTAAAGAAAACACAGGACCAGATCAGCAACGTAAGTTCCGTTCTCTTATAGTAACACTACTATACTAGGGGTGTAAATGTTTGACCCCACAACGATTTGATTCGATTACGATTCTTCTTCAGGCAACGATTCAATGCATCATGCAGGGGTGTAAATATTTGACCACGATTCGATGCGATTCGATTAGATTAATTTGCAATCAGTTAATTCCCCCCAAAAATGTTAATACACAAATGTGGCTGGGGGAACTGATTCACTCAGCATGAATGGACTATAGGTCAATAATAGGGGTGTAAATATTTGATTAATTTAGATTACGATTCTTCAGGCAACGATTCAATGCATCATGAAATCTCTTCATTTGACCAAGATTCGATTTGATGTGATTCGACCTTAGGATTGATGCATTGTTACACCCCTATACTATACTATACTCCATTAATTCACCGCTTCTCGGGTCACCCATCCATCTGGGTGCATCATCGTCATTTCACTATTCAGATTACAGTCATGTTATTTTCACATTAGATTTTCAGACCAATTCTATATCTACCTATGTATCTTAAACATTTATACAGTAGCTTTTATATTTCTGGCACAAATTCATGCTGCTAGTGCACCTGGCACACGTTAATGTCCCCATGGGCCGGACACGTCTTCTTTAAACAAGTCAAGAAGAAACATAACAATAAGTCAAGAACAAAACAAGAACACCATAAGGTCCAACAAATTTAAAATAAATGCAAAATAAATTAATGAATGCAAACACTCCCAGACATACCGCACGTGAAGGTAAGGAAAAACTCACTAAAACCTAACAATAGGAAAAAATGCACCACAGGCAGTGTGGAGGAGAGAAACCTTAGAAGGGCCATTCAAGGGGGGATCTCCCTTCTTAGATGTCGGTGATAGTAGTGTTGCAGACAGACAGTTGGTAAGCATGCACTCATGTGTGTAGTGAAACACAGATGAGTGCATGCAATAGCAACTGAATATTTTGAAAAATTAAAGATAGAGCTGATAGCGATAGCAACTGAACATTTTGAAAGATTAAAGATAGAGCTGATAGCGGATCTATTTGAGGCACAGGGGCGGCGCAAAGAGGGTCGCGTCCTCCCCGTCTTAATCACGGGACATTCAACACTCCGGTCATCGCTCCGAGACAGCCGGATACAGGGAGATGGGGACGGCGCAGAGAGGGTCGCAACCTCCCTGTCATCATCGCGGTACGTCCAGCACTCCGGTCATCACTACGAGACGGCCGGAGACAGGGAGACAGGAGGGCACGCAGAGAGGGTCGCATCCTCCCGGTCTTCATCACGGGACGTCCGACACTCCGGTCAACACTCCGGGACAGCAACTCACAGGGAGACGGGACAGGCGTTAGACAGCTCGCGTGATTGTAATGGGCGGACATAGCAATAGATACAAGTGGTAAGCATATATGTGAATAGAATAGATATATGAAGTAAGCATATTATGTGAATAGAAGTACTTAACCCAGCAATGAAACCACGTTGACAGACCACAAACCATGTTGACAGACCACGGACAGAAGACGGTAAGGAGCTGATCCAAGGCCTCAGTCGTGCACGTAGAGCAGTCACTGCAATCTTGGCCAAGACCCCGAGACATCCATCACCTTGGTCAGCACTACGAGACAAGCACTCAGAGAGATGGGGGGGGGGGTTGGGACAGGGGCTAGAGAGTTCCCATGTTTGTAGTGGGCGGAGATGGAGCAACAGATACATGCAGTGAGCACATGCACACATGGCGACAGCAGAACCACAGTATACAAGAAAATTGTGAAATAGAGCAATAGATAGAACCACTGCAAGCGTATGGACACAGGGTGAGATACGAGACAACAGCCCAGGGCCGCACGCCCCGTGGGGGCAGGAGGAGCCACTCAGAAGGTTCAGCACTGCAGGCCAGACAGAAGGCGACACGAAGCCATTCCACGAGACCGGCCGAGACAGAGACAGAGGCCAAAAGGTTCTCCCATGTCTGCAGAAAAGCAGACATGGGAGAAAATAGACATCCTAACTGCTGATGGAGACTCAGTGTTCAGGGTAACAGAGCATGAGGTGAGGAGGACCTTTAAAAAAGTGAATATCAGGAAGGCAGCAGGACCGGATGGCATCACTGGCCGTGTCCTAAAAGTCTGTGCCGACCAACTGGCCCCGGTATTCACTGACATATTTAACCTGTCCTTAGAACAGGCTGTCATCCCCACCTGCTTGAAGAAGTCCACTATGATCCCTGTACCTAAAAAATCCAAGCCTGCTTGCCTCAACGACTACCGCCCTGTAGCTCTCACCTCCATAGCCATGAAGTGCTTTGAGAAGCTAGTAAAGGGCTACATCTGCTCCTCCCTCCCCATCAACCTGGACCCCCTGCAATTTGCATACCGCCCCAACAGGTCCACGGAGGACGCCATAGCCCATGTGCTGCACACACAGCAGCATCACACCTGGACAAGAGGCAGGGGAACTATGTGAGAATGCTATTCATCGACTACAGCTCAGCATTCAATACCATAGTCCCCTCCAAACTCATAGCCAAGCTCAGGGACCTGGGCTTGAACTATGACCTCTGCCAGTGGGTCTTGGACTTCCTGACGGGCAGACCCCAGGTGGTGAGAGCAGGCAACTGCACCTCCTCATCCATCACCCTCAACATAGGGGCCCCCCAGGGCTGTGTTCTGAGTCCCCTCCTCTACTCCCTGTACACACATGACTGTGTGGCTCAGCGGAACAACAACACAATCATCAAATTTGCTGACGACACAGTAGTGGTGGGCCTGATCTCTGCAAACAACGAGAGGGCCTACCTGGAAGAGGTCAAGGTCCTGGCGGGATGGTGCCAGGAGAACAGCCTCTCCCTGAACGTCAGCAAAACAAAGGAGATGATTGTGGACTTTAGGAGGTCGGGGGTCAGGGACTACAGCCCCCTCAGCATCGACGGGGCACCGGTTGAGAGAGTGAACAGTTTTAAGTACCTCGGAGCCCACATATCCGAGGACTTGACATGGACCACACACATTGACAGTGTTGTGAAGAAGGCACGACAATGCCTCTACTTCCTCAGGCGCCTAAGGAAGTTCCAAGTCAGTCAGAAGATCCTTAAGAACTTCTACTCATGTACAATAGAGAGCATCCTGACTGGCAATATCACCTCCTGATTTGGGAATAGCACTGCACAAGACCGTAGCAGACTACAGAGAGTGGCACTTTCAGCCGAACGCACAATTGGAGGGGGGCTTCCCACTCTCCAGAACATTTACAACAAGCGGTGCAGGGGTAAGGCTGAGAGAATTATCAAAGACTCCAGCCACCCAAACAACTGCCTCTTTGAACTGCTGCGGTCAGGCAAGCGATACCGGAGTCTCATGGCAAGCACAGAAAGACTCAGAAGAAGCTTCTATCCCCAGGCCATCAGGTTGCTCAACGAACAATAACACTATGCAACAACCATCAAATGCACTCACAACGCACACATCCACACGCACACACTCACTTTAAACAAACAACACACTGCAGCACCCACTCTCCACACTTTAGAACACCTAAACACACTTTATATTTATTGGTAAAGAATTTGCACAACCCATACCTCAGTACACCTTACTGTAAATTGTACCTAAATTGTACCTCATCCCATTTCTGCTGTGCACTATATAGTATATTGTATATTAGTATATTGCATAGTATATTGTATATTGTATGGTAACTCAGTTACTTCTATTCTGCATCGAACGAATTGTACATATGTATATACTGAACACTGTGTCTACGTACGTGACTTCTATTTTTACTTCCATTTTTACATGCTATACTATTTTATTTTATACTTATCTTGTCTAGCACAGTCTCTGGAGCGTAACAGAAAGAAGCATTTTGTATAAAAGTATTCTGTACTTCTGTATGACAACTATTAAAGAAACTTGAAACTTGAAACTAAACTAGACAGATTAATCTAAAGGTCAGTCCCCGACCAGGTGAGATCAGGGTAGGTTGAAGGAGAGAGAGAAAAGATGGGTCTTTAGCAGGGATTTAAAAGCTTCGACAGAGCAGGCGCCCCTGACGACAGCAGGTAATTTGTTCCACAGGTAGGGAGCGCGGTAGACAAAGGCTCTGTGGCTGGCGTATTTCTTTTTAACCCTAGGAATCGATAGAAGCCCCGCATTTTTGTGAGCGCAGAGCACGAGCGGGCGAGTATCGGGAGATGAGATCGGATAGATAGAGCGGTGCAAGCCCATTTAAAATTTTGTAGGTGAGGAGTAACACTTTAAAGTCAGATCGGGCTTGAATAGGAAGCCAGTGTAGGGCGGACAAAACTGGTGTGATGTGATCAAATTGTCTAGTTCTAGTTAGTATCCGTGCAGCCGCATTTTGCACTTATCTGTGTTTCATTACACATACTGTATGAGTGCATGCTTAACTGTTCGCCTGTTTTATTGCAACACTACTATCACCAACATCTAAGAAGGGAGATCCCCCCTTGAATGGCCCTTCTAAGGTTTCTCTCCTCCACATTGCCTGTGGTAAATGTTTTCCTATCGCTCACAGTAAATTTTGCAGAGTAAATTTTACTCAAACTCAGTTTGAGTAAAATTTACTCTGCGAAATTGACTGTGTTGGTTTTAGTGAGTTTTTCCTTACCTTTGCGTTGCATTTATTAAAAATAATTTGGACTTTGTGGTGTTTTTGTTTTGTTCTTGCTTTATTGTGATGTTTCTTCTTGACTTGTTTAACTCATTGACTGCCAGGGATTAGCCTTATCCTGTAGTAGCTACCGCCACCGCTGTAAACGATGGGAGTCGCTCACCTGTTTGCAGGGCTATAACTATATAAATATTATAGCTATGGATGCAATACTATGGCCCATTTGACATTGAGTATTTTTTCCATCCATACATTCCCGTTTTATGCCGTTTATGCCGTATCTATCTATCTATCTATCTATCTATCTATCTATCTATCTATCTATCTATCTATCTATCTATCTATCTATCTATCTATCTATCTATCTATCTATCTATCTATCTATCTATCTATCTATCTATCTATCTATCTATCTATCTATCTATCTATCTATCTATCTATCTATCTATCTATCTATCTATCTATCTATCTATCTATCTATCTATCTATCTATCTATCTATCTATCTATCTATCTATCTCACAACCAGAGGGGATTGTGAGGTCCATTTTAGAAAGACCGCCTTCAGCAAAAATTGTCTATCGATAAAGGGAAGTGGAACATGGAACAGCCTTCCGGTCCCCTTAAGGGAATGTCCCACCCTGTCCACCTTTAAGGGCCAACTCAGGAAATGGCTGTTAGACAGCCAAATATGCACTCATTAGGGATGTTAGTGATATTGTACTGACTGAATGTCATGTTAGTGTGGTCATGTCAGTGATGTCAGTTTTTATGAATGAACGTTGTATGGTCCGTTTTGTGTTTGTTTTATGTTAGGACTACGGGTGGAAATTAGCCCTGTGCTATTCCCGGCATATTTACGTCCTTATCATGCTGTGATGTTATGCATACACATGTAAATGATGTTCATTAATTTGCATTGTCCTTAATAAACAAATCTTAATCTATCTATCTATCTATCTATCTATCTATCTATCTATCTATCTATCTATCTATCTATCTATCTATCTATCTATCTATCTATCTATCTATCTATCTATCTATCTATCTATCTATCTATCTATCTATTCAAGTTTCAAGTTTCAAGTTTCTTTAATAGTTGTCATACAGAAGTACAGAATACTTTCATACAAAATGCTTCTTACTGTTACGCTCCAGAGACTGTGCTAGACAAGATAGTATCAAATAACATAGTAGCATGTAATTTAGAAGAAGAAAATGAGGTCACAGTGTTCGGTATAGACATATGTACAATGTTCTGAGTTACCATATAATATACAATACTATGCAGTGTACTAATGTACAGTACTATCTAGTGCAAAGCAGAAATGGGATGAGGTACAATGTAGGTACAATTTACAGTAAGGTGTACGAGTTGTAGTGCAATCCTTCATCAATAAATATAAAGTGTGGGGAGTGGGTGCTACAGTGTGTTTGTTTAAAGTGGGTGTGTGCTATAAAGTGTGTGGAGTGGGTGCTACAGTGTGTTTGTTTAAAGTGAGTGTGTGCGTGTGGATGTGTGTGCTATGTGCGTTTGGTGGTTGTTGTTGTGTAGTGTTCATTCATTGTTCGTTTAGCAGCCTGATGGCCTGGGGATAGAAGCTTCTTCTGAGTCTTTCTGTGCTCGCCTTGAGACTCCGGTATCGCTTGCCTGACCGCAGCAGTTCAAAGAGGCAGTTGTTCGGGTGACTGGAGTCTTTAATGATTCTCTTAGCCTTGCCCTTGCAACGCTTGTTGTAAATGTTCTGGAGGGTGGGGAGCCCCCCTCCAATTGTGCGTTCGGCTGAACGTGTCACTCTTTGTAGTCTGCTTCGGTCTTGTGCAGTGCTATTCCCAAACCAGGAGGTGATGTTGCCGGTCAAGATGCTCTCTATTGTACATGAGTAGAAGTTCTTAAGGATCTTCTGACTGACTTGGTACTTAAAGCTGTTGACTCTCTCAACCGGTGCCCCGTCGATGCTGAGGGGGCTGTAGTCCTTGACCCCCGACCTCCTGAAGTCCACAATCATCTCCTTTGTTTTGCTGACGTTCAGGGAGAGGCTGTTTTCCTGGCACCATCCCGCCAGGACCTTGACCTCTTCCAGGTAGGCCCTCTCGTCGTTGGCAGAGATCAGGCCCACCACCACTGTGTCGTCAGCAAATTTGATGATTGTATTGCTACTCCGCTGAGCCACACAGTCGTGTGTGTACAGGGAGTAGAGGAGGGGACTCAGAACACAGCCCTGGGGGGCCCCTATGTTGAGGGTGATGGATGAGGAGGTGCAGTTGCCTGCTCTCACCACCTGGGGTCTGCCAGTCAGGAAGTCCAAGACCCACTGGCAGAGGTCATAGTTCAAGCCCAGGTCCCTGAGCTTGGCTATGAGTATGGAGGGGACTATGGTATTGAATGCCGAGCTGTAGTCGATGAATAGCATTCTCACATAGTTCCCCAGCCTCTTGTCCAGGTGTCCAGATAGATCTATCTATCTATCTATCTATCTATCTATCTATCTATCTATCTATCTATCTATCTATCTATCTATCTATCTATCTATCTATCTATCTATCTATCTATCTATCTATCTATCTATCTATCTATCTATCTATCTATCTATCTATCTATCTATCTATCTATCTATCTATCTATCTATCTATCTATCTATCTATCTATCTATCTATCTATCTATCTAATGCCTTATAAGGAAAATAGCAGATCAAGTTTTAAAATGTCAAGGTGTCCCTTTAAGTGAACAAAACTGCAAGGCAGTAAATGTAGACATGTCCAGCTGCGGTCAAGAGGCTAAATGTAGACATGTCCAGCTGCGGTCAAGAGGCTAAATGTAGACATGGCCAGCTGCGGTCAAGAGGCTAAATGTAGACATGTCCAGCTGTGGTCAAGAGGCTAAATGTAGACATGTCCAGCTGGGGTCAAGAGGCTAAATGTAGACATGTCCAGCTGCGGTCAAGAGGCTAAATGTAGACATGTCCAGCTGCGGTCAAGAAGCTAAATGTAGACATGTCCAGCTGCGGTCAAGAGGCTAAATGTAGACATGTCCAGCTGCGGTCAACAAGTCCATCTTTTTATTCGTAGAAAATAAATCCTTGGAGTCACATTATGTCTCCCTTATGGCGTTCCGCAAGGCTCCAACTTGGCCCCAATACTATTTTCCATATGCATGCTCCCCCTAGCTGAAATAATTCAGAAACATAATATCTCATTTTTATGCTGATGACACACAGTTATATCTTCCCCTAAAGCCCAATAATACTTCCAACCTCGACAATCTGAGATCCTGCATTGAGGACATAAAATCATGTCTCACAATTGTCTTCAACTAAATGAAAAGAAAAGAAAATCATTCTGTTTGGTCCTCCCAAATCGAACAAGCTCATCACAGATAGCTTAGGTCAGCTTTCCACCTATGTCAAGCCCCATGTCAAGAGCCTTGGGGTCATTTTGACTCTGCTTTTAAATTTGACAAACAGGTAAACTCCCTTATTCATCACTTCACATCTGGATTATTGTAATTCCCTGTACACAGGCATCAGCCAAACATCCTTATCCAGTCTCCAGTTGGTTCAGAACTCCCGCCTCAAAACCCACCTCTACTCCATAGCATTTGACTAGGATTAATCCCCGCTCCCTTCTCTCTACAATTTTCTCTGTCAGCCTATAGTGCTTATTCTGTCCCCTTGTGTTGCTGTTCTGTGTTCTGTACAGTGTCCAGCTACTCTATTGTCATTCCCTGTGTCTTATGTCTTACCGTACTGTCTGTTGCATAGTACCTGTACACAAATCAAATCAAATCAAATAAAATGTATTTATAAGGCCCGACAACACACGTTAATGTCCCCATGGGCCCTACAGGTCTTCTTTAAACAAGTCAAGAAGAAAACATAACAATAAGTCAAGAACAGAACAAGAACACCATAAGGTCCAAACATTTTTAGATGAATGCAAACAATTTAAATAAAAAATTAAAGAATGCAAGCACTCCCAGACATACCACACGCGAAGGTAAGGAAAAACTCACTAAAACCTAACAATAGGGAAAAAAGCTCCACAGGCAGTGTGGAGGAGAGAAACCTTAGAAGGGCCATTCAAGGGGGGATCTCCCTTCTTAGATGTTGGTGATAGTAGTGTTGCAGACAGACAGTTGGTAAGCATGCACTCATGTGTGTAGTGAAACACAGATGAGTGCATGCAATAGCAACTGGACATTTTGAAAGATTAAAGATAAAGCAAATAGCGATAGCAACTGAACATTTTGAAAGATTAAAGATAGAGCTGATAGCGGATCTATTTGAGGCACAGGGGGCGGCGCAAAGAGGGTCACGTCCTCCCCGTCTTAGTCACGGGACATTCAACACTCCGGTCATTGCTCAGGGACAGCCGGAGACAGGGAGATAGGGGGCGGTGCAGAGAGGGTCGCGAACTCCCCGACATCATCGCGGGACGTCCGGCACTCCGGTCACCACTACGAGACCTCCGGAGACAGGGGGGCACGCAGAGGGGGTCGCAACCTCCCGGCCTTCATCACGGGATGTCCGTGACCCCTCTGTATTACTGCTGAATGATGTTTTTGAGTGTGCAGTACATCCACAGCTAAAGAGATTGGTTTTATCGGGTATCACAGTGGCTAAAAAGCTGATAGCATCACGATGGTTCCAACCGGAAAAAATGTGCCGAAATGTCTGGATTATTACATATCTCGATGTGATCTATCAAGAAATATCTACAGCAAGAATTTTGGGTCTCAATGAATCCAAAATGACATTGTGGTTAGAAGTGGTGGAGAAAATAAAAGCTAGCATATAATGGTAATGTCTGGTTAGGAGCGAGGGAAAGTGGATGGATTATCCAATGGGGGGTCCGGGAGGGGGGGGTACGAGCTGGAGCATATGTGTGTAGGTTTTTAGATAACAGGTATTAAGGGTATATCCTATATATGACAATTAACTAAAATGTGATTTCATTGGATGTGCACTGTCAACTAATGCTTGTATATCTTATCGTGTGTTGTCATGTTTGTTTATGTGTTTGTTTAAAAAATAATAAAAAATAAAATACAAAAAAAAATTAAGAACTATAGACATAGTCACACAGTGGAACAGAGGACAATACAACATGACACAAGACAGGATGGTCAGTCAATACAGTAGGACCACAAGACACTAGGAGTATACAACAGACGATACAGTATGACATAGGACAGTAGACAATATGTTATGACACAAAGACTATACAGCCGACAATATAGTAATACATAGGAGACTAGACGATATGTTTTTTTTATCCACCTTTTCTCCTCTTTTTCAATTTTTCTCCCATCCACTGTGCCAATTCCTCCCTCCCCTGTCTTGAAGGTTGCTCGCAGATGCCCCCCACTGGCCGGTTGTAGGGAGGATAGAAGCCTTGCATCACGTGTCCCCTCCGATACACGAGGAGGCAGCCTGTCACATCTTTTCACCTGCCAGCGCGGACTCTCATTGGCGAGGTGTAACGTGTGGGAGGCTCACACTACCCCCGCCATTTCCTGTCTCTGCTGTGCAGGCGTCCCCAACCGAACTGTAGGAGTCGCTGTCCACAACGTCCAGATTACCACCCATCGTCTTCCACCCGCTAACTCTGCCAATTGAGTTAGTATGACGGCTGGCCCAAGCCAGAGGCAATGGCGACAGCCGGAGTCGAACCTGGTGTATCTTGCGTTGGTGATGAGTGCAAGGTCCGCTGCGCCACCCAGCCGCCCCTACTAGATGATATGTTATAGCAGTAGGCATCGGCCATGATTACAACAGGTATAATCACCTCCGGAATCTTTCCGGTATCACGCTGAAGACTCTAGCAGGAGCACTCATTCAAGGGTACTACGACTATGCTTGCACCTCATGGTACCAAAGCACCTCAAAGGCACTAAAAAACAAATTACAAACATCTCAAAACAAGCTAGTCAGACTACTACTTGACCTGACTCCTAGAACCCACCTCACCCCTGCCCACTTTGACAACCTAGGATGGCTTAGAGTAGACGACAGAGTACAGCAACTTGCAATGGGCCTGGTCTACAAGATACACTACGCGACCAAGGTACCCATGTACATGTCAAAATACTTCCCAAAGGTCAGTGAATACCACGATCACAACACCAGAGGGAGCTCCACAAATCATGTAAAACCCAGATTCGGCTCAAACAAGGGACTAAACACGTTTCGCAATTATGCCACATCAATGTGGAACGCCCTGCCTAAAGCTGTAAAGGAATGTGAATCACTACCCACCTTCAAAAACACTCTCAAAAAACACCTACGTGAGACTGCAATTCGAAACTGGCCCCTACAAATGTCCTAACCTAGTTGTACAGTAAATGACCAAGTAAGGCTTTGTCAACATTCCAATGTACAGTGTAAAATGTGTATGTGTCCCCTACCCAACCCCCCCCCCCCCCCCACCTCCAATGTACAGCCCTCACCCAACCCACCCAACCCCACCCCACCAACCTCCTCCAATGTACAGTTTCTACGCCAAATGTATATACACTCCTTTTCTGGACACTTTTGTATCACAAACAGTACTGCATTTGCAAATCTGATATGTCATAAATGTATAGATGTAGCAGTACTGTCTATCTGTATGTCATGTATGTCATATATGTTATGATGAATTGAAAATGGGGGACCCTGGTGGAAACAAGACGAAAGTCTTTCTCTGGTCTGCATCCCCTTAACAATTGTATGTATTGAGATGTACTGTACTGTACCCATTCTGCAATCTGTTAATAAACTTTTCAATCAATCAATCAATCAAACGCTCAGCTAGACAGGGTTGCCCTCTTAGTCCCGGACTATTCGATCTATCATTAGAACCTTTAGCACAATATATAAGACAATCCCAATCCATAGAACCAATCGTAATCAAGGGCACACAACATAAAATTAGTTTATATGCGGACGACTTAATACTGTTCATGCAAAACCCCAACACCACACTGCCTCATCTGCTCAAGTTGATTGAGAACTTTGGAGATTTATCGGGATTCAAGATAAATTGGCCGAAGTCGGCTTTCCTTCCACTTAACGCCCCTGCAAAAAAAGATATAACCCTCCCAGGAGAGATACCTATGGTAAAACATTTTAGATGTTTGGGAGTGGAAATATTCCCCACCATAAGACAAACGGTGAAGCACAATTACACAAAAATCCAAAACAAAATCAAAGACGACCTTGATAGGTGGGCAAAACTTAAAAACTCAGTACAGGCACGTATATCAATAGTTAAGATGGACATACTACCTAGAATCAACTTCTTCAGCTCAATGCTACCGTTACCCCCTCCAGAGGGTTACTGGAAAAGATTACACTCCTCCACATACAAATTTATTTGGAATAACAAACCACCACGTATAAAAAAGATCCACCGCACAGAGAAATAAAGCAGACGGTGGCATGGCATTTCCAGATTTTTTCCACTATTTTAAGGCGTACACATTAAGACCATTGACAACATGGTTTGATCCCCAAGCATTAGTATCATGGAGAAAATTAGAAGAAAACATAGTAGCCCCACATAGACTGAAGGACATAGCATACACTAAACTACCAATCAAGCATTGCGAACGGAAATTTGGCCCCATAATTACTCATGCGATCCGGATATGGCGTGAAACACACAAAAAATATCCTAACCCACATAAATGGCACAATCATACTCCCTTATTCAATAACAATGCACCCTTGATTGGAAAACGACCTATAAGATTCCCTATATGGGAAAAGCAAGGCATACACTCATTAGGGGATGTTTTTAACAAACAGGGTTTCTGTAGTTATGAAGAAATACAGAAGAAATTTAATCTCACCAAGTCCACACATCTTTTTTACTTACAGTTATTGTTATGTTTGAAGACTCAAGGTGTTCCATTAACGAAACCAATTGAACACCACAGATACCACAAATTCTTCTATGAAAGAGAGACATCAAGAGGTTTTGTTTCAGATTTTTATCATCAATTACTAACGTCCTCATATGAAACCCTCCACCTAGACTCCGTCTGGAGGAGGGATATACCAGACCTGGAAAGTGATTTTGATTGGCAAGAAGCCTGGGCAAATGTTCGACTCACATCAAGGAACCCGGACCATCAACAAATCAATCTTAACTATATTCACAGGACATACTTGACTCCTATAAGACTGAAAAAAATGGGTCTTATACAAGACTCCAAATGCTCTTTATGTACAAATGGGGACGAGGGGACATTTATGCACATGTACTGGGACTGCCCACCAGTTAAGATATTCTGGAAAGAGGTGACCCAGCAATTATCAAATCTCTTAACTTGGAATATGGTCTTTGTATACTACTTTAATCATATCAATGAAACCTTTACCTAACCCATCTTCTCTAATACTGCCCATAGATACGACCATTCCAGCCTGTCAAAAGCTTTCATTGCATCCAGGGACAGCATCGCCTTAGGTATGGTGTCGTCCTTGTCGGCATCTAGTACGTGCAGTATTCGTCTTATGTTATCAGTGATCAGGCGGCCTCTTATGAAGCCAGTTTGGTCCGGATGAACTAAAGACGTCATATGCTTTTGTAATCTGATGGCTAATACCTTAGAGTACAGTTTGATATCGGTTCCGAGGAGGATTAAGGGTCTGTAACTACCGCACTCGGTGGGGTCTTTGTCTTTTTTGAGAAGGACTGTTATGAGTGCAATATTGTCGTTCTTATGGAAGTTCCCCTCCTTGACTGAGTATAAGATCATATTTAGTAATAAGGGTCCAATTATGTCCCAACAAGAGAGGTACATTTCTGGTGGGATACCGTCTCTTCCAGGAGCCTTACCACTTTGCATTTCGGATATGGCTTTCTTGAGTTCCTCTAGTGTGATCGGTGTTTCTAACTGTTTAGCGTCATCCTCTGAAAGTTTAGGGAGAATAATTTGATTAAGATATGTGTCCATTTTGTTTTGATCGAAGGTCGTTTCTGATTTATATAAGTTGGAGTAGAATTCTTTGAATGTCACGTTTATTTTTTCAGGGTCTGTTTCAAGTACTTGTTGTGCTCTAATGGTAGTTATATCTGCAAATTTTGCATTAATTCTTAATCGCATGGCTAATAGGTGACTAGGTTTAGAACCTTGGGAGTACTGCTGTTGTCTTGTGCTACGTATTTGTATTTCCGATTGTTGTCTGTATATGGCATTGATCTCTTTTTTTAGTACCTTAACTTGATTTTCTAGTCGAGTTGAGTTGTTGTATTGTAAAGAATTAAATAACGTTGAGTAAAGCGTTTCCAGTTCAGCCAGTTTTGTGCATCGATTCTTGCGCATTTTGGAGGAAAAGCTATCAGTGAAATCCTTGATCAAATCAAATCAAATTTATTTATAGGGCCCGACAACACACGTTAATGTCCCCATGGGCCGTACAGGTCTTCTTTAAACAGGTCAAGAAGACAACATAACAATAAGTCAAGAACAGAACAAGAACACCATAGGGTCCAAAAATTTTTTAGATGAATGCAAATAAATGAAAGAATGCAAGCACTCCCAGACATACCCCACACGAAGGTAAGGAAAAACTCACTAAAACCTAACAATAGGGAAAAAAGCTCCACAGGCAGTGTGGAGGAGAGAAACCTTAGAAGGGCCGTTCAAGGGGGGATCTCCCTTCTTAGATGTTGGTGATAGTAGTGTTGCAGACGGACAGTTGGTAAGCATGCACTCATGTGTGTGGTGAAACACAGATGAGTGCATGCAATAGCAACTGTACATTTTGAAAAATTAAAGATAGAGCTAATAGCGATAGCAACTGAACATTTTGAAAGATTAAAGATAGAGTTGATAGCGGATCTATTTGAGGCACAGGGGCGGCGCAGAGAGGGTCACGTCCTCCCCGTCTTAGTCACGGGACATTCAACACTCCGGTCGTTGCTCAGGGACAGCCGGAGACAGGGAGATAGGGGGTGGCGCAGAGAGGGTCGCGAACTCCCCGACATCATCGCGGGACATCCGGCACTCCGGTCACCACTACGAGACCTCCGGAGACAGGGGGGCACGCAGAGGGGGTCGCAATCTCCCGGCCTTCGTCACGGGACGTCCAACACTCCGGACAACACTCCAGGACAGCAAGTCATAGGAAGACAGGGAGACGGGACAGGCGTTAGACAGCTCATGAGATTGTAGTAGGCGGACATAGCAATAGATACAAGTGGTAGGCATATATGTGAATGGAGTAGATATATGAAGTAAGCGTATTATGTGAATAGAATAGAAGTACTTAACCCAGCAGTGAAACCGCGTTGACTGTTAATCTGTTAACAGTCTGTTAATCAGTTGACAGGACCACGGACAGACGGCGGAGAATAACTGATCCAAGGCCTCGGAGGTGCATGTAGAGCAGTCACTACAAGCTTGGCCAAGACCCCGAGGCATCCATCACCTTGGTCAGCGCCAGGAGACGGGTACTCAGAGAGAAGGGGGAGGGAGGGGGGGGGGGGGGGGGGAGGGGGGGAGAGGGGGGGGGGGAAGAGTTAGAGAGTTCCCATGTTTGTGGTGCTGCAAAGGAGCAGACATGTAGTACCCTGTAGTGCCATGTAGTACCCCGTAGTGCCATGTAGTACCCTATAGTACCCCATAGTGCCATGTATCATCATTGATCATTCCCTTTACCGACATCCATATTATTCTGGGGTCTTGCACCGAGTTTGCATTCTCCCATAGGAATACTATAAGAGCTTCTTTGAGTTGTGTAATGAATTCCTTGTTATTAAGCAGCATCGAGTTAAATCGCCATCTTGGGGCTCGGGAAGATAGTATACCAAATGTTCCTTTTAGGAGTAAATAACAGTGATCTGATAGTGCATTGGGTATCATTTCCACTTCATAGTTATCAAATAGTCTCTGGGATGCAAAGACATAATCTATTCTGGATAATGTGTTATGTCTCGCAGATCGACAAGAGTACTTTCGGGTCGTGGGATTAAGTGATCGCCATAAGTCATTTACACCTGTAATCTTTGACCAATCCTTTAATGCATTAGATGAATTATTTTGTTCGCTGGAAAAGGCGAGGTAAGATTTGTCCATCCTTGGATTCCAAATGGCATTAAAATCCGCACCTATTATAAATGAGTAATCGGGAAGGTCTAACATTGCTTTGGTTAGTGTAGTGAAGAAACCCTCTTCGTACAAATTTGGGGCGTATACCGCTGCCAACGCTATTTTCCTGTTCTTGTGTACAATCTTAGCTATAGTTATCCGACCATCTACATCAGACCATACTCCCTTTAATTCAATATTCAACTTACGTCTAACGACTATGGCTACACCTCGAGTTCTCGTACCAAAAGAAGAGTGACTGATATTATGATATGTGTTGTCCGCTAACGTATCTATGTCTTTCTCCAGAATGTGCGTTTCGCTTAGCAGAGCAATGTCCACCTGTTCTTTTTTCATCAGTGTGAGCACGCTTTTGCATTTGTGTTGGTTATTTATTCCCCCAGTGTTCCAGATCATTATATTCAAACTAGCCATAATCTATACATGTTGTTGTGTAGTTATTGGCAATGCTTCTGGAGTGCGAGGCAACAATAGATATACATCCAACTAGTGGGGTCCCGTTGAGAGCCGAGCTTAAAAACATACATATATACAAATAAAAATCCCCTTTCCCCCCCTCATCGAGAGTCGTACAGGATTGTGTCCCATAGACACATCCTACACTTATGACTCCCTCCCTTAGGCCACCGGATTACCCAAATTGAGTTTTGTAATCCTATTCTTCCTATGCTAATTGCCATAGGATCTAAAACTTTCATTCTAATTCGATAGAATGTCGCTTTTGGTCTTGCGCCTTCCCATTAATGTACTAACAATAGTTTGAAAAATGAAAAATATACCTTCATTAATATATTCATTTGAACCTTCTACTAACTTATGTAGGAAACATCAAAAAAAAGGAAAAGAGTGGAGATAAACACTAACACCTTAAAATGAAAAAAAATAACAATGAAAGATCAAAAATAAAAAAGGAGTGAGAACTAAAATAAAACTCATCAGAGAAAAACAGATCAAATAAAATTGAGTAAAGAGAAAAAAGAGAAAAACAGAGACTTTTAGAGCTACATTGTGCCAATCTCTAAATCAGTGGAGTAATTATTTAAAATATTAGAATAACCTTGTTGTGCTTATACATTTAGATGTGGCTAATGTCTTTTTATTTTAATTTTTTTTTAAAGCCTTATTAAAGCCTAATTAAACTTCAGTCCTTGAATCCTATGCTTATTCACACCGGATGTTAGTGTTAAATTTACAGGCCTTCGTTGAAGGGGTGCATTATATTCTAGAAGGTTGTAGAATACTAGTAAATATGTAAACACTGCTGTTATGATCCAGAATGATCTTCCTACCCAGGGGTCATGACCTTCTAGTATTTTCCGGGATATTCCTTTGTGTCCCTGAGCAGTCGAGAGAGGAGCCCAGAATGTTCCAGAATATTCATAATGTCAATGTTGGATTATTGTCTCCACAGAGACCAGAAGACTGTAAATATAATGCCTTACGAGCCATATTAAACATCTTGTGCCTTATTGTTGCCAGCGTGCATATCATCTGTTACTTTTGTTGAGCCGTGGTAAAGTCATTCTAATAAAATTACTAAAATACAAAGAAATAGAGAGATGAGTAAGCTTATCTGATTCGAGCCAGTGTTGCGTCCTGCCCGGGGGGACCTGATCCATGTAGCTTCATGTAATCTTCGGCGGCTTTAGGCGTGCGTATTCCCTGCCTAATACCGTCTTTTCCCATGATCGATAATAGTGCCGGGTAGTTAAGAATTGGCCTGAGACCACTCTTAAACATTCTCTGCATCACATCCTTGTAGGGGAAACGCTGAGCGATGGCCTCCTTACATAGATCTTCGTAGATAGCTATTGAATTTTCACCATATTTCAGTTTCCCCCTTTGATTGCGCGCTGCTCTAATGATGGCGTCTCTTATTACCGTCTTACGCAGGGTAACAATGATAACTCTCGGACCGTTACCTCTTTGGCCTCGTGTACCGACTCTGTAACATTGGTCCACTGTCGGCGCTGTGGGAAGGTTGTTATTACCTAAAATATCTACTAACACTGTTGGAAAGCTGTCGTCTGTGCATTTGACTGATTCATCCAGTCCCACGATGCGGATATTATTTCGCCTGTAGTAACGTTGGGTCTCGAGCTGCCTCTCCATTGCTTTCTCTTCGACTTCTTGTATTTTCTTCCGACATTCCTCTTCCACCTGTTTTATCTCCTTCGATAATTCTGTTAATCCATCGTTGAGGTTATTCTCGTTCACTTGGACCCTCTGTGTAATTTCTATCACCGTATTCTCCACTGCCGTGATTCGCTCGGCCTGTACAGCGGCTGCTTCCATAACCATTTCGAATTTAGCATCGATGTGTGCTTTGAATTCCTCGATAGCGACCATCTGTTCCTTCATCAGGATAGTCAGAGAGTTGAAGTCGGGATGTGAAATTGCACTGCTTGTGTCAGTTGGTGTTGTGGGTGCAATGATGGACCCGATGGGTTTGTTGGATATTATCTTCTCAAATTCCCCTGCTTTATCTTTTACGGTATTTTTACACGTTGTTACCGTTGTGTCGTCAACTGCTGTCTCCCTCTCGGGGCCAGTCGTCGTTGGTCCCGGTATATTCTCTACTATATTCCCCCCATCGGGGCTAGTCTCCAACGGTACCGCTGCTGCGTCAGCTGTGCCCTTCGAACGTGTCAAAATCGGCACCGTTGGAGGGTTTTTCTTTCCACCCTTTTTCTTATCAATAGTATCCATGTTGAGTCTTTCTGTCTTTTGATATAGTTAGTAGAAGGTCTTATCAATACATACGATGTGGTTTAATCTCTTTTGGTATTGTTCAAATAAGGTTTTTAAACGAAATTAACGTTGACGGGAGCGGAGCTATAACCAAACGCGTATCGCTTCACATTGCGTTCAAACCGGAAGTCTATAGTTCTTAATTTTGTAGTTACTGTACAGCACTCTTTGAGCTTTTAAATGCGCTATATAAATAAATTACTTGACTTGACATCAGTGTGTTGAACCACAACGATAAATCACGGTTGTTGTGGCTGTGGATGGAAATTAAACAAGTCTTCAGTAGTGTATTAGATAAGTGCAGCCACAAGTACTCACAAGTACAAGTACTAGTACTAGCGAGATATGCTGTGATCGTTACACTAACAATTCCTGAGCAACGCGAAACCTGACGTAGTGTGTAAAAGTATTGTAAGGCTCAGAAATGGACAGAGGAAGCCAGTAGCAGCAGAGACGTGTGTCTGGTTCAGTGGAGGATGTCGGTAAGCGAGGCTGTAGAGGGACGGCAGCATTTCAGACATTTCTCCCCGTCTGCGGAGGCACAGCTGCCCTATATGGTCAGAGGCTCTCAGCCGTGGACAGAAAGTAGAACGTCCGCTCGCTGTCCACTGCTCCCAACACACACAAATGCTCACTCTCTCTCTCTCTCTCTCTCTCTCTCTCTCTCTCTCTCTCTCTCATGGGAGCAGTCGTAGCAGCAAGGAATGAGGAGCGATAAGCTGCATCTCAGGAGACCAATGTTTTTTTTTCTTTCTTTCTTTCTTTCTTTCTTTCTTTCTTTCTTTCTTTCTTTCTTTCTTTCTTTCTTTCTTTCTTTCTTTCTTTCTTTCTTTCTTTCTTTCTTTCTTTCTTTCTTTAATTATTTCTTTCTTTAATTATTTCTTTCCTTGTTTTTCTTTCTTTGTTTTTCATTATTTCTTTCCTTGTTTTTCTGTCTGTCTTTCTTTCTTTGTTTTTCTTTCTTTCCTTGTTTTTCATTCATTTCATTTTCTGTTATGCTCCCGAGAGTGTGCTAGGTAAAAATAGATAAGTATAAAATAGAAAGTCAAAAGTACGTAAACAAAGTGTAAACTAAAATGTTCAGTCAATATACATAATATATACAATATACAATTGTCACCTTTTCTTTGCTGTTCCTGTTGATTTCTCCTCTTAACAGGGAACACTGGCTGAATTAATAATTCCAGGGTGTTTTTTCCATGAAAGTTCAATCAATATTCGTGAACATGTGCTACTCTCTCCCAAAGCCAGAAACCAAAGTAACTCAACTCAACTCCATACATTTTGAGTTTTAGCACTCTTGGTTTTTGCATTTGGGATAGAGTTTGCTTGTTTTCACTAATATTTTTTAGACCATATTGGGTGTAGTTCCCCTTTAAGACTCTGTCCTCTATCTCCCCCTGGCATTCTCTGGTGGAAGACTTTTGGTCTTGTTTGTCCTGTGGTTGTGTCATGGACAGAGGTCATGCCGTCTCTTTCTGACTGGACGCCCAGTTCTTCAAGTTCCCCAAACAGCAGTGGTTGCATTCCACCCTTGTCTTAGGCTCGATTTATACTTGACTGACAGCATAGCAGGGATGGATCAATGCCACGTTTCACTGCCAATATCGATTATGATTCCTAAACAGTATCAGCCGATACATCGCTTTTACTGAACAGTAAAACAGACTTGGACCGTCAGTTTGGGGTCATTGACTCATTGGACAAAATGTATTGAGATTATAATCCATTATTATAATCCATCGAACATTGTACATATGTCTATACTGAACACTGTGACCTCATTTTTTTTTTACTTCTAATTTACATGCTATACTATGTTATTTTATTTCATACTTATCTTGTCTTGCACAGTCTCTGGAGCGTAACAGTAAGAAGCATTTTGTATAAAAGTATTCTGTACTTCTGTATGACAACTATTAAAGAAACTTGAAACTTGTTCTCCATTAGAGATGCTTCTATGTGTCAAGAATGCAGCGATCCGGTATCAGCTGCATCCCTACTGCAAAACCATTCAGTGGATGGATCATTGTATTCAGATTCAGAGTTTTATTTGCCACATTATTCCGTTCCTGAACTACGCCCATTTTACCCAGTGACACCCCAAACTACTAACAAGTCACAACTTTACCCCATGAATAAAGACTGTATGAACAGCTGAATACAATGATCCATCCACCGAATGGTTTTGCAGTAGGGATGCAGCTGATATGGTCGGTATATCGGTCCAAGATCAGTCTAAAATCAGTATCAGAGAATTTCCCCCAATAAATCTGATTTCAGAAATCTGGATACAACAAGCCAGTCCGTCAAGTATAAATCCAGCCCAAGATTAGTGAGGGTTGCTTCTCTGGAGGAAGATGAAAACATTCTAAAATGTTCTTGTGTGCGACACCCTGAGAAAAAAAGAAATCGAACTGGAACCACAAAGAGGAAGCAGATGTTCTTCTCCAAAACACCACGTCTTTATAAAGAATCAATCCCTTTTTATACTCTGAAAAGACACGGTCTTGTCACTTTCGCAGTAGTGCTGCACGAGAGGTTTTCAGAGACGGAGCACTACGGAGAAATACATAACACTAAAGATGGCGGCGATGATGAAACTACTTGCTACAAAACAAATGTATTCAGAGAAAATAATTAGATGCGATGTGATTTTATGTTGAGTGGTAATTTACTGTATTCTGAGGTGAAATGTGAGTTTTAAAGATGTTTTAACCTCTTAACACATCCAGTGCCATTCACCAGAGGTCGCTGTGGGCCATGTGTGCCAGCGCTTTAATGAATGGGGATACATGCCGGTGTTTGCAGTGCTAAAACTATATTAAATATTATAGCTATGGATCTAATAATATAGTTGATTGTCATTGAGTTTATTCCGGTCAAGATGCAAAAAACAGATACTTTTTTCATCCATACATTCCCGTTTTATACCGTGGTGAATATGAGTATAGTTTTAGAGTAATTCTGTGTAATCCCAGGAAACGCCGGTAAGCAGCGTTTACTGCATTTCACTATAAATTGTGCCATTCCTCGCTTGGATCAACAATCAATCTGAAATCAATGCTATATTATCAGTATTATGTTTCATCATGCATGCATGAAAGGGTGGGGGGAGGTCATTTTTCTATGCTTCGATCGCCACCAACGGAATATGCTACACAGTACATTACAGACACACGCTCCGATCGCGGGGAAATAATTATCGGATCAACGCAAGATTGATAACATATAGTCCTTCCCTTGTCTATGATGTACTGCAAAAGAATAATCCAATTATCTGATCACCATTCCAAGTATTGATCTCGATCGTCAAAATAATCCACCGAAATACATGAATCCACAGTGCTTGGTTCTCCCCAGTCCATGTGTTATAAATGTTACGGTAGGAAAACCCGGACCGGACTTGTTAGATCAATGTACAGGCTGAGCCAGAGAGAATCCAAGGATGTGCAATAGCGGCCGCAAGGCGTTAGGCGGCGGTATTGGACGTTTGCGATCTCAGAGGCAAGGGGGTAATTTTGTTTTCAATGGTGAAGGGGACACATTTGGGGGCGTGGTCAGTGGCGGAGGGTGGCTGTTGCGGCCGGTGCTACGTATATTTGTAAGGTCGTAGATTAATAAAAAAAAATCAGGCGGTCAGGTGGCGTAGCGGAGATTGTGCTTGTCACCAATGCAAGAGGCTGCGGTCTCGACTCCCGGAGAGTCAGCATTGCCTTGGCTCGGGCTGATCGCTATACTAACTCGTTTGGCTGAGTTAGGGGGAGGGGAGCCGTGGGTGGGTCCTGGGCGTTGTGGACAGCGACCCCTACAGTTCGGTTGGGGCGCGTGCTCAGCGAAGGTAGCATCTGGTGAGTGGTAGTGCGGCCTCCCACACGTTACACTCTCCAATGTGAGAATCTGTGCGGCCAGGCTGGCTGCCGGCTGGCTGCACATGCGTCGGAGGAAAGCATGTGACAGTCTCCGGCCTCTCGGACCAACAGTAGGGGAAAATGCGCAACAACCAGGAAGGGGGTTGGGAATTGGCATAACGACTAACAGTGGGATGGGAGAAAAATCAGAAAAAGAAGGAGGGGGAAAAAGATAATAATTTTTTTTTAAATAAATATAAAAAAAAAAAAAAATCAGTTGTGCAATAGTACATTTTGGTGAGTTGTTTCTATATACAATTCACTTATGACAAGTCATAACGCCGCACGAGTCTCGGAACGTGCATACTGCGTTGTGTGTGTGAGAGAGAGAAAGAGAGAGAGATTGCGCTATTTATTATCTACAATGTATAAAACAACAGCCTAGAGGGCTTTTAAATACAACCAGGGCCCCGTTCCCCGTACCTGGATAACTGAGTTAGCCGGATAACTTTCGGTCAAGTCTGACTTAAGCCGGACTTTCCCATTCCCCGAAGCTGGATTGTCTAAATCACCATGACAACAGATCAAAAAGTTTGAGCCTGGTCGAGAGCAGGGTTTAAGTTCAAGTTAGCTGGATGAACCATAGCCACGCCCCCGCAAAGAAGTGACAGCCCGTTTCCTGAAATTATTCCCACAGTCTACGATCTGCATTATACCATTCTGAATTACGTTTTTGTGCTCCATTCTTCCAGAGGGGGCTTTTGAAATGTAAAATAGACCCAAAATGCTGATACTAAATTCACTTTGTCCTAAATAATGCACGTTATATTATACCGTGGCGCTCGCTCGGTGCGATGTACACATTATGTGGTTATTTTAACAACGCGCAGCATTGCAAATGTGAATCCCGCGGGGATATCCTTAATGATTGAAACCTATCGCTCGTTTGGCTCTGATTCCTTTCATATTCTCCGCTGTGGATGAGGAGCGAGGAAGGAGAGGAGCGCCTGGATTTTGTTTCATTCAAGCATAAAATTGAAGTGTCTATGAGTGGATTGTGGATTTTGTGTGATATTGTAACTGGGATTAAAATGTCTGATGAGATGCGCTGTTTGACGGTTTTGAGAAATTGAATGAGCCGTTGACGTCACATTAATGAATGAGAATAAAGAGATAAAACTTCATTCAAAATAAAGAATATTCTAAACACGGGTCTCTCGTTCATTAATGTATAAACAATGAATTTATCCCATCTGGCACAGTGGCGCAGCGGTAGTGCTCAATCCTGGCAACCGGGCGACCGGTGTTCGAAACCCCGTGTTTCCAATATAATTTTTTGGAATATAATATTAATGATTATACGCAGAAGTAGCCTAGTTTTAAGTTAAAATATTATAAATCTACATGCATTGAGGATGTCATTCTTTATATAGCTCTCAACGTGCACCAAATTGAATTATTCCTACATTGCAAAAAGAAGGAAAAGACTAGGAGAAGTGGGATTCGAACCCGGGCCGCCTGTGTGAAAGTCAAAAGCAGACACCGTTACACCACAGTGTAGATAAGTAAAAGATCCACCATACATCAATCAATGGGTAAGAGAGCCGTGTCCTTATTCCGTATAACAGTTTAACTAATTATTTTCGCTAGCAAGATCTCATTTGATTATCCATTCCATAAACCTACTGCCAGCAGGCAAGTTTAAAGAAATATAATCTGATTGATTGGGGTAATGAGGGACTTAAAATTAGCCTATAGATAACGCATTTAACTTGTCGGCGAGGCGATTGAGCCGTAATGCAATCTGTTAATAAAGTTTTAAATCAATTAATCAATCAATGCCGTTAAAAAATCAGGATCTCTGCTATCGATACGTGATGGCTTTTCAACTGAAGCGGCCGCGCGCACTTATCCTGGGTCTCAAGTCTGGTTCTAGTTAACGAGACTGAATCCACCTTCGAGGAACATGAAAATCCCGGCTTCAAACATCGGGTTAACTGAAGCTGGATAATGGCCCTCTTGATCGACTTAGTTGAACCAGGTACGGGGAATAGGGCCCCTGTCATAGACAGATATTTCACAGACACCAAGCAATGCTGTTGCATTTCATGGCAATCACACAGACCACCGTTCACAGTTTCACACCAAACTTTGAGGGGAGGGGTGCTATGTATTTGAGCACACCTGACGACATGGGCTGTTGTTATGCAAAGACAGCTGGTGTCGGTACTTAGCGCGTGCACACAAAAATGCGGCTCGTCCCTCGCCGGGTGCTCACCTGGCTACTTGTCTTCGCATGACGCGTCGCGTCACCGTTTATTATCGTGTAACATTGTTTTGGACGGTAAAAAAATGCAGGGTACAATAAAAGCCTTCTGAAAACATGCAGGGGACATGTCCCCCCCCCCATAATTACGCCCCTGCATTCAGGACAGCCTGCACAGGCTGCCTCGATGGATTATGAATGGCAATAGCGAATAAAAGAAATAACGACCCAGAAAAGAGAATCTTAATTTTTTGGCACTAAACCGTTGGGCCACAGAAACGAGAATTCTCATGAACGGCACCCAAAGGGTTAAGCCCGATCGGCCCGCTACTGGTACAACGCATCACAAATAGATCAATACAGTCCGTATTAAGTGATGTTGCGTTTCTTTTTCAAATGTAGCCAAGAGTAAAGACCCCAACCCTATCAAAACAGAAAACAGCAGTCAAAGGGTATATTTTCAGCACTAAGTTTGTTTACCAATGATTTTAACAGTTATTAGCGAAATATGAGCTTATAAAAATCTCTGCACATTGCACTGTAAACTGGATGATTTAGACGCCATCATGAAATCGCTGTAGTCCTAAGAAAGAGGAGACCAGGGCTTTTGATGGACATAGAAAATTCATAAAACTACACTACCCAGCTCACACCAGCCGCAGTCAAAGCTGCAGCCGCTTGATCTGGAAAAAAAAGATTGGCGTGAAAATGTGGATTATATCTCATGGGTCGAACAATCCTGAATGTTATTGCCATAAAATACAACATATATTGTTTCTTTACCTTTCTGTGAATGTCTAGAAAAAAACATGTCGCAATCCGGTAAATGGAGCTATGGACATTATACAAAAGTAACTGTACTTACAGTAGATTTCATTCACTGTCTTTGCTGCCCTGTAACGTGCGCCTGGTGGTACTAAATCCAGATTTAACTCTGCCATTGGAAAGAGGAGATTTGGGCCAATCCATAGATGTATGACTTGGCCATAATAAGGACATTTATAGGCCTGATATTCTATAGTCTATATTCATATTTCAAATTGCATGTGGATGGCAAAATTCTGTACTGTATCTACAAAAACCCCTGTAAATCATCTGCCCTTTATTAATTAGCTTAGATTTATAGTACACTGGATCTCAAGAAGGTGCTGAATGAGCTCAGTGGCAATATATATATTTTTTATATTCTCCTTTGGTTCATTACATTTACATTTACATTTACATTTACATTTAGTCATTTAGCTGACGCTTTTATCCAAAGCGACTTACAAGTTCTGTACGACAAGCCATCAGGAAGAGCACAACTCTATCAGCTGAGTAACAATGTTCATCAAAGTGTTGAGTGCTACAGTGTAGGTTAGTTTATTAGGACAAGTGCATGACAGTATGGTTAGTTAGGGTTAGATTTTTTTTTTTTTTTTTTTTTTTTTTTTAATTCAGATAATGGTTGAAGAAGTGAGTCTTTAGTCGACGGCGAAAGATTGGACGTGTTTCGGCTGTCCTAACTGGGGTGGGTAGTTCATTCCACCATTGTGGGGCAAGGACTGAGAATAGGCGACTTCTCTTTGATGACCCTCCCGGAGCTTGGATAGGAGTAGGTCTGAGGCGGCCAGAAGATGCAGAGCGTAGGGGTCTTGAGGGTGTGTAGTTAGAGACCATTGACCGGAGGTAGGCGGGAGCAGTTCCCTTTGCCGCACGGTATGCTAGGTCAAGGGCCTTGAAGCGGATTCGTGCAGCAATGGGGAGCCAGTGCAGGTCCCTAAGAAGTGGGGTGACATGGGCCGACTTCGGTAGGTTTGAGATCAGGCGGGCCGCTGCGTTCTGAATGAGTTGAAGAGGCTTAGTGGCAGTGGCCGGGAGGCCAGCGAGCAGTGCGTTGCAGTAGTCGAGGCGGGAGATGACTGTTGATTGGACGAGGAGTTGGGTGGCTTCTTTTGTCAGGAAGGGGCGTATCCTTCTGACGTTGCTCAGGAGGAATCGGCAGGTTCTGGTTGTCGCTGCGATGTGAGCAGAGAAGTTCAACTGGTCGTCGAGGACAACACCAAGGTTCTTGGCGGTCGGGGATTAATTAACATTATCATTAACATTTTCGAGGCCCATAGATGTCCCTAGATACCAAGAACATGCAAATGGACCTGGTAGAAGTGCATATGGCTAGGGCATAAGAGGTTAAATCAACCGTGATCTCTGCCAAATGGCTGAAAGTGGAACATTTTAAAGATGTACATTTTTCAATCACAAAACTGTCCTTTTTGACCAAATTAACCATTCTGTGTTGGCAGTAATTTACCAGTGACTTAAAAGAAAAGAAAAAACAATGATAGGCTATATATGACAGATTCTTAGATATGGATGACGCCCCCTTCAAAGAGATAGCGGTTAGGTCTTGTTATTAGTCCCTGTTATCAAGATGGCGGCGGAGTGAACAGAGTTGTCTTTAGACACACTTTGAATTGTCTTCTAACTTCATCTCCATTCCTCCAGCGCAACAGCCGTTGTTCTGGGTTGAGAGGTGCTGGGAACTTAATAACAAAATGTTTGATTTTATTAGTTTTCACGTAACAAACGTGTACCGCAGGTTCAAGGAAAGACGATTGTTGAAAAGGTAGAGAATATGAGGGTTAAGTATGAATGAAGATTTACTCAGACCATGACATTTGTAATACGTCATTATGGCTGTATGTGTCCTTGTAAAAGACCCCCCCCCCACACACACACACACACACAGACAGACAATGTATATAGTCATTTTGACCGTTTGACAATTTGCATACAGTGAACCAATGATAACCTTGGTGTTTACAGTTTTTTTCCCGATTGCACAAACACTAAAATCAAAAGTATTACACAATTATCAAAACCTTACACTCAAGGAGCAAAACAAACCGCCTCAGATTTGCACAACTATAAGCACAATGTTAGCCTCACACTTTTTGCAAAACAATACACAGTGATTTGCAAAACACTAAACACACTTGTATACATTAGACACTGAAGTATATCATAAATAATATCACTTCCTTGCAACTCCAAAGCACTGACTGTCAAATTACCAAACCTATGAGCCAATTGTTTAAAGACAGCCATCAGGTGCCTAAGCTGATGAATAGTTGAATGAGTGTATAGATTTGACTAGAGTGTTTAATTTAGCAAAGGATCTGAGGTGTCCTGCTAATTGGGTGTGTAGTGTTTTTAACACACCAACATTATGGGAAATGTGCTTACCGTCTTCTCCAGAGTCAGACAAGAACATATAGTCCATGGGCCAGAGGCCAAAATTTCACTTGTCGGTGCCACTCAGGGTGAATAAACTTACATATCATTTTTTCAAAGATCTATGTCTGTAGATGATATTTTTGTATGATAGCCCTTCCAGAGTGGTAGCTTTATCATAATTATCAAGTCATGAAGTATACCTACCCCCTCAGGAAATTGCATTTCAGATGCTGGTGCATATCCTGCTTTAGACTCATGTAGAGGACATCTGTCAATGTTTCACAATATTGTGTTTGGTATCATTTTAAAGGGGACTATGTAATCTTTCATTCAAGCTAAGATGTGAATCTTTCTGATCAATATAGAGGTCACTGGAGCTCTTTGAACAGTCAACAACACACATTTCTACCCGATCTTCGCCTAAATTATATACTATCGTTTAGCCTTGTGTCATCTAGGAGCAACAGAGACACAAAATACAATATCTGCAATACTCTCAGGACCATAAGGATTCAGGAAATGTATAATATGCCTATACTATTTCATTGTTACAGGTCATTGTGAGCCTTAAATTAGAAGAGCAGTATTAGGCTCCTATTAAACTATACAGAACAGCCACTATAGTCTAGAATGGAAACATAGGTCCACCTGCATAGGGTGAATTTTTTTTCACCACCTGTTTTTTTATTAATCCTTGGAGTGTCTATTTTAAGATTCTGACAGGTAACAGGTTGGAATAATGTCCCATGGGGTTTATTTTTAACCCTTTATTACACCTATCCTGAACCAAAACCTGAAAAAGAAGAAAAAGAAAACAGCATCACTTTTGAAGTTAACAACATATAGAGACAAATTAAACATTTTCCCAAACTAGTTTGACCCAAGGAATTCAGTACAATTGTTATTTTTAAGATTCAAACACATCTTGATTAAATTTCAGGACAGAAAAAGCAAAAAACGCTGAAAAAACATATATCACATCTCTATTTTCCCTTTTTACTGAAATGTAGTGCATTGGACGAGATCGATTTAGGTTAATATTGGAAATAGTATTGTATTAAAGATTGTCTCCATGCTGTTATGCCCTAAATATTATAGTTTTGCATAAACAATTATATAGAGACAAATTAACACATTTTCCCATGCGATTTTGATCAGTGATTTATTTATTGTTAAGGTTCAAACTATATGTTTTCATATGCACTGGATATCATGGACTGGATATCTTCTTTGTTGACACAACATTCAAGTATTTTTTTCTATTTGTATTTTATACCCTAAACTACTAATCATCATCATCACTAAAACTATTGTCAAAGTCTATCTCTTCGATCTCCATCTCTTCCTCCGCCTCATCACACTCGTACTCTCCATCCTCCTCATCCATGTTATTTTTTGCGTAATCTGCCTCCTTATCAAGAGCTTCTTGCTCTTCTGACTCCACTTTCTGGGCCAGTACCTCAACAAGAGAAGGACGGAGGATGGGTCCAACCGTCCAGACAGGTTCTAACACCTCCTCATCCATTGTTTTTCCCAGTCGATACTTTGATCATAGGCTTTGGGCCTCTTGAATATGGGCTGTTCTGCTCTTTTGTAGCAGGTGACTATGAAGTTGGCTCGCTGTACATGTGGGATGAGACAGACCTTGGGGGGAGGCAGGCGTTCAATGTCTACTTTGGAGTTTGCATCCAGGACTTTATCAGCACCCATCATTTTCTGCAGCATCTTGGCTCACACAGCATCAACTGACTTCATCCGACCATGGCCATCCATAATGCATGTGAAGGACTCCATCTCCTGTTGGAGCTCATCTGTTACCAGCGACAATGCGCCAAGCTGACTAAAAGCCTTCTGGAATCTAGGGTTCTTCTGCAGATTATTCAACGGATTCACCTGTCTCTTTCCTTTGAAAGCGCTGGCACAGTCATCCCCAGAAAAGTCATAGTATCCCAGTAGAGTGCTGCAGTACTCTGAGTCCAGAGACTCAGCCAGTTTGGACACATGTATTAGCTTGCAGTGCCAAGGTGCCAGTGCCGTGGTCCAGGTATCTGGAGAGGTTGGTCAATGGTAGATGATGATCATCAGTATATAGAGGTTGGTCATGCTGACATGGTAGAGGAGGATCATCAGTATATAGAGAGGTTGGTCATGCTGACATGGTAGAGGAGGATCATCGGTATAGAGGTTGGTCATGCTGGTAGAGGAGGATCATCAGTATATGGAGAGGTTGGTCATGCTGACATGGTAGAGGAGGATCATCAGTATATAGAGGTTGGTCATGCTGACATGGTAGAGGAGGATCATCAGTATATAGAGGTTGGTCATGCTGACATGGTAGAGGAGGATCATCAGTATATAGAGGTTGGTCATGCGGACATGGTAGAGGAGGATCATCAGTATATAGAGGTTGGTTATGCTGGTAGAGGAGGATCATCAGTATATAGAGAGGTTGGTCATGCTGACATGGTAGATGAGGATCATCAGTATATAGAGAGGTTGGTCATGCTGACATGGTAGAGGAGGATCATCAGTATATAGAGAGGTTGGTCATGCTGACATGGTAGAGGAGGATCATCAGTATATAGAGAGGTTGGTCATGCTGACATGGTAGAGGAGGATCATCAGTATATAGAGAGGTTGGTCATGCTGACATGGTAGAGGAGGATCATCAGTATATAGAGAGGTTGGTCATGCTGACATGGTAGAGGAGGATCATCAGTATATAGAGAGGTTGGTCATGCTGACATGGTAGAGGAGGATCATCAGTATATAGAGGTTGGTCATGCTGACATGGTAGAGGAGGATCATCAGTATATACAGTAGAGAGGTTGGTCATGCTGGTAGAGGAGGATCATCATTGTTTGTCTTGGCAATAGATACCAATTTCCTCTCTGTGTGTTCAGTAGAAAGCAGTGGAGGTTATTGCATGACAACTAGTGAGGCAGTACTTCACTAGTAATATACAGACAAAAAAAGAAATATATATATTATTATTAACCCATTACCCGCCAATATTGCTGTACAGCGTGTTTCAAGTTCATATTTCATATTTTTGTCATGGAATTCATATTTCACCCACGGAGCCTTGTCATATGCTGCGGGAGCCATCACAACTCTGCAACGCTTCAATACCGCCACCTGGTGGCCGATCGGCGAGTTGCCAAACCGGAAATGCCCGTTTCAGCTCGGTCCGTCCCCTAATTTCGTCCGGCCACTCGTTTATCGTCCCGGGACTCAATCCACACACCGTGGACATGGATCGTTGCCATAACTCAATAAACAACATGATTTGGGCGTATATTAGTATTATACAAACCAGAACTGGATCGCCTCGATCCCCACCACATAACTGGGATCTGTTTGTTCCACTCTCATCGCCCAACGGTACGAGGAGACGGACGTGAGTTTCAGCGTTTTTCTTTATCATTTTCGATACAAACTGCTCTGATCAATATATCACCCATACTACATAAATCATTTAATGTCGGTCACGGAATTATAAACGACCCCCCCCCCCCCTCCGTTCACCCGCAGATGATCAGTCATAACGTTTAGGACCATGTACAGTTTACATTTTTTATATAGCATGGATCGGTATCAAACTGCATTTGATAATCTAATATATGCATTTATGCCTATATCTCACGTTCTATGAAATACTGCAGAAAACGATAAAAACATATTTATACTCTAGATGGTATTTTCGTATGAATGTGTGAATGAAAAAGTAAAATGTTCCTACATCCTGAACGATAGATAATTGATGTTGAATGGGCCATAGTAATGTCAATTTAGCAATACAATTTAAAAAGTTATAGCCCTGCAAAGAAGGTGAACATCTCCATAGACAAATAGCGCTGGCAGAGAATGGTTTAGGATGATCAAAGTGGTGGCAGAGAATGATTTAACACTTTGGTCGCCAGGCTTATATTCTTAATATACCATCCTCCGCCAGCTCTATTTGTCTATGGAGAAGTTCCCCTTCTTTGCAGGGCTATAACTTTTTAAATTGTATTGCTAAATTGACATTACTATGGCCCATTCAACATCAATTATCTATCGTTCAGGATGTAGGAACATTTTACTTTTTCATTCATACGAAAATACGGTCTAAAGTATAAGTATGTTTTTATCGTTTTCTGCAGCTTTCTCCAGATGATCAAATACAGTTTGATAGCAATCTGCGCGAGATAAAAAATTTCAAATGGACGTGCTTCTAGAAGTTACTACTGATCATCTGATGTTGACCGGATGGGGGGGGGGTCGTTTATAATTCCGTGGCCAACGTTAGATGATTCATCTAGTGTGGGTGATATGATCATCAGAGCAGTTTATATCGAACACGTTAAAAAATAACGCTGAATCTTACCGTAGCTTCCTCATAGCGTTGGGCGATGAGCGTGGAGCAGAAATATTCCTATTATGGGATGTAGAAATATGCGATCCATTTCCAGGTTGTATAATAGTATATACGTCCAAATCATGTTGTTTATCGAGTTATTGGTAACGGATTTCTATCCGTTGTGTCTAGCTTGAGTCCTGGGACTATTAGCGAGTGATCGGACTGAATTGGAATGAGCACCAGCTTCCATTTCCTGTTTCCGCTCTGGGCGATCCGCCGATCGGCCACCAGATGGCGCTCTTGAACCGTTGGAGAGTTGAGAGGGGATCAACAGTAGATCTCAAGTCTCCGGGGGAGAAATATGATTTCGATCACAGATTTTTGAAATATTGATATCAAAGACGTGGTACGGCGTCTTTGGCAGAATGAGCATGGCGAGGAATGACGTGGTACGGCGTTTTTGGCGACCATAGTGTTAATATACATATATATATTTTTTGTATTATTATTATTATTATTCTTTTTTTATTAGAAATGTTTTCCTCTGTGAACAATGCCAGTGAATTTGAACAAAAACAATGCCAGTGAATTTTCTTTTTCTTCAAAAATGTCCAAGTGACAGCTCTGAGCTCTCTGACCTGACTGCAGTAATGGCCAGCTGTCAATCACTTACTGCTAAAATAGTTGCACGGGTTGGGCTTAAGAATATAATTATCCAATTAAAATAGGTTATTTGAGTTTAAAAAAGGCGGGTAGTGAGGTGGAGCGCACGAGATTGATTGGCGTTCACGCGTGCCACACAAACTTAAGATCCAATCAGAGACGCACAGCGATATCGACCAGAACTCGGCCATCGGCAAACTGAGACTTTCTTTTCTTTTTTTCCTCTTTTTTTTTTTTTTTAGATTGAATGAATTTGAGTTTTTAAGAACATGTTTATTATAAAAGCGAACAGTTTTAGTATCTATAAAGGTAAGATTACTTTGTGTAAAGTCATCCTGTTTAGAGACTTTGTCTCACGGCTCAGCTGTCCTCGCAGGCAGGGTTTCCGTTAGAAAAAATTGTTGCCGGTCTCAGGGTCCGGTAGATTTAAATCTACCGGTCAAATGAGAGAAATTCCAGTCAGAGTTTATTGAGCTTAAAAATAATTGACATCCTCAAGGCATGTAGATTTATAATATTTTAACTTAAAACTAGGCTACTTTTGCGTATACAATCATTATATTCCAAATAAAATAAGTCCCGAGACTCTGTGCTGCTGCCGACTTTAAATCAAATAGGTGTCTGTGGGCAGTCGCCCGACATTAATAAACAGCAGTCTGTTATAATCACATTTTTATGAGCTAACGAATTCCGTTATATTGGACATTTGTATTAATTATATCAAGCGAAGAACTGAGAAATTTGGCAGAGAGAGACGGCAACATTATCGTGGGTTTGCGTGATGACTCTCTCCACCTCGCAGCGACTTATTTGCAAAGAGTATGGCGCTGCAGAGCAGCAGATTCAGCTGTTTTTTGGCTCTATCTGGGGACCCTGATGGAAACAAGACAAACGTCTTTCTCAGGTCTGCATCCCCTTAACAATTGTATGTATTGAGCCGTACTGTATTGTACCCATTCTGCAATCTGTTAAATAAAGTTTTCATTCATTCATTCATTCACCGCTCAACAGCGCCCCCCACCCAACAGCTGAATTGCCAATGGCTGAATTGGAGTACTGCACTGTGCCGCTGCTGCTCCGGCTCTGCAGCTACACATGCACTCGCAAAACCCAGCACTAAGCTCTCGCTGACAACATTATTATACCTGCTTGGTGAAGCAACGATGAAACAAATGGAATGATTGTTTCGTTCATCGCATAGGCTATTTAATTTTAGCCTATTTTAATACAATTCAAATAATCAAATTGTGCTTAGAGGGCATTATTTTCACCGGACATTAAGACCGGAGAGATTAAATATGTCGGACTTCAACAGATTTTGCCGGTCAAATACCGGTAATTACCGGCTAACGAAAACGCTGCTCGCAGGGGATGAGTTCAATTTACATGTGAATGAATGAATGCAGGCAGCCAGGCAGGCTCATTCTGCTTTGTTTACAAAATCAGCTGTTTAGCCATTAGCCATTAGCTGCTAACCTAGCGTTAGAGTCGAGGAAAAGCAATTGATGCTTTGGATCTAATGAACGAGGGCCTATTGGACTTTGTTACACAGCTGTTCTCAAGTGGATTTTGGGGAGGGGATATGTCATGCGTTTATAGGTAAGTGCAAAATAAGTCTCCTCTCGATCTAACGTTAGCTAGCCACACAACCGGTAGCTAATGTGACTATGAAGTATACACTTGATAACTGGTGATGTGCTGCTCTCACTCTCGCAACTGTGTGTATGTGTCCCGCATTTCACTGTATGCCCTGGTATGTATGTGACAAATAAACCTCTTGATTCTTGAGTTAGTTACTGTAGAGCAGACATCATCTATATCAGCTGGTTGTACTAGTAGAGCTTTGGTTGAGAGAGATACAGTGCTTTGTAACAAGGAGGGATATGAGGACTGTGTGTAACTAGGAGAGATATGAGGACTGTGTGTGTGTAACTAGGAGAGATATGAGGACTGTGTGTGTGTGTAACTAGGAGGGATATGAGGACTGTGTGTAACTAGGAGGGATATGAGGACTGTGTAACTAGGAGGGATATGAGGATTGTGTGTGTGTGTAACTAGGAGGGATATGAGGATTGTGTGTGTGTAACTAGGCGGGATATGAGGACTGTGTGTAACAAGGAGGGATATGAGGACTGTGTAACTAGGAGGGATATGAGGATTGTGTGTATGTGTAACTAGGAGAGATATGAGGACTGTGTAACTAGGAGGGATATGAGGATTGTGTGTGTGTAACTAGGAGGGATATGAGGACTGTGTGTAAGTTAGTGATCTCACCAGTATCTCACTATGATTATAGTTAGTGCTCTCATCACTATATAACTATGGAAAATGAAAATGCAGACATCTGGCACAAACCGCTGTGCGGGGACACAGATGTGTTTGAAACAGTGAGGATGAGAAATGGTCTGATCTTGCTGTAAACAAATAGTTTTTGATTTGCCTTCTTGACTAAGCTATTGTTGTGATGTGTGTAAGTGAGGTGTGTGTCAAGAGTTACTCCAAGGTATTTATTACTAGTGCCTGTTGTCCATAACTGTAGTGTCTGTCTGCTGTCTTCATAACCACACTGTGTGTCTGTACTTCTTTATTATCTCCCGTCCTCCCCAATTTTTGAACTCACCAGCCACTACTGACACACACATTGGGGGATGTTTTATAAATATAATATAATAATTTGTGCTTCACCAAAAAATTTGGTCAGCAGCCGCCACTGGTAGAAAGCTAGCCTAGCTTAGCACAAAAGATAGGAAGCGGATTTGAACCACTAGCCTAGCTGTTGGCCAAAAACACATCTCCTTTTAAGCTAGGATAGTGGTTCCTATCCGCTTCTATTCATTTGTGCTAAGCTAGGCTATCTTGTAGGGTAGCTTTCTACTGAATGTACAGAGAGGACATTGGTATCTATCTTCTTGTCTGACTCTGGAGAAGACGGTAAGTGTGTTTCCCATAATGTTGGCGTGTTCCTCTAAGTGCTTCTGAGGAACCCAGCCCTGTGTCGGGTGTTAGTCAACACTCTTTTTAGGCTACGTTTAGACGAGCGTTTTGTGAACAGAAACCGCAAAAGTCGTCTTGCGGTTTCACTTTTAATTTTGCGTTTAGACGAGCGTTTTGGGGTGGAATTCTCTGTGCAGACGAGGCTGTAACGACGGAGCACCGCTGTCACACGATTGGCGCATATGTCACATGACGTGCTGTGAAGACCCGCCCTACTCTGCCTCTGATTCGCAGACTGTGGATGGGGAATGTGATTGGACCAAAGCAGAGTCACTCGCAGACAGTGGGTCCACTCGCAGACAGTGGGTCCACTCACGCCGCGGGACAGATTCTTGTGTATTTAACCCTTTCACTGCCACACGACAGCCGGTTGTGTGATAGTAAAGGGTTAACCTTCTGTCGTGTGGCAGTGAAAGGGTTAAAAGTACTGCTATAACGCTACGTTCAGAACACAGAACGGCGCGGGCCAGTCGAGGCACCTGCTGGCCCTGTAATTGGAATGAGTACACTTTAAATCCTTTAACGAGGATCCATTGGAGGGCAAGTCTGGTGCCAGCAGCCGCGGTAATTCCAGCTCCAATAGCGTATCTTAAAACTGGACTGATTCTTGTGTCTTTAAAAGTACTGCCAATGTAGCCTTCAAGTGATCTCTGTTGATATAGTCAGACATACTTGCTTTGTTTACGTCTCGGCTACTGGCGCTTACCTGCTACCTGTGACGTAAGCAGTACGCGCGACCAGAGCCGTGACAACCCTTTCGTCATTGTTTTAACAGATTTATACGGTTTGATAGTTTAGACGAAAGCGCAAAGGTTTTGCGTTTCTAGGAATTCCACCCTGGAAGGTAGTCTCACTTTTTTGCGGTTTCACCCCGTAAAAACGCCGTTTCCGTATAAACGAAAGGCACATCCGTAAAAATATTTTTGCGGATTCACCTGCTAGCGTTTCCGTCTAAACAGGGCCTAAGTCAACACACCACTATATATATACAACACTTACAGAAAAGTGGTCTCTGACAAGGAAAAAAGTTCTGTAACAGTTACTGAGAGGGCTCAATTTATTTTTATTTTGTAATAGTTTTGTAACTTTGCGCTCGTCATACCTGACCTGACTGCTGGCTGGTTGTGGCTGGGTGCTCGAGGCACAGGGTCTCCATGTATCCCTCTGGGGCTGAGGGGTCTCCTCTCAACTCTCAACACCTCCTAACATGGAGAGAGAGAGAGAGAGTGAGATAGAACTAGACACAGAAAGACACATTTGAGGGTATAGTGACCCCTTGTGGAGTTAACATGAAGTGTGTGTGGTGGTACGTTCATTACTAACAACAAAGGAACTCTGGTGTTTGGTGGGTAATTATGAGAACAAAACACGTGTTTTCAACAAATCTGTTTTACATTTGACCAACAAGACAATATATTGTCATTGTCATGGAGAATCCTTGTATCTTCAAGTTGCAGGGTTTCATGTGTGTCTGTCTGTGTGTGTTTATTTGTGTGTGTGTGTGTGCAGATCAAATATCATGAGGACTTTGAGAAGAGCAGGATTCGAAGCGACGCACCTCCTCCTGAGAACAGACAAGGTATGACATGCAGATACACACTCCCTTCTCTCTATCTCTCTCTGCACACTCACACGCGCACACACACACACTCGCACATGCGCACGCACACACGCGCACGCACACATTAACTTTACACCTTAACATTAATACTGTAACCTTCACCAAAAGCACGCCTTACCTATTAAGCTTTAAAACAAATCAGCTTATTTTCCACTTGGTGCTACTGGAAAGGTCATCCCTGATCAACTGGTTTGCAGTCTAAATGAAATGTATCCACAATTGTATAGCTCAAGTCCAGACACACGCGCGCGCACACACACACACACACACACACACACACACACACACACACACACACACACACACACACACACACACACACACACACACACACACACACACACACACACACACACACACACACACACACACACACACACACACACACACACACACACACACACACACACACACACGTTCCCTCCGCTCCGGCACAGCCTACCTCCTCAAAGCCCCCAGGACTAAGCTGCACACCATGGGCGATCGCGCCTTCTGCTCTGCCGCACCCAGACTTTGGAATGCTCTCCCCATCCACCTGAGAGCACCACAATCCGTCAAGGCTTTTAAAAGGGGCCTAAACACATTTCTTTTTAACCCTTTCACTGCCACACGACAGCCGGTTAACCCTTTCACTGTGACAATACAGAAGGTTAGCTCTTTACTATCACACAACCGACGGCGAAGCTCCATTTGCGGAGCTAACAAGGCTTTTGCCTGAATTTTCTTTTACTTCTATTCATTTTATTATTATTTTTATTTTACTTTTAGGTTCTTCCATTTCACTGGTTGTTAGTCTTTTTAATTGTTTTTATTCATTTTAAATTGTTTTATTCATTTAACTTTTGTCTATATGTCCTGTAGCACTCTGAGATTCTCACGAATATAAAGTGTGGTACAAATTGAATCCATTATTATTATTATGCTCTTCTACCTTTGACCCCAAAAGTGACACACATACAAACAACTCAACCCTTGACCCTCTTCTAGCTACAATGATGGAGTGTTTTGCGTTTGTGTTTGTGTGTTGTTTGTGTGTGTGTGTAGATGAGCATCAACCAGCCAACCCTCAGAGTCAACAGCCTGGGCCGGTGCATCCTGCTGCAGCAGCACCACCTAGTGGAGGGGTGAGGAAGGAACACACACGAAAGAGAGGATTCGTTTTACCATGTGTGCATTGTTGGACAGTAAAGATTGCCTCTTTTACCAACATCTATGTGCCAAGAAAAAATCTGCATCAGTTAGAACTAGACAGGTCCGAATTGACATCACTGATTTAATTAATTAATTAAAGTATTTACAGGCAAGAAAGTTAGTCTTTAATGGATTTTCATCAGCATGGAGGCACTTTTGCTTGTAGCTTCAAAGTGTATTTTGAATGATACATGTCTGTCTGTCTCTCTGTCTGTCTCTACTACCCAGAAGAGATACCAGGTCCTGTATAGCTACACGGCAGCGGATGCGGACGAGGTTTCCCTCCAGGAAGGAGATTTGATCCTGGACGTTGAGCAGATCGATGAGGGGTGGATTTTTGGATGCAACCAGCGCACCGGCCAGAAGGGCATGCTGCCCGCCAACTACGTCCAGGCCATCTGATGCAGCTTTAACCCAATGTTGAGATGGAAATATATTGTGTGGAATAGATACTAGTCAGAGATTGGGTACAATTCACTCTCAGTTTAGACCTTCTTCATAAAACAATTCACTCTGTTTAGACCACCTTTATAAAACAATTCACTCCCGTTTAGTGACTATAGAAGAGATTACCATGATACATTAGGAAGGACTCTTCCGATCCAATTGCGTTGTACCTTTACCTTCACATGACAGTTCAAAAACATCCCTATAGCCAGTTCAAAAACATCCCTATAGCCCTGAGCTATTGTACAATTGTATATGTTTCACCTTTCTCAATTGATTGAACCATTATTCAGTCTTTATCATATGCCAAAGAAAGGTCTTCTTAGCATTGAAGTATAAGGTTGTCTATCATGTTATGCATTCAAATTAGTCAAATGCTCCATATGTCATTTTAACCAAGAGTAGAGCAGCATGTGCTGCTGTGCTGGTGACCATAGATACGCTCTACCAGCAGAACAGAAACAAGATTCTGTACTAAACAGTTCAAATACCAAAGACCGCTCATGGCTTATAGGTTGATGGAATGCTTGTAAATAAAGTGAAGTGAAGGTTTTATACAAATTTGAGAGGGACAAATATATGCAGTTTGTAATGAAAAAGCATGTATGTTAAGATTAATAAATTAATGTCAATGCAGAGCCTAAAACAATAGATTCATTCCATGGTGCATATTAAGGTTGATTCTTGCCTTTTTCTCTTTTGCCGTCGAAAACAAATAATTTTCCAGCATTTGTTATTATAGAAACATCTTTATTAAGAAGGATAATACACATTTTAAGACAAAAATCTTTAATCAAAACAAACAGACTGCACATCATCCAGTGTCCATAACTTGATAAGCACTGCATCATTTTAAAAACCTTTTTTTAGTTTTTTCTCTTTTACAAATGAGGTATCTTTTATGGCTTAAATATACTATTTACAATATCTTCCAGAATTCCAACATAAAGGCTGAAATTACTAAACAGTCTGAAGCACCATTATCTAAATAGCGGGAATGAAAATCTAATGTGTTACATAAACATGAATAAAAGCACTATTTAGGCACAAAAGGGAATATAAAAAAACATCTGACTGGCACCAGTCACTCTAAAACCACATGCTGGAGCTCATCGTCTGAGAGCGCCGGGCTGTTGGAGAAAAAGACCACCCTCTTGGTGACCCTCTCCTGGAGCTTGGGCGGCAGCCATGCAAGCCGCTGTCCGAAGTGCTCCGCGTTCCTTCCGATGCCGTCCTCACACAACCTGCAGGAGACACTATGGGTTATCCAGAGACAGTCCTCACACAACCTGCAGGAGACACTAAGGGTTATCCAGAGACAGTCCTCACACAACCTGCAGGAGACACTAAGGGTTATCCAGAGACACCGTCCTCACACAACCTGCAGGAGACACTAAGGGTTATCCAGAGACACCGTCCTCACACAACCTGCAGGAGACACTAAGGGTTATCCAGAGACACCGTCCTCACACAACCTGCAGGAGACATGTTACGACCCTGGCTCATGGGCACGCAACCTATGTGCAAACCAACACCAAAACCCCGTGCTCTAACTCAAAGTGCTACTATCTCAAGGAACTACTAATGTAACTGTAAACTAAAGTACTAATGCAACCCAACGGACAAGGACTAGAAGAATGTGACAGCTCTTCCTCCAAACACAGACAGTGCATGTGTGTTACTAGGTCTGCCTTTAAAGCTCCCCAGCAGGTAACCAATCAGCACTAATTGGCTAATTGGCAGGCCTCACCTGCATGCCCGGTGACACAGGAGTGATCAGGCCTCTAGTACATAACACCTCCCCCACCAAACTGGTTGCCCAAGAGGCAACCACTACACAACAACCCATAAACAAAACAAAAAACAACTGTGACCCCTTAGTTGTCAGGGCCACTACCACAACAGCGATAACGGGTACCACAAACACCGGTACTATGATCGTGAGAGGGCGTTTGCTAGCACGTTGTCCCTCCCACGATGTGGCGAATATCCAAGTTATACGCCTGGAGGAACAAACTCCATCGCATCAAACGATGGTTCGAGTTCACCATGCTGCGAAGAAAAACCAAAGGGTTATGGTCTGTATACACAACAAGGGGTAAACTGGAGGATCCAACGTAAACATCAAAATGGTTCAAGGCAAGAACCGGGTCGGCCCCTGTCGAACACGACCACCGATACCGATCTGTCAAAATTATACTGCAAACTAAAATCAACCTGAGAACTGCGCTTAACAGAACAGAACACAGCACAACAAAACCATAGATCACTGATACCACCACCGCACCCATATCCATCCCACCTGGCACTGGCAGTTCAGGATACTGCACATCGTGAACATCCAGAGTAGGCTGTACCGCCTCAGGTACAGCCCCAGTGTACCGGGAACATGGCAGTACGACAGTCACAATAACGTCTGGAACACCATCTAAAATGGAGTCACCCAAAATAACTTTGTCCTGATCAAAATCAAAATGGCTGCCACTCAACAGACCAGGTCGCGAAGGCGGCTCCTGCTCCACAGGACACAGGTAACTAGGTTGACCATCACACCTAGTGCATGGCAGAGAATCAGTGTGGACATGTGGATCAATGTCAGAATCATCAACTGACATACTGGGACCATCCCTGCCCACAAGTGAAACATTAGGGACAATAGAGCTATTGTGGGAAGGCTGGCAGCCTAAGTCAAGCTTAGTAGCCTCTCCAACCAGAACGGTGTCACATGAAACAACAGCACCTCTCATAGCATCCCTCCCACACTCCTCCTCCAATTAGTTCGTGGCCTCAGCCACCGTACAGGCTGGGAAGACCTTGAGACACTGCGCTGCCATATCATCTCCTGTCACATGCTTCTCCGGCACGCCTGTCAACTCTGGTTTCACCACCGGGCCTAACACAAAACCACAATCAAGAGAATCATTATGCAGAGGTACATCCACAGTGTGCTTTCCAAAATTCTCAACAGGTACACATTTTAACTCAACAAAGAATGTGTCACTAAGTGTAATGTCCCAAGTCGAAGTATCAACAACATCACTTTTGTCCTTGACATTACTCGTGCCACAGCACACACAGGAAACACTCCTGGATGTTTCTGTGCCAGCTCATTAGAGACCTCAGAAACCACAGGAAGGGGAGTTACAACCGGAGTAGCCAACACTTTGTCACCAGCCAAATCATTCCCTAGAATGAAGGACACCCCCTTTATGGGAATGTGACTGAGAACATACCCCCACAACAACATTGCCTGATACTAAGGGAGAATTGAGCGTGACCTCATGCAAAGGTGCATCCACAAATCCACCCCCAAAGCCCCGAACAACGACACCGGAATGCAAAGAAGAGTTTTCTGAAAACGGCAAAACCCCCTCCAGAATGAGGGACTGAAAAGCACCGGTATCTCTCCAAATTGTTATAGCCTGTTTGGACTCTAGTGCATTAGTCAGGGAAACAAATCCATTCATCATAAACCTTGAGGAACCCTCGAGTTCTTTGTCCACACGTTTGATACTTTCCCCATCCCCATCCAACGTTGGCATAGGCGTCCTGCATATGGTTTCTACCAGAGCCACGGTTCTGACATTTTTCTGCTCAAGCACCGGGCACCCAGCAACGATATGACCAGGTTATTTACAGTAAAAACAGATAATCCCTTCTGGGAATGCACCAGCAGAACCACCCCGCCTAGGAGGTGAAGTTAACTGACCAGCAGACACAGGTTTTGGGAAACGGCCCCCCTGAACAGGACGCCTATCCCCGGACTCAACACGGTAGTCCTCCAAAAACACGGACTTGTGTGTCAACACAAACTCATCGGCGAAGACAGCGGCGTCGCCTATCTTCGATACCCCACGCTAGAGCTGCCGCGATTACCGCGGTATCGCTGTTACATCACGCCCACCGCAAGAGTAGGCTGAATACCGCGTCACCGCTGTTTTTTTTTTATAATAATAAAGTACCCTTCTCTCGTTGGGCTTTCGGCTCTGCAGATATACCCTACTCCTCTATCGAGGTTCCAAGCGACCCTATTGGGTACCAGAAAAGTCATGTGAAACATTGCAGACCACTGATTGGTCAGAAGAGAGACGCGTCACACGTTGGGTCGTCTTGCAGTGCTTTTACTTCCTGAATCTCAGCCATTGATCAGAGCTCACAACACGGCTAATATACGTTAGCTCCCACCGGAGACCGGAGTGGATTACCGACGTACCGTCGCTCCTCAGGGAACGACGCATAATGATTTTACTGCAACGAAATGTTATAATAAAAGCCCTTCGTTCTATACACTTGTCTGATTGAAAACTTTATTAACAGACCGCAGAATGGGTACAACTCTGCACGATCTGAGCAAAGAAAGGAACTGAGATATGAATTGAGTAACGCTTGCCTTGCTATGGTCCGGTAAATACGAACGTGTAACTATATAACGTAATGCCACAAAACGAATGCCTTTGTAATCATAAGTAGTAACGTTATAATAATAAGAAGAAGAAGAAAGGGTCGGGGGGTAACCGGCGGGCACGCCGCTACCACCCCTGCCCGCGACACAGAGGGGATACTTCGAATCCGTGTTTCACTTTTAACGAATGCGTGCTTGCCGAATCCCAAACAATATTCATGCTGCAAAGTCATCCTCTAAAGATAGACATTTAGACTAGAGGCAGGCTATATGCTATAAAGAGTAGACTACAAAAAAATGCATTCAAACTTTTTTTGTGTGTGTGTGTGTGCGGTAATACCGCAGCGGTAGGAAATATTATGCAAATTTGTGCGGTAAGGAAAACATCAATACCGCGGCAGCTCTACCCCACGCTCATTTAGATGTGTGGAAACGGTATCAGGAACACATCTTTTAAATTCCTCTAGGAGAATCAACTGCCTAAGCTGCTCTCTTGACTCTGCCTTCTGAGAAGTGCACCACCTGTCAAACAGGTTCTCCTTCTCCCTACCAAACTCAACATAAGACTGCCCCTCCTGCCTGCGATAACCTCTAAAACACTGACGATAGGCCTCAGGGACCAACTCATAAGCCCTCAAAATGGAAGCTTTAACCAGCTCATAATCAGCGCTTTGTTCAAGGGACAGAGCAGTGTTGGCTTCTTGTGCCCTACCAACCAAAACACATTGCAGCAGCAGTGTCCAGGCGGTATCAGGCCACTTCAATGTGGTTGCCACCCGTTCAAAAAGGGGAAAATATCTTTCCACGTCTTTCTCAAAAAATGGAGGCACCATCCTAATATTCCTGCCTACATCAAAACCGGAACGTGACTCTGGATGCAGAGCACCCGCCTGCAAGGCAGCATGCTTATATTCAAGCTCCTTCTGTGCACGCTCGTGCTCCAACAACATTTGTTTCTCCTTAAACTCACGCTCCTCTCTCCTCTCCTCACGCTCGTGCTGTAGCTGCCTTTCCTTAAACTCCAACTCCCTTATCCTCCAGTCACCCTCTACACCAGGTAATAGCGGAGATGCGCCAGACGAAGGAGGCTCCTCCACCCTCTCCTCAAGCACCTGTTCCCTAATGAGCAAAACCCTCAAAGCACCCAAGGCAGATGGTTTCAAACGTTTCTCACTGGGAGTAAGCTCGACCTTGTAGTGCACAGCAAGCTCGAGAAGCTGTTCTTTTGAAAACCTCTCCAACATGTCATGTGAAGGGTGATCCACAAAATCCCTAACGGAAGCCATCTTTTCTGCACCAGCGCCACAACCCGTTCACTTTAGAGTCACCAAAAAGCTGCCAAAAGCACCCTAGTACACACACAATCCACCTAAAGAGCCACCAAAGAAACACTAAAGAACCACTGAAGAACGACTAAAGAACCACGACGAACCACTGAAGAACCATACAGAATGCCAAAGCCACTAATAATAACCATAAAGGGACGCGGTGGCAATGTGTGCTACGGAGCGCACATTTCAAGGACGAAAAAAAAAACATAAAAAAAACACACCCACCCCAAATAGACGTGTCATACACTCAGGGTGTTAGGTGCTACCAGGTATGCTCACCAAACACTCAAACAAAATAAATCCAACAAACAATTCCAAACAGGTGCGCCTTCTAACCTGATATGACTACATATGCTTCTACGTCTAAACTGCAGAAAAAACCGGCCCACCACATGTCTACCCTAAGAAACACTAAATCAAGCCCTACCACACTACCTGTGTTTTCTGGCCGCCCTAATCTACCTACCCTTAAACTAATGCCCTGTAGACCTAACTTTCTTCAACCACACCTGCTACCAGTCAAAGATCATATACCAATCATTTCATTGACCGCCCCAGGAGTACGTGGTGCACAGGACGCTAACCAACAACCAGAAAATAATGTCCCTATCTACATGTGGTGCCTACTAAACTATATATTTTAACAGCATAAGTAGTCACATCAAATTACAAACAAATACGGCATACTCACCTGTTTGATGAAATGGCTCAGCCCCCACGTTACACCATATGTAACGAACACCACCCAAACCATAATACGATGACACCCTGTGCAACATAAAAAAAAAAAACACCAAACAAAGTTCTAGGGGTAAAAGATCCCGGACGAGCGCCCAACTGTTACGACCCTGGCTCATGGGCACGCAACCTATGTGCAAACCAACACCAAAACCCCGTGCTCTAACTCAAAGTGCTACTATCTCAAGGAACTACTAATGTAACTGTAAACTAAAGTACTAATGCAACCCAACGGACAAGGACTAGAAGAATGTGACAGCTCTTCCTCCAAACACAGACAGTGCATGTGTGTTACTAGGTCTGCCTTTAAAGCTCCCCAGCAGGTAACCAATCAGCACTAATTGGCTAATTGGCAGGCCTCACCTGCATGCCCGGTGACACAGGAGTGATCAGGCCTCTAGTACATAACAAGACACTAAGGGTTATCCAGAGACACCGTCCTCACACAACCTGCTTGAGACACTAAGGGTTATCCAGAGACACCGTCCTCACACAACCTGCAGGAGACACTAAGGGTTATCCAGAGACACCATCCTCACACAACCTGCTTGAGACACTAAGGGTTATCCAGAGACACCGTCCTCACACAACCTGCTTGAGACACTAAGGGTTATCCAGAGACAGTCCTCACACAACCTGCTTGAGACACTAAGGGTTATCCAGAGGCACCGTCCTCACACAACCTGGAGGAGACACTATGGGTTATCCAGAGACACCGTCCTCACACAACCTGCAGGAGACACTAAGGGTTATCCAGAGACACCATCCTCACACAACCTGCTTGAGACACTAAGGGTTATACAGAGACAGTCCTCACACAACCTGCTTGAGACACTAAGGGTTATCGAGAGACAGTCCTCACACAACCTGCTTGAGACACTAAGGGTTATCCAGAGACACCGTCCTCACACAACCTGTTATCCAGAGACACCGTCCTCACACAACCTGCAGGAGACACTAAGGGTTATCCAGAGACAGTCCTCACACAACCTGCAGGAGACACTAAGAGTTATCCAGAGACAGTCCTCACACAACCTGCAGGAGACACTAAGGGTTATCCAGAGGCAGTCCTCACACAACCTGCAGGAGACACTAAGGGTTATCCAGAGACACCGTCCTCACACAACCTGCAGGAGACACTAAGGGTTATCCAGAGACACCGTCCTCACACAACCTGCAGGAGACACTATGGGTTATCCAGAGACACCGTCCTCACACAACCTGCAGGAGACACTATGGGTTATCCAGAGACAGTCCTCACACAACCTGCAGGAGACACTATGGGTTATCCAGAGACACCGTCCTCACACAACCTGCAGGAGACACTGGGTTATCCAGAGACACCGAGCGATGTTCTGTTCACAAACACTCGGAAATAAAATAGATGGTCCGGTTCACATGAACCCCAACTTGATGTGACTTTCTTCGACCCACTCGGATCAGTTTGACAATCCATGTTATATATCTTCATTAAAAAGTTACAAGGCAATACTATGAAATTCTTAGCAATTGTGGGTTGTAGTTGGGTTTGTGCTCACTATAAGCTATACCCATAAGGCTCAGTTTGGTCAGAAATGTAGGCGTCATGTCAGGGCTTTGATATGAATGCACAATATGAGCAGACTGGTTCTCCGTTATGAATGCTGCAATCTGCAGTTGAGACGATTGAGGTTTTAAAATCAGTGTACGTCACATGAAGATTACATCTAATCCTATGTATTGCCATGTACATGAAAGACGGGGTCAGTTCACTAAAGCTCTAATGCAGTGACACAACCCTATGCTGTAATGTGCACACTGGCCCAAAGCGGAAGCAGCAGAGCAGTATAAATAGCTTGCTGTGTGTTCGTACAACAGCACTGTGGACTTTGTTAAACCGCTTCATCCTCTGAATGCACTCTGGAGGAGCACACTGACAAAACGTGCACGTACGATACCCAGCATACCGACTCATACTGGACATGGCCTACTGTAGAAAGATGCAAACAGAAATGGAAGGTATGGTCTAATTTTCATTACAATACTACAAGGGGCACAGCACTTCATTTATTTAACGTCTTTGCATCATGCAGTTTCACTTTTAAAATAATAAACCTCAGAGTCCGATATAGCACTGGAGATTACTATGCTGCTCTATTACACATCTGTGAGGTCAGAAGTGAGATAGGAGAGGTCAGGGGAAAATTATAAGCCTACAGTATCATTTCCTGTTACTTTCCCAGTACAGATGGCCAGCATCATGATGTCTTTCACAGTAATGTTTCAAGGCTTTTATTGAAAAACCACATACTGGTAATGATGCAGATTCTGAATGGCCTCATCTACTTGATCCCATGTTTATTTTCTTAATTCAGATCAATTTACAGTTTATATGTTAAGGGAGAATATTTTTTTATTTGACTGGTTAAAAGGAAAAAAGTTACAGTGCAATGTATGTGTTGCAGTATGAAATGATTGCAGGCTATTTGTACTTAAGTATTGCAGAATATTAATTGGCGGCATAATTGGTGGCCATCATGGCCCAAGTATGGGAAGGATAATGTATGAGGTGGCATCCCGTCTTCCAGGATGTTAAAATCCTCACCTGAGCAGGGAGTACGGTTGGGTCTGGAACACCAACACATCTTTGCAGTGATTCTGCCACGGGGATCTCAGAACGAACACCTGAGACAAGAACATTGACAACACTTTAATGAGGATGGAGGGGTGCTTACATACGGTGGATTGAAAAGAAAATGTAATCCCAAGATCGTAAGTAAATAAAAAAGTATACTTAGGTCCACAGAGCTTTTAAAAACAAGTGCCAAATAAAAGTATTTTCTCCCCCAAAAGGTTTACCGATTATTATTTTAATGTTGGCGGGTCCAACATGAATGTTGTTTACATGCATCACCTCCCTACTTCCCATTTCCCCACATGGAATGCACCAGATTGGATAAATGATAAGTGGCTCCCAAAGTTCTCAGGCCGCAACCCCTGAAATAACGGTGTCAAAGAGCCGCGACCCCCACTATTATAGGAGGTGATGTAAAAAAAAAAAACGTTATACTAACCTACACTGTAGCACTCAACACTTTGATGGACATTGTTACTCCGCTGATGAGAGTTGTGCCCTTCCTGATGACTTGTCGTACAGAACTTGTAAGTCGCTTTGGATAAAAGAGTCAGCTAAATTACTAAATGTAACGCACCAATAAGCATTGGAGGCTTTTAACCAGGGCCGGACTGGGGAAATCATTCAGACCAGAATTTTTGTTACAAAGACTTAATTTCCTGCATTCTTGTGCAGGAATTTTATGTTTGTACCTGTAACTGAGGGGTACAATTCCCTGACTGTATTGTTAGATATGATATTTAATACCACTACCTCTTGTACTTTAACTTCTGGCCATCCAGTACATGATATAAGTATGATGAACACTTTCCCACCTGATGAAACGAATCCACACAAATGTACCAAATCGAAGGTTTAATATAGCAAAAGGTATATACAACGTTCACTTAATTACATTTATGATTTGAAATATGAAATATGCACTTTTATGGCAAATGAGTATTCGTAGGTAAATCAACATTGAATGTCCAATCTCTGGTTACGCAGGGAGTAAGTATACAACCTGGAATATTTAGGAAACGATAGCGATGGTACTTAAATGATTATAGCTGGATACACTAAAGGGGGGGGGGGGTCCCGCTGGTTGTAAGACAGTAGGAGGGGGGGGGGGTTAGAGAAGCCGCTGGCGGTATCCCATCTGGCCGACGGTGTCTTGGGAGAATTCAAAGTCTTGAACACGGTGCCCACAGAACCTTGGTCCACAGATGAATACCGTTGGGCCCTCTTGTAGACGGTAGCTGCCGGTCCACAACGGAGAGACGTGAGGCGACCTCACTGGTGTAGAGCGCCGTCTCACCTGGAGTCCTCTCCGGGGGGTAGTTCCAACACTCCGCAGTGTTGGCCTTTATCCATGGAATAATCAAAGCACCCAAAGCATAATCCAAGCCGTGGAAGGCTCGCCGTCGTCCGGGTAGAGTAATCCAATATACAGGTCCAGTCGCCCTGGCCAGGAGCTCCTCGGATGCAAGCGCCACTAGGGGTCTGCCCAGCCTGGTTAAGCGTCCAGATAACGTCAGGAACGATGGGGGTACTGATAACTTTAGAACTCTAACCGAACGATGCACCATACATAAATGGACTATTATTAGCTTAATAGAATACGTCCAACTCGACGGTATAGTGCCAAACTATGACTATTCAACTATTAATCTACACGATATCTCAATGCCTATTCTGGGGCCAAGTAGGCCTTACTACACCACACGTGCGTCGTGGGGAGGCTTTGCGTCTGTCACTCTGTTGGAGGGTAAAGAACTGGACTAAAAGAAAGTTCTACTTTACTTGCGCCATATATATATATGCGCTATGAACAAATAGTACCATTCGTATTTCGCCCGACATATTCCTGCGCGGAACCGGGGCTTGCCACGACATGTTGGGCGGCACGATTGAACTTGGACCTAGGGGTATGGCAACCTGGCGCCAGGTTCTCGTCCAATGGTAGAATGAAACTACTATGGGCTGTTTAGTAGACTAAAGGGATATTCAGTGCATATTGTACAAGGAATATACAGGGGATATCAAACGATATACAAATACAATTAAATATATATATATACATATTCGGTTTAATCTGATCCTTCACAACAGTACCCTTTAAATGCCAGTGTTTGTGATGGCATCACAAATTATTGTTAAAAAAAAACAGGCTAGCATATGTCAATGATTAGCAACAATACCGATTGATAGATTTGTTTTTTGTAAGGGTCCCGCGTCCAACAATCACATGCGGCTCCCTTTGTGTGTGTGTGAGCGAGAGAGCGAGAGAGTTCTCCAACTTGTGAGTTTAGACTGAGTTACCCTCTGTTGCAGTGATCTCCTGGTTGTTCCCCACCTAGGTTATCCAACTATCGCGCCGCTGCAACTAGAAACACTGGCCTGCTTCCAAGTTCAGTGGTCTTACCGAATATTTTTTTATGGAATCAATACATTCTGGAAAACATCCCGCGACCCCCCCGCGGCTGCTCACAACCCCCACTTTGGGAACCACATACAGTGACTGAATGTTATAGTCTAGTATTTAAGTATATTTATTTTATTTTATTTTTGTATGTACATGGATTACACTTGCAGTATATTAACAGGTTCAGCGCCAGAGGTCGCTGTGGGCGTATGGCCGTTGTGTGCCAGCGCTTTTGGGGATAAATGCCCGTGTTTGCAGTGCTAAAACTATATTAAATATTATAGCTATGGATCTAATAACATAGTTGATTGTCAGTGAGTTTCTTCTGGTCAAGATGCAAAAAACTGAATTTTTTCTCATGCATACATTTCCGTTTTATACCGTGGTGAATATGAGTATAGTTTTAGAGCGATTCTGTGTAATACCAGGAAACGCAGCCAAACAGCGTTTTACTGCATTTCATTATAAATCGTGCCATTTCTCGCCAGGATCAATCTGAAATCAACACTAGATTATCGGTATTATGTTTCATCATGCATGCATGAAAGGGTGGGGGGGAAAGCCGCCCCTCTGTGCTTTGATCGCAACCAACGGGACACCCCACACACACGCTCCGATCGCGGGGGAATTATCGGATCAACGCAAGATTGATAACATATAGTCCTTAGCTTGTTTATGATGTACTGCAAAAAGAATAATCCAATTATCTGATCGCCATTCCAAATACTGATTGCGATCATGTTTCCAACGTAATCCAGCATTGAACATGAACGTGGGGCCCTCGTCAATGCAACTGTGGTAACCGCTTGTCTTGCCCGAGTGTTTAGACCCCACCCCCACGCCGCAGCTCGGGCCAGACAACAATGGAGTGCAATAGTGGCCGCAAGGCGTTAGGCGGACGTTTGCGATCTCAGACCCAGTCCCAATGATAACATCAGGCTCGATGGATGAATATAGCTAATAAAAGAAATAACGATGAAACTATGAATGACTTTTCTCGGGTTTGGCGCTCAAGCGATGGCGAGTTAACCCGAAATATGTCGGGTCTGGCGTCCATTGTGTTAATGACCATTTACACTTGCAGTATATTAATGACCAGACTAAACATGTGCTTCGAATTAGTATGAAGGTACAGTACCAAAATATATTTAGTTTTAGAAAAGTAGGGTAAACCAGGGTTATCTCGATTTACACTTTGATTAAACACTTTTTTCCCCCCAAACTAATGGATCACTCTTTAATTCTCACATTAACTATAAAAGAACATCTACCAGTTTGTACATCCTTTTTTATAAACATTTTAAAGCACAGATTGTCATCATTACATCACAGCAGTGTTGGGCAAGTTACTTTAAAAAAGTAACTAGTTACAGTTACTAGTTACTTCTTCCAAAAAGTAACTAAATTACTTACTCAGTTACAAATTATGAAAGTAACTAGTTACTTCAGAAAGTAACTATTGCGTTACTTAAGTAAATTTTTTACATAAACAACATACACAAATCGAAACTATTTTAATGTTGCTGTGGGACAAAGTGAGACTAGCCTCCAATCAAATGCCATGTATGTAGATATTATAATTACTATGTTTATATAGTGGATCATACAAACACAATAGATGTTTTGGAACTTTTGATATGTATTGCCCCTCAACAGGCCACAACTGGGCAACATTAAATTATGCTTGTTAAGCACTATACCAAAAATAAATAGCAAATAAAACAAAAACCAGATGCGTCATGCGTCTCTCACTCTCTGTATCTCTCTAGTTCTCCCTCTGAGCACCTGAAGACTGTGCTATTAAACCAGGAAGTGCAGCACTATGTTGATAAGGCTGTCAGCAGTAGAGCCTCCACTACTGCAGTGCCCTGCGCTGCAACACAACAAACAAGACTAAGAGCGAACAAAAAATGCTCATGGATCCGTCTCTCGTTGACTGACTCGCTTGTGTTGTCGCTGTGTGTCCGACGATGCATGCTTTCGAACACCCGCCCAACTCTACCTCTGATTGGCTTACCATGACATTTTACTCAACCTCAGCCAATCGTCAGCATTGTATACACTCGTCTCGCGAGCTGCCCACTAACCAAGGAAGAACAGTATTGCCTCTCTGCGCAGAGATCTAGTTGGTCTGATGAAAAAAAAACTACTTTAATCATAGTAATGCGCCGTATTTTTTGGCAGTAACGATAACGGCGTTATTAAGATTGGAAGAGTAATCCGTTAGATTACTCGTTACTGAAAAAAGTAACAGTTATTTATAACAGCGTTATTCCCATCACTGCATCACAGTATATGAAACAGTTTCTAAAGAGTTGGATGCTATTCAATGATTAGCAAGACCATTACCGTCATGTTCTATTCGAACTAGTTTTGGTCATTGTGTTTTTCCCTCTTGTGGATGTTTTAGTAGTGCACTCATTTTATTTAGCTCGTTCTAGCTTTGACGCTATTGGCTGATTCAGTCATGTGACGCTGCCAGGCCAGCTATTCATTATCCAGACAGTGTTTTGCTATGAGGTCTGCTCTCAGCTGCAGTTCCTATTTTCCAGCTCTGTTTGTGCCTTGGAAATTATTGCTTGTAAGTTTGTATTGTGCAAGAATCATATTGCATTTCATTTATAGATGTGTGAGTCATCTGTGAATGCTCAGTTAACATGTTTGCTTCGTTTTGGATATATTTGTGTTAGCTCCTGGTTAGCCTACCTGTATTGCTAATGCTATGCTAATCTCAGTCAGCTCAAGGACTTTCAGTTTAACATTTTTAGTTGAGTGAACTTTGTACATATTGTACTTGTATTGCAATGTCATTGACAACAATTGTGTGATACATATTCTTTTGTGCATTTCAGTTTTACAAAATTTGTAATGGAGAACAGACAACAGTAAAGACAATCAACTTTGCTCCAGCATCTCCTTTACTCTTGTTCACTACCCATTGATTTGTGTACAGACACACACTGAGGGCGGAATAATTACTATCCAAGACATGATCTGAAATAAAACTTCAGTCCCATTTAGTGATCATGGGGTAAATTACAGAGGTATTTTATATTCATGGCAGGATTTTTACAGTCTTAGCTAAATGTTCCCTCTTGATGAAGCCGTAGCAAACTCACCTGACCCCTGAGACCAATAGTGATGCCTTTTGAATCATTACATTTATATAGCGCTTTTCTAGACATTTATATAGTGCTTTTCTAGACACTCAAAGCGCTCCCAACAATGTAGCGTAGAAATTGCCTCCTTCACCACCACTGGTAGCACCCAACCTTGGGCTACGCAGGCTCAATGGCTGCCATACAGTGGCACCAGGCACACATCACACTACACAATGGCTGAACGGCTCAGGAGACAGGGATTGATAGCCAATTAACACTTTTGAGTGCCACAGGTCCGGTGCCCCGGAACCCCGTTGCGTGCCACCACCCACTTCAATGACAGAGCTCTCATATTTGCGAACGCATAAACTATATCTTAAATGATGGCTATGTGTCTAATATGGCCATCGCTTATCAATGACTCGTTTGCAGTCAACATTGTCGAAACGGATTTTTATTAATTTTTTTTATGAATCGGTTAATTTCCGTTTGATACCATTTTGAAAAACTCGTTTTTTTTTAAGTTCCAGAAAAAATAAAGATTGTGATAAACGCCCTTTACTGGAATACACAAAACACGTTGTCATTTTTCGGCCTATTTATGAATAGTTTTCAAATAAACGCTAGATTATCGATAGTATATGTGTACTTATGAACGCTATAGAAGCGGGCTGAAAAATCGATTATCTTATTTCCTGATCGCGCACACACACATATGGCACACACTGATATATAGGTGAAAATAGGTGAAAATAGCTCAGATTATCCCAAGACTGGTAAAATAGATTCCTTACGCCAGTCATTCCAAATATCGAAATATCGATCGCGTTTATTGATCCAACACTGGGTACTGGAAACACACATTCTCCGCTGTTCTGGTGGTAGGATCGTCTCCGGTGACAAGTAAAATGTGGAAGCAGGACTTTTTTTCCCCCCCATGCGTTTCATTCAATCAAATCCAAAGGGGTGCAGTACCATATGGAGAGACGATAGGGGGCGGTATTTTCCCTGTTCGAGTTCAGACAGATCCCCACTGGTAACGTGAGGCTAGATTGATGATAATAAAAAAAAATAAAGAGATCTCTCGTCGTTGGCACTCAACGTGTTAAGGGGGGAGGGATCATTAGATGGCCTTGATGTCAGAGACCTGATTGGTAATTTGGCCAGGAATGTCAGGGAACCCCCTACTCTTTGCGATAGGTGCCCTGGGTTCTTTTAACACTTGGATTGCCAGCGTGGCATGCACTATTTATCGTTGAATGCCACCACCCACTTCAATGATAGCGCTCTAAACGCATAATCTATGTCTTAAATTATGTGTCTAATCTGCCCGTCGCTTATCAATGATTGTTTGCAGTCAACATTGTCGAAACGGAATAAAAAAAAATTATAATTTGTATCAGTTCATTTCCGTTTTATAGCATTTTGAAAAGCCCTCGTTTTCTTGAAAGTTTCAGGAAAATATATAGATTCCGTGATAAACGGCATTTACTGGAATACACAAATTTATCATTTTTCGGCCTATTTATGAATAGTTTTCAAATAAATGCTAGATTATCGATAGTATATGTGTACTTATGCACGCTAGAGAAGCGATCTGAAAAATATATTCTCTCATTTCCTGATCAGCACACACACGCAGGGCAAACGCTGATATATAGGTAAAAACAGATCCGATTACCCCAAGACTGGTAAAATAAATTGCTTACCTCAGATCAGATGTTCTCCAAAAAGATTATTCCAATTCCTGATCGCCATTCCAAATATCGATTGCGTTTATTGATTCAGTGCTGGGTACTGTAAATGTGTATTCCACGTTGTTTTGCGGCTCTGCAATCACTTCGGTCTCTTCAGATGGCTTGACGGAAAAGTAATGAGGAAACTGGACCCCCCCCCCCCCCCCCATCAGTCTAATCCAATGGGGTGCAGTACCACAGGAGAGACTATAGGGGGCGTTACTTTCCCAATGGAGCTCAGAGAGTCTGCAGCACTGGCGTGAGGCTCGATTGATGAAATATGAATTCAAATCGCTAATAAAAAAAAAGACAGACAAACGCTATATAGTGTTGCTGGCATTCAACTGGCAGCATGAACTAACGACAAAAAGCGTCCGTGGGGTCAGGACCTCGGTTTAGTGTCTCATCCGAAGGACAAAACAAGTTTTACGCCATTTTGAAAAGATAACTCAATAAGTATATTACGGGGTATATAATTCCCATTATAAATCTTTAAAGATCCCAAGAAATTAAAAACAAACCCTCCATTTTACCCATTTTGTCTGCACCTAGTTCTCATATTCATCACTATGTCACAAAAACCATTTACTTTTTATTTTGTATTAAATTTCTTTTTTAAAGATGGGATTATCTGTACTTTATAGCAGATAATATAGAAGTATACATGTAACGGATGGTAGCGCAGTCACGAAGGACTTCAGATGTTGTGAAGTGACTGGGGTGAGTAGCGGTACTATGGGTTAAACTCGCTCTCATCCTCAAAAGACAAACACGTTACAAATCAGTGAGTTCACTTCTTGGTATAGCGGTCTGTGCTGTTGCCCGCGGCATGGTCACAGGTTCGAAACTCCCTCGGGCATCGAAGTTTAAGGTGACGATGTCACAACCGTTACATTGGTGCCGTGACCCGGATGCCTTGGGTGGAGTGGAGTGAGTTTTAAGTTGGGTGAGTGTAACAGATGGTACCGCGAAGCGCAGTCACGAAGGACTTCAGATGTTGTGAAGTGACGGGGTGAGTAGCGATACTATGGGTTAAACTCGCTCTCATCCTCAAAAGACAAACACGTTACAAATCAGTGAGTTCACTTCTTGGTCTAGCAGTCTGTGCTGTAGCCTGCTGCGTGGGAGACCCGGGTTCAAAACTCCCGCGGGGCATCGAAGTTTAACCCTTGAGAGTCCAAAGTCCTGTTTGCACCCGTCGGCGGAGAACAAAGGGATTTATAATTTCTCCCAAATGCTCAAAAATAGAATGAAATTTTGCTTTCAGATGTTATGTCTCCTTAAGACTTGTAAATATGTTTAATTCTTGCTAGATGGTATGATTGTAATTTGATGTCACAACAGTTATATATATATATATATTAGTGCCATTAGGCGATTAAACATTTTTATCTAATTCAGTGTTTCCCAAACTCTGGGTCGCGACCCAAAATGGGTCGCCGACCAGTTTTTATTGGGTCGCCAATAATTTTTTTTTTTTAAATTTACTTTTTGTTTTCAAAGCTGTAGATGTGTTGATTCAGTTTGGCACCACATACTTATGTGAATCTAGGTCAAATACAGAAACAGACTAAATGCTCAGCATGACCTCATAATAGCACTTTCAAAAACCAAGCCCAGAATAGATCTGCTGGTTCTCAAGGCTAGAGTAACATGTTTCAACAAATGTACATGTTGATATTAATTAAGGGTTGTGCCATTATTGCTATGCAAATGTAATAATTGTGAATGATTTTCTGTAATGAGTTGTATGCGTTTGTTTCTCCAAGCATCCTTGACTTCCAAGGACAACGATGTAAATAAGTCATTGGCTTTTCGTTCCTCTCCTTGACAAAAGCAAATATGTGATGTAATGATCTGTATATGTTTTGTTGTCTAAAATAAATACCATACCTGGTTGAAAACTTCAACCAGCCACATACCTCATTAGATTTCATTGTGCCATAGATGAAATATTATACCCATTCTAGCATGTCAGGTCAGTAGAATTTAGGCTGAGGGACGGAGGGAGGGGGTAAGAAATAGAGTTGAAAAAGGGGTGAGAAATAGAAAGGAGTAGAACATGTTTGTTTTTAAAAGTGTTACAAAATTGTAGGGCTGACCCCTATTAATCGATTAGTCGACTAATCGGTCGAAAGGGGCCGTAGTCGACTGGCCAACCTCTTAAAAAAATAAAAAATATAAAAATATTCTTTTTTATTTTATTTATTTTTTTATCATTTTTTTCAAAAGAAAAGAGGCATAGAAGCATGGCTAATGCTAATGGCACCCATACCAGAGGCTAACTGCCTACGAAAACAGGCACAGAGGCACTGAAAGAGGATTTCACCCATCTAATGAACACACTATACTAGACAAATATCAAGATGTATCCATCAGTGGACCAATTGCATGCTTTTGCAGAGGACAAGAAGCCTTCAGTCGACTCCTTCAGACATTAAGCACCCCCCACAGCCCAAATGGAATGATAATATAAAAAAATTAAATATTTTTATTTTTTTTAAGTCGACCAATAGTCGACTAACGGCAAGTTTTGGCCAATCCTAGTCGACCATTCAAATCCTTAGTCGGGGACAGCCCTACAAAATTGTATACATGTTATGAGGTGGTGAGCAACTTAACATTACACTCTGATTATTGCTGTGATGTACTTTTATAATTAAATACATTTCATATACATTTGAAATACATGGTTTGTTGTGTTCTTTTATCAGTAGTTTATAAATGTATGTTTTATTATTTTTTCTTTAATTATCTTTTTCCTCCTTTTTCCGTTTTTTCTCCCATCCCAATGTTAGTCGTCATGCCAATTCCCAATCCCCTTCCTGGTCGTTGTGCACTCTACACCCTACCGTCGGTCTGGGAGGGCGGAGACTATCACATGCTTCATCCGACACATGTGTACCCAGCCCACCGCTTCTTTTCACCTGGCAGCGCGGACTCTCACTGGGGGAGTGTAACGTGTGGAAGGTCACACTACCTCTCCTAGATCCTTCCCTTGCTGTGCAGGCACCCCGACCGAACTGTAGGAGTCGCTGTTTACAACGACCAGGACCCACCCTCGCCGGGTTTCCCACCCGCTAACACTGCCAATCGTGTTAGTATGGACGGTCGGCCAACCCGGAAGCACCACAGCTGGATTCGATCTAACTGTCTCTGTGGTGGTAGACAGACGCGGGGCCTTTCTCACTCACTATTCGGGGTCGAATTTTTGCCATAGCTATACGTCTACTATACTTTCTTGTTCGAATGCATTTATTTCTATAGACCAGTGGTGCCCAACTGCCCAACCAGTCGGCCGTGATCGACCGGTAGATCAATGACATTCAATATAATTGATGAGAGCAATATTACTAGTAGCTAACTAGCGTTAGCCGTTAGCTTAGCGTTAACACAACACTTCCCTGGCTCGCATTAGGCCTGGCAATTTTTTTTGCCATTGCTATGTCTATACATTGGTTTCTTGTTCGAATGCATTTATTTCTATTAGACCAGTGGTGCCCAACCAGTCGGCCGTGATCGACCGGTAGATCAATGACATTAAATATAATTGATTGCTCGACCGGTAGAGTGTTAGCCGTTAGCTTAGCGTTATCGTTAACCCTGAAAAACGCTCAAAAGCGGACTCAACAACACCAGTTCCATTCGCGAGAAAAGGGGAGTGGGTTATATTGACATGGCTTGACAACAGAGGTTCAAATATAACTTCATATTTATTGGTTATTTGTTCATTTTATATCAGCATCCACCACAGTGTCCACTCTTCCTGTGTTTACATTTTCGAGCATGACATCATCGCCTACGGCAAGCTTACAAGCTCAAACCGTAAACAGAACCCGGAGCGAACCAAGACTGAAGTGTGTACACAAAACTAGAGGGGGGAGAGGGGGGGGGGGGGGAGTTCGCACTCTGACCCGGAATGAGGACGGTACGGACCGGAACGGACTCGAATAGTGAGTGAGAAGGGCCCCTTAGTCCGCTGCACTACCCGGCCACCCTATAAATGTATGTTATGGCAATTCATTATGTATTTTTGTAAGTTTGGGTCCCGGGGAAACACCAAATTTCTCTTTTGGGTCTCGAGCTGAAAAGGTTTGGGAACCCCTGATTCTAATTAATTACAGGATTTGTAATTAATTAATCGAATTAATCACATAACCATTATAGGCATGATATTCTATAATCATATTTCAAATTACATTTGTCCGGATGGCAGAATTCAGTACTGCATCTACAAAACCTTCCGTTTAATCATCTTCCCTTTATTCATTTGCTTAGATTTGTCAGGTCTGGTAAATTTGAGCACAGTCACATTACATTTTCTTTATTTGTTTTTAATGTAATTGATATGCTCATTTGGTTCATTACAATTTACTCAAGCCTAGTAACAGACACTGGGAATACATTCCCCAAGATCCATATACCAAGAACATGCAAATGGACCATTTAAAATAAAAAGTAGTTTAGTTTAATTTTCATAACATGATAATTAGCTGTGTAATTAATTAATATAATTAACGCTATAAACCGACAGCCCTAATATATGTATATATAATATTTTTACTGGATAACTGCATTTTATAAACTTATATTCCGGAATTACATTCAGTCCATAAAGTTCCTTTGTTTATGTTCGGTCATGTGTGAAATCTAAATAGATTAACACGTTGGGACCAAGTCCACTTCACAGTATGACTCTAGGAAAAGCAATTCAATTACATAACACCATCAATCTCAGGGTTAGATTAGCTCAATCTACACGTTTCGTCCACAACAGGGACTGTATTAGAGGGCAGAGGAATGTTGTGACTACATAACTCACTTTGATGACGCCTGGAGAGAAAACGTTAGGTTATGGCTATAACCAAGTTCTGTTAGTTAGGGGTGACGCTTGGCATCACTACTGCACTTCCTCGCGTACGTGCACTGAATAAATTCCACAAATGTACCTTTAATACCAGTATTAGTCTGACCACACCCCTCATCAGCTTACCTTCATAAGCAGGTGTGTGGTCACCTGCTCTCCTCCTTCCCAAGCTTTCACCACAAGGTGAGGTCAAGGGCTGCAGCGGCCGTCTGATGCCAAGCGTCACCCCTAACTAACAGAACTTGGTTATAGCCATAACCTAACGTTCTGTTTCGTTAAGGGGCTCTGCTTGGCATCACTACTGCACAAGGGGAGGCCAAGCGGAGCCGCTGGCTGACAAATACACCCCGCTGACAGCCCCCCAAAACCATCAGAACAGGGAGGGCCGAGCCCCCCCGAATGGAGGGTATCCCCCCTATTAGGGGCTTCACGGGAAGGCGACGGACCCGACCGTGCGAAGAGGCACTCAAGCAACTCAACGCACAGGGTGAGCAGACCGTGGCTTGACCCCACGACTACACACACGCACAACCCGCATGCCACCCGGGAACGAACGGAGGAACAACCTCGTTACTGCCCCCAGAATCACGGGGTCAAGGGCAAACCCAACCCCGTGGCAAGGCCGTAGCAGCGGAGCGCGAAGGAAGACCCAGACCCACCAAAAGGACTGGACTCCCTGGAATGGGGGCCCGGAGAAGTCCATGATGCCAGCATCAAGACCCCACCAGGTGGGCACGTAGTGCCCCGCCCCCCACATCGCCAGCGTATTCGGACAAAGGCCCCTCAGTTACTGCACCTGGCATTCCCAGGCGGTAACCCAACCAAGTACTAACCAGGCCAGAACCTGCATAGCTTCCGAGATCGGGCGTGTTCAGGTCGGTATGGCCGTAAGCCGAGCGGGCCCTGTCCCCCCAATAGTACACCGCCTGGCACACTGACCCTGCAGAACAGGCAGTCAGCATGGCCGTAAGCACACAAAAAAGGTTAACCAACGGAAGCAGGCAGCGCACCGGGGAAAAACCAGGCAACAGGCTGTCAACCCTAGCCTGGAGACTGCGGACGAGACAGGCGCCAGAGGGGACAGCTGAACACAGCTGCCCCGGCGGAAGGGGCGTATGCTGGCGTTGTTGCATGACCAAGCCTCCATTTAAAAACCCCCACCCAGAGGGGTTGAGGCAGAGAAGGCTGACACGATTGGCAGACGTCATGAACGTGCAGGGGCACCCTCAACCGGGTAACCCGGGAGTTGACACTGCTCCAACACACCAGGGAATCAACCACCTCGGTGTTACCCAATGCGGTGGTTGTTCCTATAACCCCTCAAGAAAAAACTCCAAAACACACCTGCGGGTATACACCGGCTATACCGCAGTACAAGTGTTTCAGTTTCCAAAAAAGGGTTAACCCAGGCCTACGGGTCGACGAACATTACCTCGGACCGGGCCTGGCGATACGGGAAGCACAGGGTCACCAGAGGAGGTCAAAGACCACCCCCAACAGGCCCCTCTTCGCCATGCGTGAGAGAGGAGCGAAAAATAATGGAGAACCAGCCCCTAAGCACACCGTACTTGGTATTCCCAGGCGGTCTCCCAACCAAGTACTAACCAGGACCAACCTGTGTAGCGGCCGAGATCCGACGAGATCGAGCGCGTACAGGTTGGCATGGCCGTAAGCCATTACGACAGTGCTGAGTAAAAACGTACCCAACCAGGGTCTCCATAGCGCTTAACCCCGTGACACCCGGACCGACCTGGCATTTTTCCCCCTGAAAAAAGCCCAAGTCCCTCAGGGTACCAGAACAGCAGATCTGCATCCCCGGCAGACAACGGGTTCAACTGACCCGGTCCAGCGTGAACAGAACCAGTCCCGTGCCCTAACCACGCCGACATGCCAACTCCAGGAGAAAGGGCAGATATGCGTGTCGATCTTAACATGAAAAAGAAGGCGCCACCCAGACGTTCGGCCGAACCGCGCCTGGTGGCCCACCCCAAGGGCGTGAGACCCCTCTACATATGTTCAGATCCATTCCGTCATCAACCCCCAGACATGAACGAGAATCCGTCGAAAAACCAACCCAGGTCGTGGGACTTGGTCGTCGGAAGAGGAAAAACCCCCATCTCAGTTGCTTTATAAAAACGCTGTTTCAACCACAAGCAACCAAGGCATGCCAGTCAGTCACCTGTTTACAGCGAGCTAGCACTATACGTGCGTCGGGACACACCCCCATCAATGAACAGGCTATTTAGACCCGTCATTGAATCCCCAAGGCGCCCAGGGGAACGACAAGAGGGGTGTGACACTCCCTAACTCAAAAACGTTTTGAATAGAAAAGAAGGAAGCATCAACAGTATGTATCCCAGTCTACACAGCCAGGGGTAAAAATTGTTCACATTTTTACATCCCACCACCCTCCCATAGGAAGGAGACGGGGATCCCCAGAGAGACTTCCCACGCGAGCTGTACAGATTGAAAAGAATATATTGCACCTTGAGCCATGTAAAAAATCGGTTTTAGGGCTCTCCGGGGAAGAGGCACTGAACCCATACACACTCAATAATCGAATTGAATCGAAAACATATACAATAGGACCCGTCTAGAGGGTCCACTCACTTTGACAATCTGAGGAGGAAGGCTCTGTACTCAGATGGAGGCTCCCTCACATGGAAGAAGAAGTCCGAACTCACAGAAGGCCCGAATAGGCGCTTGGTGAGGAGGAGCCCTGACCACCCCCCTGAAACAGATCCATCACATGGACCTGAACAGCACACGGAAGTCCTACCAACAGAGACGCGCACGGTGACGTACTCTATGGTGGGGGAATTCCTGCGGTGCACACGCCCAATATACCAGGCCGTGGGACCAGGAAACTCCACCACCCCCCCCCCCCCCCCCCCCCCGTAACGTGCCGAACCGCCACGTGACGGGAACCTTGAAGGACAGGGGGTGTACCCCTGACCGACAGAAACAAGGGGGAGAGGAAAGGTTACCAGTTCACCCCTTTACGACCCCACACCCATGATACGATGTAATGACAAAAAGAAAATATGACAGTCATAGTCAGCTCTATGAAGCGTTTGACAGCTCCACACAGCGCATGAGCTAACCTGCTATCTGATTTTTACTAAGGAAAAACACAGAATACCGGTCCAACATACACATGTGCTTCTGTGGCCAGTCCAACCCAGTTGTAGGTCACATGACACACACAACCCATCATCACCTACAAAAAATGGCAAAAAACACTCAACAGAGGAACGCCGTTTTTCACAATGAGAGAATACATCATTCTCGATTAGTATCGGCCACAGGCCTTGCTAAGCACACATGACAGCGACCAAACCATTTTTTCTTTTAGGAAAATAAAGTTTCTCCAGCAGATTTAGCACAACCTCAGCAATCAAGCTAAGAGTTACATCGCATCCCTACCACACAAAAGACACAATTAGTGCACAAACATGTCTGATAGGAGGATGAAAAAGTCCCCAGGGAACCGGGGGGAAACACAATCCTCTTATTTTACCCTCAATACGGCCAGTTAAAACAGGAAAACCTGTTAATATGTGAACACACTGTTCATTGTCATCACAGGTTGAGAAAAGAACATTCTTTTACTCACTTGTCACCAAGCATAGCTTCATAGGTTAGTTACCTTAGTTGCGAGTACACGGTACATATAAACACCATGATGTTTCTCACACAACAACCAGATCATTACATCCCGATTTGCACGGAGAAGTTAACTGCCAGTGACAAAAACAGCTCACACATAACCCGCGCCGTATCCCAAATGCATTGCAGCAACACACGTTTTGGGAAAAACATCGTTATTCACAATACATTTAGAAAAGTAAAACCAGAAAACGTGTTATAAGGTCTGGTCAAACCTGTTCCTACCCGGAACGTAGATCAGCTAAGTGCAGTCACAGACACCGTAGGAACACAGCCGCTCCTGTGTTGTTCGAACTGGGCAGCGTCGCCGCTCCAACCCGCACTACAGTCCTTTGTTGATGCAACCTTGCCGTCCTGGCTCAGGGCAGGGTCGACGAAACATCCCCTGTCAAGGATGACGTCGTAGTCAAGAGTGTAAAACATGTTAAAATCAAAGCACGTTCAACAGAATAGCATCAAGCTAACGGCCGCTCCAACCGTTCGGGTGCCACTGCTTCTGCTCGCGAGACGCCGAGCTAACGACGCACGCGATCAGAAGCGAGCTCACGGCGGCGCGCGAGAAGCTAAGCTACCCCGCGCCAGGCCATGGCCTATAGCAGCAAGCTAACGTTACCTAGCGATCACGACATGCTAGCACCGCAGCTAACAGCTGTGAGCAGGCCATGCAGCGATCCCAGCAGGCTAACGCAGCAGTTAACAGCTGACTGGCTAACCGTAAGCTAAGCAACTATCAACTGAACCTGTAAACAATGACATAACACTCACCCAGACAGGCCGCCGTTCTGAACCTCTCCTCACTTTTTAAGAGAAAAGAGAAAACAAGATGTCAACACCGCTTCACAACGGTGATTTTACCAACACCCGACGGAATCAGCACAATACCAACTGGCCTGTGTAGCTGACTTTGAACATGGATCTGCCGCTATCGCACATCCATGCACATATCCCCTCGTGAAGGAATACTCTCATTTGGATATGAAAGATGGGGCCTTAACACAGTGACAGAGAGAATCCACTCGTCCAAAACACACAGGGATCACCAGTGTTAATGGTCGCGGCCCACTAGTTAAAACTATAATGGTCTTCAGACCAAGGTCTTCTGTCGCCTAGGTGGCTGAACAAAGGACCCTAGCCTGTGGCCGGTTTCCATAAACATTGTCAAGTAGCCCCCATAGCACTAACCGACAAGTGGAGCCTGCCAGCAAACACTACTCACCCAACCTGGAACGCACCGCTTCTCACAACAGCGGCATGTCCGACAGTTCAGCTGTGGCCTGACAGGTTTCACCCCAACAAACACAGCAAGGAACTGCAGTTGAGAAGCATGCAGCGGCGTGCTCCCAATACGAAAACCGGTGGAGGGTTTTTAGAATGATCATCATCTTCTAGACACTCCAGTACGAAGACAATATCGCCGTATTTTCTCGAAAATAGTGAGAGAGAAAATAAAGATATGATGTCAACGTATCTCCTTCCTTGTAAACAAAAAATGTTCTCCACTAACAACACGTCAAGTGGGGTACTACCGAGGCACTTTCTTGTGGTGAAAGCGAGAAGGAGGAGAGCAGGTGACCACACACCTGCTTATGAAGGTAAGCTGATGAGGGGTGTGGTCAGACTAATACTGGTATTAAAGGTACATTTGTGGAATTTATTCAGTGCGCGTGCACGTACGCGAGGAAGTGCAGTAGTGATGCCAAGCAGAGCCCCTTAACGAAACAGAACTAAAAACAGCTCATGTTGCCACATATTCATTCATTAAACCTTCTCTTTTTGAGGACTGCATACATTCTTTGCAAACCAAAATACTATACTTTATACTTATAGCACATGCATGAGCCTGGTCTCTTTTGAAAGATGACAGAAAACTCACTTTTAGTGCTAATGAAATAGAGTAACATATGTTTGAACTTAAGTTGTAGAAAAACTTTTTTGAAGTAGTTAGTAGTCCAGAAGTAGTATTTCCAAAAACATTGGTATGGCTGAAAAGACACACTGGGTCCATAGCCTGAAGTCTTTTGTAGTACATGTCCAAATCCGTTGAGAAATGAGTGATTAGAAGCGGGCTCAGAAAACTATTTTCTCATAGACTTCAATGCATTCGACGGAGAATTCTCTTCCTGTTTTGGCTTGTGACTTTTCACCTAGATCCCAGATTCCCTCATTCCCACGTGGGGTACCATTGGAAAGCCCTACTCATTGGTTACAACTCTGTCCAATAATATGAGTGACGGAGGTAGAGGCTCGAGAGTGGTATTGTACAATACTGTGTACTTCGGCGCACGCCTCGCATATCAGCATGTAACTCAAGAACACCTGAAACAGCCATCGACGGGCACCAAATATGGCTTTAATTTGTTCTATATATTGTATTAAAAAATATGCACACCCGAGCCGCTAGAGGTCGCCAAAGTTCCGGTGGGAAAATAGTCCTCCAGAGGGCCAACATGTGGGCCGGCACAGTTATCTACAAGATGATGTTGACAAGAAAAGGGTCAATAGAGTGGTAGAAAATTCCCCAAAACCCACTTGAAAGTGTTCAAATATAAACAGCACGTGAAGAGTATACCCACAGAACAATAGAGTACCTCAGTCCAACAAGTCTGTTTTAAATTTTCAGAGGAACAATGTTTTCAAACTTTATCATCTAAAGATGGCAAGTTAGTGTTGTGTTCATTCAAAGACAGTTAAAGACAGTCAAGTGATTTAGATTAACGTCACAATAGCAAATACATGAGATGTCCAAAAGAAAATTATAGACTTATATTGTTCTTCAGTTCAAGGGTTCAATTGCCCTCTGTAGAGCAACAAGTCATACCGAGTCCATGACGACAGAGAAGTCCCGGCTGCCCCCGAAGACCACCACGTCGTCGTCCTTCCCCCGACATGCGGAGTGCCACAACCTGGGGAGGGTCAACACAGGGACATTCAGTCTGTCAGCTATTTACACTCCCAGCTACAAACATCTCTTTGGGGAAATAGATAACAGAAACCACTATAATTGGGCCTCTGAGACTCTAGTTTACACAGAGAACTTCCATCAGCTACCCATTACATCGAGTTGTGAGCTTTACTTCGACTCTTTGAATACAAATAATTTATTAATAATACATTTGATTTATACAGCGCTTTTCACAATGCTCAAGATGCCTTACGGTATGGGACAAAATCAAAATCATCAAAACAACTATGGGTCAAAAGCAAGAGTGAATAGGTGGGTTTTGAGGGCCGTTTTAAAGGACGGTAGGGTGTTGCCATTGCAGATGTGGCTGGGGAGGGCATTCCAGAGGGAGGGGGCAGCTGCTGCAAAGGCCCTGTCGCCCCAGGTCCAGAGCTTGGTCCTGATGGAATGCAACACCAGCAGACCTGATGTGACAGGCCGGGGTGTGGTGGTGGAGGAGATCAGAGAGGTAGGGGTGTAAAATAAAGAAAGTCAGTCTATGACTGTGGAAGTTGTTTGCTTTAACCCCTTCACTGCCGCACTACCAAACGGTTAACCCTTTCACTGCCACGCGACAGCCGGTTAACCATTTCACTGCCAGCAACCGTTGGTTGTGTGATAGTAAAGGGTTAACCTTCTGTCGTGTGGCAGTGAAAGGGTTAAGGCTGGTACTGTTGTGGGTTTACCTGGGCTTAAGGCTGGCCAGATGGTGGGTTTACAGGTGGTGGGTTTACCTGGGCTTAAGGCTGGCCAGATGGTGAGTTTACAGGTGGTGGGTTTACCTGGGCTTAAGGCTGGCCAGATGGTGGGTTTACAGGTGGTGGGTTTACCTGGGCTTAAGGCTGGCCAGGTGGTGGGTTTACAGGTGGTGGGTTTACCTGGGCTTAAGGCTGGCCAGGTGGTGGGTTTACAGGTGGTGGGTTTACCTGGGCTTAAGGCTGGCCAGGTGGTGGGTTTACAGGTGGTGGGTTTACCTGGGCTTAAGGCTGGCCAGGTGGTGGGTTTACAGGTGGTGGGTTTACCTGGGCTTAAGGCTGGCCAGATGGTGGGTTTACAGGTGGTGGGTTTACCTGGGCTTAAGGCTGGCCAGATGGTGGGTTTACAGGTGGTGGGTTTACCTGGGCTTAAGGCTGGCCAGGTGGTGGGTTTACAGGTGGTGGGTTTACCTGGGCTTAAGGCTGGCCAGGTGGTGGGTTTACCTGGGCTTAAGGCTGGCCAGGTGGTGGGTTTACCTGGGCTTAAGGCTGGCCAGGTGGTGGGTTTACCTGGGCTTAAGGCTGGCCAGGTGGTGGGTTTACCGGGGCTTAAGGCTGGCCAGGTGGTGGGTTTACCGGGGCTTAAGGCTGGCCAGGTGGTGGGTTTACCTGGGCTGAAGGCTGGTAGGTTTACCTGGGCTTAAGGCTGGTAGGGTGGTGGGTTTACCTGGGCTTAAGGCTGGTAGGTTTACCTGGGCTTAAGGCTGGTAGGGTGGTGGGCCTACCTGGGCTTGTCGTGGTGTTGATGTTGCCTCTCTCCCCACTCTTCCCTTTGCATGTCAAACTCCCAGCCGTCGTCTAAAAAGGGGAAACATTTACATAATGAACCAGGCTTCATACCTTCCGTCGGGAAGACTGTGTACATGTTCAAAGACCCTGGAAAGCCAGGACGGTACTCGTTTTAAGAGTTCCTCCAACCTTGTACACGCATCAGCAAATACGCATACTGGCATACAGCGATTTATACCCTTTGTGAATTCAAAGCAGATAAAAACAGCGCTCATCGCTTCTTTGGACATAAGACTGGGAAGTACAGTCCGCATACTGGAAGTTGACGATGTAATAAATAAGTATTAACGCCACAAAAGATGAGCAGTGCACTCAAAACGCCACTTTCTTTAGGCTATGTTTACAGCAGTTTTTTTTGCCTACATCTGATGTTTTTGACCACCTCTAATTTTAAAAAGGTGAGTCATGTCCGATTCCTGTACTTAAACACCATCGTGGCCTTACTGCTGAGAAGGGAAGCCAATTCAGAATATTTCTGATCCGTTTACACTGAAAAAACGTTGGCAGATATGTTAAAACACTATTGTGTCCTTACTGCTGAGAAGGGAAGCAAATTCAGAATATTTCTGATCCGTTTACACTGAAAAAACGTGGGCAGATATGTTAATCGGATCTGAAAATATCCAATTCAATGTGCGTTTGCCCGTTTTATGACGCATATCTGATATTACCACATATTGGCCATAAACAAAAATCTTAATTTAGTCACTTGAACCAGGCAGTGTAAACAGTATGGTCTTTTCAGTATAGAGGTTCAGTATTCTTAACTTTGATAAGATATTCCTTTATTGATCCCCTTGGGGAAATTCAGGTAACATAGCAGCATGGGGGAGGGGAGGTACAGTAGAAGACATACAGGTACAGGTCACAGAATTATAGTACAGTGGAAAAGTAAAAATAGAATAAAAAGGCAGTGTAAACAATATAATTACATTTAGATGGTTCTTAAAATCCCTGGGTGTCTACCGTCTTCTGGTTTCATTGAGTGTATGCTTACTGTATGCTTGGTTACGTTCAGGAAGTGGCTTTATACTTTACTTCAAAAAATTACAATAAAAAAGGTGCAACTTCACTGGTGTTGCTCTACAACCAAAACAATCAGGGAAACTGTCAATAAAAAAATTTGGACAATAAGCCTTTCAAGTATTAAAAGGAACACGCCAACTTTTGGGGAAATTAGCTCATTTGCCATCTACCCAGGAGTTAGAAAAGCAGATATACCATTTTCTTCTCTGTGCATGCAGTAGGAAGACACGCACTGTTAGCCTAGCTTAGAGTCATTCACTGGAAGTAGGTTACTCCAGCTATAGCCTAGTTCCAACAGTCACGAAATACATTTCAAAACTTTCCTGTAAACATGTAGTGACCTGTGTATTTACCACATGGATAAATAAACATTTTAAATGGAGACATTTTCGTTTTCTAAGCAGATTCATACTCTGAACTATCTTTTGCCGAACCACTGCTGCCTGGGCACAGTGATTTCATCACCTGAAAACCAATGTGACTGTTAGCAGGGCTTTTCAGGTGATGCGTGAAATCACTGAAAAAATGTGCGACTGTTGGGAACTAGGCTAGTCGGAGTAACCTACTTCCAGTGAATGCCGCTAAGCTACTATAGGCTAACGGTATGGGTCTTCCTACTCCTACTGCATGCACAGAGAAGAAAAGGGTATATATCTCCAGTCTAATTTCCCAAAAGGTTGGCGTGATCCTTTAAGTAGATTAACCGTTTACTTTCATCAGTTCATCACAAATTATGCAACACCAAACCAAGTTAGGTGCTGCATATTGCTACTGTTTTTTTTTATGTCTCATACAAATAAAAATAGGAGCAGTTTTTTTTACCTACTGGGTGGAACCTACAGTAGAGTAGGTTCACCCAGAACATAATATAGGTTTTAAAGCAGAGTGTAGGTAGTCGGGTTAGTAGCTTCTGTAGGTACTGAGGGTAGTAGGGTTAAGGCTCTCACATAGTCGGGCGGAACATACACAGAATAGACTCTGCAGAGGTCAGCGCATACTCAAAATCACGAAGCTCCAATTTTGTAACCGCCAATTATCTAAGGCTGCTCGGCGTGTTGATTGACATTGACCTGCATTAAATGCGACACCGATCTGCATTTTACTCTGAACAGCTCACTCCGTGCCAAGAGAGTAGGGCAGGATCATGGTTCTATGGGTAGGATTGGTCCGGTAAAACTGGCAGGTAGATGCTACATTTTGCTTTACTATCGCTAAACATTTGGACCATGTCTTTTTCATCATCTGAAGAAACTTGAAGTTTGAATGGCTTTTCTAATTTTGAAATCTTGGAAACGGAGATAACCTAGACTCTTTATTTTGACATCGGTGGATGACGCCATGACAGAATGTGTAAATAGCATGCAAGGATTGTGGGAAATGTAGTAAACTGGCACAAGAAATGTAGGAAATTGGTACGCGGTGGTACGCTCGACTATGAAACCTCAAACGACTGCGGACATGCAGCACAGTGTCCAGTCCACTCACAGTATGCCGGACTATGTGGGAGCCTTTAGTAGCTTCTGTGTGGTTGTGTAGGTACTGAGGGTAGTAGGGTTAGTAGCTTCTGTCTGGTTGTGTAGGTACTGAGGGTACTAGGGTTAGTAGCTTCTGTCTGGTTGTGTAGGTACTGAGGGTAGTAGGGTTAGTAGCTTCTGTCTGGTTGTGTAGGTACTGAGGGTAGTAGGGTTAGTAGCTTCTGTCTGGTTGTGTAGGTACTGAGGGTAGTAGGGTTAGTAGCTTCTGTCTGGTTGTGTAGGTACTGAGGGTAGTAGGGTTAGTAGCTTCTGTCTGGTTGTGTAGGTACTGAGGGTAGTAGGGTTAGTAGCTTCTGTGTGGTTGTGTAGGTACTGATGGTCGTAGGGTTAGTAGCTTCTGTCTGGTTGTGTAGGTACTGAGGGTAGTAGGGTTAGTAGCGTCTGTCTGGTTGTGTAGGTACTGAGGGTAGTAGGGTTAGTAGCTTCTGTGTGGTTGTGTAGGTACTGAGGGTAGTAGGGTTAGTAGCGTCTGTCTGGTTGTGTAGGTACTGAGGGTAGTAGGGTTAGTAGCTTCTGTGTGGTTGTGTAGGTACTGAGGGTCGTAGGGTTAGTAGCTTCTGTGTGGTTGTGTAGGTACTGAGGGTAGTAGGGTTAGTAGCTTCTGTCTGGTTGTGTAGGTACTGAGGGTAGTAGGGTTAGTAGCTTCTGTCTGGTTGTGTAGGTACTGAGGGTAGTAGGGTTAGTAGCTTCTGTCTGGTTGTGTAGGTACCGAGGGTAGTAGGGTTAGTAGCTTCGGTCTAGTTGTGTAGGTACTGAGGGATTTCAGACATGGCCACAGCTTTATTGCATTGGGAACCAGTGTGTAGACATACTTCGCTTCCCCGTCTTATGCTCCTTCTCGTTCCAGCACCCATTTTAAACTTTTAGTTGTGGGGTCTTGTTGGTACCGATTGCTTCTTTGGGCCAGCTACTCCTGCATCCTGGGAAACTTTTTCAATAAATGAAAAAAGAGACTTACTCAGCGGTTCTCCGGTGACGCCCAGACCGCCAAACAGGAAGAGCGTGCGATCAGACACTGGAGTCAGCGTGTGCATGGAGCGACCCACAGGTACACAGGAGGACTCACTGGTGGAGAGAGTGACATGAGCACACAGGCATGAGCATGTAGCATGAATGGACCAACTGCTGCTACATGTGCCCAGATCTAGGCTAAAAACGAAAGGGGACAGAGCTTTTTTCCATAGCCGCCCCTAAACTGGAATAGCCTCCCCTTCCACATCAGGTCAGCCCAGACCCTTGGTCTTTAAGTTCCAGCTTAAGACTCATCTATTCTCCCTGGCCTTTGACCAGAGCTGAGCCTGCCTCCTATGTTTATTTTGTATTCTACTTTTCTCTTTTATTCTTATTTTGTTTTTGTTTTGTACTCATTTGTATTTGCACTTTTATATTTAGTATCATGCTTTGTATGTGTATTCTTCTTTGCTCTATGTTTTTATCTGTGAAGGACTTTGGTACAGTCACAACTGTTGTAAATGTGCTATATAAATAAAGATTTATTGATTGATGAATGTGTAGCATGAACATTTAGAATTAATGTGTAGCATGAGTGTGTAGCATGAGTGTGTGGTCGGTCATAACAGTGGTTGAGCTTTTCACGCCTTCGCCCCTCACTCTGACACCTCAGCGGAAACACTTATTCATGCCTTCGTCGCTTCCCGCCTTGACTACTGTAATTTAATCCTTCTTGATGCTGCCAAGAAGGTTCTGGATCGCTTGCAGTATGTCCAGAATTCAGCTGCAAGGGTCCTCAAGCGCACCAAACCCTGGCAGCACATCACCCCCACCCTGCAAAAACTCCACTGGCTCCCCCCCCCCCCCATCAACTACCGAATCCCCTACAAGATCCTCCTCCTTGCCTATAAATCCCTGCACGGGTTGGCTCCATCCTACCTGACAAGACCTACTCCACACCAGCACGGGGCCTCCACTCCAACTCCGACCTCCTCACCAGGCGTTCCACACTGGGAGACCAAGCTTTCTCCGTAGCTGCCCCCAGGCTGTGGAACTCCCTCTCGCCTTCCATCCAAGGCTCCGACACCATCAACCTCCTCAAAACCCATCTAAAAACACACCTGCCTTCGCGCTAACACGGCGCTGCATCCAAGTAGCCTCCCCTGTTGTTACTATACATATATATTCATATCTCGTCTTTTATATAGTTTCTCTTTTTATGTAAAGTGTCCTCGAGTCTGAGAAAGGCGATTTTCTCTCCAAATCTAATCTAATACATTATTAACAACCGGCGATGTAACAAGAATAACACAAAAATGTAGTAAGTAATGGGGGGTGGGGGGAGCAGCAATTAAGGATTCATCTTTAAACATCCCTGCTAATAGGCGGCTAGGTGGTGTAGTGGGCAAGGCACTCGCCACCAATGTGGAGACGCTGGGTTCGCGTGTTCGAATCCAGCTCTCCACATTGTTTTCAGTTTAACACTTTGGTTGCCTAAGGTTAAATTAATGATATACCATAGATTGCCAGCGCTATTTGTCTATGGAGAAAGTCCCCTTCTTTGCAGGGCTATAACTTTTTAAATTCTATTGCTACATTGCCATTATTAGGGCCCATTCAAAGTCCTATATGTATTGTTCATTGTGTAGCAACGTTAAACTTTTTCATTCACATATTCATAGTAAAGTATGGTCTAATGTATAAGTATGTTTTCATCTCTTTCTGCAGCTTTCTCCAGAACGTGATATATAGCCCCAAATGCATTATATTGATGATGAAATACAGTTTGATGGCAATCAGCGCGATATAAAAAATTCCAACTAGACGTACTTCTAGAAGTTACTACACGTCATCTGATGTTGACCGGATGGGCGAGGGGGCGTTTATAATTCCGTGGGCAGCGTTATACCAATCATCTAATGTGGGTCAAATGTTGATAATATCAGTTATTATCGAAGACGGTAACGTTACACGCTGAAACTCACCCCAGTCTCCGCGCGCCGTTGGGCGATCATCGTAGAGTAGAAATTTTATCATTATGGGATATATTATTACCCGGTCCATCTCCAGCTTGTATAATGGTATATACGTCCAAATCATGTTGTTTATCGAGTTATTGGCAATCGATCGCTATGTAGAGTGACGAGCTAGAGTCACGGGACATGTACCGAGTGGCCGGAAGCAATACGGACGTCTAGCAAAACCTCTAATGCGCTTCCTGTTAAGCGCTTGCGCCGATCGGCCACCAGATGGCGCCCCTGAACCGCCAGAGAGCTCAGTGGGTCCTGCTGGTGGATCTCAGGCCAGCGGAGGGACATTATGAATCCGATCGCAGATTTTTGAAATATTGATATAAAGACGACGTACAGCGTCCCCCGGCAACTTTAGCATGGCCAGCAAAGACGTCTAAAGACGGCTCCCGGCAGTCAAAGTGTTAACTGGTCGTCCGCAGTAATACACATTGGCCGTATTACAGGGAGGGAAACTGAAGGGTGGGGATCGGGGGTCGTGGACAGCGACTCCTACAGGTCGGTTGGTGCGCCTGCGCAGTAGAATCAGGAAGTGTCGGGGGCAGCGTGAGCCTCCCACGCGTTACTCCTCGCCACAGAGATCGAGCTGCGCAGGTGAAAAGATGCGACTGCTGTTACCTCAAATACCGGAGGGGACTTGTGCTATGTATGACTTAGTCCACATTGCAGCCGGCTTGTGGGAGGCAAGGAACAGCCTTCGTGACAGGGGAGGGTTGAATTGGATGATATGAAATTGGGATGGGAGAAAATATAGAAAAATGGGAGAAAAAGTGGACAAAAAAAAAAAAAAACATCCCTGCTAATTAGCCAAGTAATTTATTTTTAAGATTGAAGAAAGTCTTACATGCAAGTCCACGTCCAGGTGTCCAGATCTAAGCAGTACATGTCCAAGCTCTTAGTCTCCTGGAAGCAACAAAGCAGGTATGCATATTGGTGAATCAACATATATATATATATATACAATTTCATATCTAGCCAATAGAGATCGAAAGTGTCAACAGCAATATTTTCTTCATCAAATGCAAATCATTGTTTTGGTGACAGCACATGAACGACAAATATCATGAAAAGTATATTCAGTCAGACAACTCACCAGGCCTCCACAGATGTAACCCTTGTCACCCAGAGCGGCACTGGCATGGGAGGCCCTGGGGGAAGGAGCCATACCCTGTGGAGAAACAGAGAAGAGGGAACATAATACAATCAATGGAAATTAATCAGCCACATCAGATTAAGTCCAGTTGACTCCGTCTGGACTAAGAACCCCCCCACAGACACACACACACAGATCTCCCCCTCTCTGCCCACAGACTCTGGACTAAGAACACCAAGTTCTCTTTTACCTCTATATTTATTTCACTCAATCATTTCATTTTTAGCTACTGTTTTTTTTGTACATTGTGTCCTATATGTTACTTTATGTTTATAGTGTCCTATGTTACTTTATGTTTAAATTAGATCTTTTTATATACACCGTGGGAAGGGGGGGAACGTAATTTCATTTTCTGTATGTCTTGCACATTATGGGAAATGACACCAATACAACGGTGAGTGAGACAGTTCACCGCTTAAAACCACGAGGCGGGTGTTCAAAGCAAACGTGTTTGTCATCAGTTGACACACCCGTTTATTGTGTGCGGCGGCTTAACCCTTTCACTGCCACACTACCAAATGGTTTCACAACCACACTACAGAAGGTTAACCTTCTGTAGTGTGGTAGTGAAAGGGTTAAACTGCGGTCTTACATCTCTCACGATGGCAAAAGCAATACAAAAAAACAGCAATGAACTACATTTTTCAAAGGGGTTGCTGGCACAAGTATGTGCAGAAGAACTACCAGGCGAGAGGGTCTGCAGGCTGGGTCTCTGAGAAGTACCGTAGTTGAAAGGTCATTAGGCTAGTTGGCTGGAATTCATGCTTCAGAAGGAATTTCCTCTAGCGATGCTTCTAGCGAGCAAATACAGGTTCTCACCTGAGCGTCTGGCTCGCTCCATGTAGAGGTGCGCGTGTCAAACACATTAACCTCGTTGTTCCAACCCCAGAACCTGAAGAATGTGTTTGCAATTACCGCCTGAAAAACACATGTGGAATGAGGTTCGATGTAACAAAGTACAATATGAAAAACCAAACAAGACGGCAATTTTAAAAAGCAGAATTACCAAATTAGCCAGTACATTTATTTATTATAATCCATTTTAATATTATTTATATATAAATAAAAGGAACTACTCCAATGATGAGATCATTGCCTGTATGTAGCCTATGACTGCACAACATTTATTCCAAAGTTCACTTTTTGACTATTTATTCAGATCAATATTATTAACACTTAATAGTTTTGTCAGTTATGGTTAATTGAGTAATTCTGCTCAATTGGAAATATGATGTAATGTTGCCGTGATTACCCAGGACATCTCATCCACAGTAAAGCGATTCGAGTCCGTTGCCTCGCGCATGGTCTTGCATCCATACCCTCCAAAGTAGATTAGTCTACACACCACAAGAATCAAGAAGCAGATATTAGTCATTCTCAACATCGTAACATACCAGAAATCACCCCAATGACTGACTCATTTCTTTTGACAGCTAAATAAATGTCTGCAAGATCCAGAGGGTTGTTATTAAGGTGACCGCACCCCCTAATAGGGAAAAATAAATATTTTAATAGATATCACTATGGAACTTTCCCAGTTGGTTATGTACATATAAACTAAGAAAAAATATATTGCAAGTTCTGAATTTTATATATGCAAATGAGGCACTTACCATTAAATATGCACACATTTGCATGCATCGCCAAGACTCTCATCACCAACATGGATAATGCCAGATTCAAAAACTTGGTTTAATTTTGTTGATACATTCAAAACGAAACTTATTATAGAGAGGATTGTGGCTATGTCTTCTTATCAGCCCATACATCAGGAAATACTGTCTACTGTCATACAAATTAGTTTTCGCCTAGTTTTGGTATAAAATGTACTATAAACACAGCTATGAATGACATATCAACAAACCCTTCTATAATAAGCATAATATGGATGGGAAGAAATGTGGAACGTTTGGAGAGTGTAGGTACTAGGGAAATGGAGTTCCAAGACTTTGTGTGTATGTAAAATGCATAAAAACTAGTTTCAGAAAACGACCTCAAAGTTCTGTATTGTAATTGAGATCTATGGACACAATCAGACAAAATGAAGTAAAATAAACAACTAAATGTGTGTTGACATTTTTATTGTCACTAGTTTCATAGAAGACATGTTTAGGAAGCAAAATATAACAAAATCTCAATATCGTCGATTTTGGGGGTGCCGTCTCGCCTTAAGTACTGCCTGCTGCGATACACCTGGTGACCCTTTGAGCAACAGGACAGGGCAATATATCTTGCTGCCAGAAGGAATTGAAGGTAAACACAAGACAAAATATTCAATACATTGAAAGAACAAGTTAGATCACGTTTAATGCAATAGTGTGACGAGACTAGTCATTGAGTAACTTGGCCAAAAGTAGTTGTTAAGAGCAGCTATAGAGTCCCTCCAAAAATCTGTGAGCCATTTTCCTTGGGCATAGCTAGAAACACAGGTTATATTTTTAAAGTGCTCAGGTTTATCAAATGGTTCCTCTCATTTAGGCGTAGGTGCTTTGTTAGCAGCAAACCTAGCAATTCCTCAGGTTTATCGCATGAGATAGCCTAGTGCTGCATGAGATAGCCCTAGTGCTGCATGAGATAGCCCTAGTGCTGCATGAGATAGCCCTAGTGCTGCATGAGATAGCTGCATGAGATAGCCCTAGTGCTGCATGAGATAGCCCTAGTGCTGCATGAGATAGCCCTAGTGCTGCATGAGATAGCTGCATGAGATAGCCCTAGTGCTGCATGAGATAGCCCTAGTGCTGCATGAGATAGCCCAGTGCTGCATGAGATAAGCTCTAGTGCTGCATGGGATAGTTTGTCTGGCATGTGTGTTTTTAAGTCAATGTAACCCAACAGGAGGGTTTGTTTCAAGGGAGAGCTCTGACCTGTCCCTGTGAACCCAGCAGGAATGTTTGTTGCGGGGTGAAGGAGCAGCTCCTCTGGTCTCCGTCACTCTCCTCCATGTGTAGCACTCCTCGGTGACATCAACACTGTACAGCTTACAAACACACAAGGCATTTCAAGTCAACAGTGATTCCCACATACAGACTCAAGCACCACTCCACCCATAAAAGAAAGATGATTTATTCTGCCCATAATCATACACATTCACCCAAAACGATAAAACTGTCATGTACAAATTAATTTCATGTATTCTAAAAATAATTTCACAACACCGATTATCAACCGATGTAGTCAGTTTGAAAGGTGTGCTTTTGATAAAGCTGAATTTTTTTACAGGGTGACTTTAGGAAACGTGCAATCCCAGTGCATTAGCTATTTCTGTAGTGGTTTGGTAGTGTACTGTATGCACAGAGCAGGGTTCTTCTAGGAGAGTCCCGTCTTCATGACTGTCACCTAATAATAGAAAGTCCAAGTCAAGACAAACTGTTCTTCCATGTATATGGCTGCACTGCACACACACACAACTGCACACACAAAACAGGCAGAGAGCCAGTTGTGCTTAAATGTGGTCCAAATAGACAGGTTTCTTGTTTATAAACATACCGTATTTGAGCCAATCAGAAATACCTGCTGAATCTGCCCCTACCTTGTTTGTACAGGATCTCCTCTGGTAAATAAGAATACCTTGAAGACTATAACAGGAGCACTCATTCAAGGGTTCTATGACTATGCCTCATGGTACCAAAGCACCTCAAAGGCCCTAAAATCAAGACTACAAATCACAAAACAAACTGGTCAGACTACTGCTTGGCCTTACTCCTAAAACCCACCTCACCCCTGCCCATTTTGACAATCTAGGATGGCTTAGAGTAGACGACAAGAGTACAGCAACTTGCAATGGGCCTGACGACCAAGGTACCCATGTACCTGTCGAAATTAGGGCTGTCTTAAATGCTTCGAAGCTTCGTTCGATGGCACAAGCTTTGATTAAAAAAAAATTTGAAGTTAAAAAAAAGAATTCAAAAATTTACTTTTTTTTTTTACTTCGGTTTGTGTGTGTGTGCGTGCGCATGGGGCCATTGGATGGGGCCGGGGGACAAATACACTGGAGGAAAGTAACCCAGCTCAGCACTGCCCAAATTATATCATCACTATTGCCTGTTTGAAGGATATCATCCTCAAACACATATACACCACCTACACGCCTATTCTCAGTCCTTGCCCCACAATGGTGGAATGAACTACCCACCCCAGTTAGGACAGCCGAATCCCGTCCAATCTTTCATCGTCGACTAAAGACGCACTTCAACCATTATCTGATTTTTCTTTTTTTAAATACAAATTCTAACCCAAACTAACCTTATGCACTTGTCCTAATAAACTAACCTACACTGTAACACGCAACACTTTGATGAATATTGTTACTCAGCTGATCGAGTTGTATCCTTCCTGATGACCTGTCGTACAGAACTTGTAAGTCGCTTTGGATAAAAGCGTCAGCTAAATGACTAAATGTAAATGCCTTGTAGAATTCCACACATAAAGAAAGATACTGGGATGAATAAACAAAATAGGAAATAAAATGTAGAAATGCATGCAATACATAAATAAATATGAATCTCCATATATGAAATAGAACATTTAGATAAGGTGCTACTGAGATGTTTGTGAGTTGTTTTTTTGTGGAAGTAGCCCTTCTTAAAAATGCATGAACATTCACTGATAATTGGTCTGTAGTGGAGTCTACAAGGTCTACATTGCCGGACCATGTAGAATCCGGACCTTGTAGACTGACATAATTCTGTGCATAGTTTAGTCTACACAGGCCATATTTCAAATAATCAAAATCTTACTTCATTCATCTTAAACATTCTTGATTTGGGGGATTGGTAGTTCCCATGAAATCTGAAGTTGTTCAAACGACAACAGCGATCCACCTTGAATTAGATCACAGCCGAGTGAAACCTTAACAATCCATTTATAGAGCACATTTAAAAACAACAAAGTTTACCAAAGTGCTGTACAAGTCCCACAACATAAGATATAATTTTTTTTTTTTTTTTTTTTATTTATCCTTTATTTATCCAGGAATGTCCCATTGAGATACAAGATCTCTTCTTCCAGGGAGTCCTGACCAACACAGCACACAACAAGTTTCAACATAAAACAGGGCATTAAACAAAAAACATACAATTCAAATATAAATACAGAGGGTCATTTGTGCAGTGGCAAGGAGCATAATCACATCAACAATAGCATCAGGTAAAACAGTTACATGTTTCATAAAGGGCTAATCGTAGCATACCTTTAAAAGCATTCACAGTAGGAAGTGCCTGTAGACAAAGTTTCACTTGCAGCGTATTCCATAAAAAGGGAGCATAGTGGGAGAATGCAGCTTTACCAAGCTCTGACTGCATCAAAGGAACATTTAACAGCATCCCATTTGCTGCTCGTCTGGTATTAAAAAAGCAAGTATAAAAGGACAGAAGTCTGGAGATATATAAGGGCAGCTTACCTAGCAATGACTTAAGGATAAAAATCAACATGTGTGATTGTCTTCTTTGGTACAGAGAGGACCATCCTAATGACTGATACAAAGTGCAGTGGTGGGTGCGAGAGCCTGCACCTGTTACAAAACGTATGGCAGTATGGTACGCAGAATCCAGCTTTTTAAGCAGGGAGGAAGGAGCATGCATATAGATTACATCGCCATAGTCTAATACAGGCAGAAAGGAACTCTGCACAATTCTCTTCCTGGCTTCAGACGGGAAACATTTCTTTAACCGGAAGAAAAAGCCCAGTTTAGGTCTAAGTTTTCTCAGTAGGTTCCCAATATGAACATCAAAGGCCATCTTGTCATCAATCCATATGCCCAGATATTTATAGGATGCTACTTTGTCAAGGCATGTCCCTTCCAGTGTCAGAATCGGGGGGACAGCTGTATTAGCTCGAGAGCGAGAGAAGGTCATGTACTTGGTCTTTTTTGCATTAAGGACCAGTCTTAGCCTTAGCAAGGAGTGTTGTAGTGTATTAAAAGCATCCTGTAGAAGCTCTATGGCCTGAGTTAAAGAGGAAGCCACTGTGTAAACAACTGTATCATCGGCGTATAAATGAAAACGTGCTGGGTTTATCCCATTTCCTAGTTCATTTATAAAGATGGAAAATAAGACCGGGGCCAAAATAGAACCTTGTGGAACACCTTTGTTTACAGTAAGAGCAGCTGAGGTATAATCTTCTACTGAAACACACTGAGTTCTTTCAGATAGATAGTTTTTAAACCAGCTCAAAGCCATTTTACCAAGACCTATGCAGCCAAGCCTTTGCAGTAGCAATGCATGATCCACAGAATCAAAAGCTTTAGACAGATCAACAAACAATGCTGCACAGTGTTTTTTCTTGTCCAGTGCTTCAATTATGTCATTTGAGACTAGCATAGTCGCTGAAGTAGTACTATGGCCTGATCTGAAGCCTGACTGAGACTCGTTAAGAATATTATGGTCAGTTAGAAACTTTTTCAGTTGTTCGTTTACAAGATATTCAAAGACTTTGGCCATTACAGACAGTCTGGAAATAGGGCGATAATTATTTAGGTCAGAGGGGTCTCCGCCCTTTAACAAGGGGAGAACCATGGCCGACTTCCATGAGCTAGGTAATTCACCAGCACAAAGACTGAGATTCAAAATAGAGGTTATGGGTTCTGCAATCAGACCTGCAGCAACTTTGAAGAAGAACGGCTCTATCTTGTCTGGGCCTGAAGATTTCTTTACATCTAGGCTCATTAAAGCTTTGTGAACCTGAGAGGTCAAGATGGGGGCAAAGGTGAACAGTTGATCAGGGTCAAGTGGCGGAGGACCTGGCTCTCCTTCTGCAGCGATCATCCCTGAGTTGCTAGAATCAAAGATTGAGCCAGCAGAAATAAAATGATTATTAAAGCTGTCTGCAATATCCATTTTGCCCTTGATTTCACTCTGATTTACCCTTAAGAGATCAGGAAGGCTGTTTGGAGTGATAGAACCTGAGGAGGATTTAACAAGTTTCCAAAACTTTGCAGGGTTATTCAAATTGTCATGAATTGCATTAAGATAGTAGGCACATTTAGAGTTTTTAAATCAGCTTAGTGCATTTGTTTCTTAGTGTCCTATACAGATTCCAATCTAATGGAATATTCGATTTCTTTGCTTTAGCCCAGGCAGTGTCTCTCTGTCGAATGAGAGAGGCCATAGAATCATTAAACCAGGGGTTATCTTTACCGCTTATCCTAGATGTCCTAAAAGGAGCATGCTTGTCACATATAGCCAAGAAGGTGGATTTAAAATAATTCCATGCTAACTCAACATCGGTCATAAGTGAAACAATGTGTAAATCACTATTAAAAACATCATGTAGAAACGCTTGCTCATCGAAATGTTTGAATCGTCTCTTATGAATGAAACGTGGCTTTCCTTTAGGGACCTTACAGGTTCTCACACAAGCAATTGCGCAGTGGTCGCTTATATCATTACAAAACATGCCTACTGCGGAGAAACGGTGAGGTGCGTTTGTAAGAATAACATCAATCAAAGTGGACTTCTCTAAATCTTTTTGGTTTAACCGAGTTGGCGAGTTAACTAGTTGCACCAAGCAGAGAGAGTCACAAGTGTCCTTGAAAGAGTTTTGTAAATCCGTTTGCCAGTCTCAGTTTAGGTCTCCGAGTAGAACCATCTCGGATTTAGTCCAGTTATGGAGAAGATTGGAGAGTATGTTCGTGGCTTCGCTTGTGGCAGCGGGCGGGCGGTAGCATCCGACCACTATAATGTCTGAACCATTTGGGAGCGATAGTTTAATTACAGAGAGTTCAAAGCATTTCGGTTTTGTTAGGGATTCGATGCAGGTGCAGTCTAAATGGTTTTTAACATAAATTGCAACCCCGCCCCCTTTTCCTTTTTAAGATAAAAAAAAAAATCAAAGCTCTGCCCCGAAGTTTCGATTGCCAAAAAAAGCTTCGAAGGTCAGCCCTAGTCGAAATACTTCCTAAAAAGGTCAGTGAAGGGACTAAATAAGTTTCGCAATTATGCCACAATAATGTAGAACGCCCTACCCACAGCCGTAAAGGAACGTGAATCCCTACCCTCCTTCAAAACCGCTCTCAAAGAGCACCTATGGGTGGCTACAATTAGAAACTGGCCCCGGTAAATGTCAAAATCAGCAAGGCTGCGAGTGAGAGTCTTAAACCTTTTACATACGGTAGCTAGCTTTGGCATAGATTGATTGTTTAGAATGCTAGCATGGCTAACAAATTCCAATATATTGTACTCTGGCCAGAATTCTGTTCCTTTTTGCCTCCTTGATGCACACGCACACCGAGTCGGACGTGGGCGAGAAACACGTCTATACTGAGGTCACAAACCAATTCAAGGTCAATGGGGTCAAGTTTCTGTCTGTACAAGCTGACCGACACCTTAAATACATGGAGCATGCACGTAGATGCATAGGCGATTTTAGACTCTGCGAGCAGGGGGTGCAACATTTTGACGTGAGGGGGGAAAATAATTACTTGGTGGAAACAGTTTGAGAACGAGTCAGTGTGCGCCGGCGCCACGCCGATTATATTGCAATTGGTGGATTATGAACACTTTATTATTTTTTTTAAGGTAGTTTAAAAACCACATAAGGATCGGGCAAAAATGGGGCTATTTTTCAAAAAAAATTACGATTGCATACCAAAAGTAGTTTGCGATTTATTATACTTTACTTACACATGCATGAGTCTGGTCTCTTTTGAAAGGCAACATTCTGAAGTTTCTTACGAAAAACCACAGTGCTAATGAAATAGAGTAACAGAACACACCGTTTTGTGTACTCACATTTCTGTTTAGTGGTTGCCAGATGCCCGTTTAAGTTCCAGTTGAGTAGGAGCTGGAAAACATAACTGTTCCATAGCCTGAAGTCTTAGTCATACAGGTCCAAAGTTTATAAAAATCCCACGGAAAATGAGTGTTTCAAAAAGGTTTTTGTAATGTGTGTACTGGAAATAATTCAGCGTGATTATCCAAAATGGCCACCCACTGCCATTCATTTCGCCTCTCGAGTCAAAACAAAGGACTTTTGTCTTTTTGTCACCTTCCCCCACTCTCAGCGCTCATCTGGGATCGCTTTCGGAGCAGACGCTCCTTGGCTACAACGGTGGTCAATCCTTTTCGCCATCAGCGGTGACTGGTCAGTTAAGGACCGTTCCCAACCGGACGTGGTCACTCGTCCAAACGGCTTGTCAAATGACGCTCGCCTGATGTTTCGTCTTGTAACTCAAGAATGGAATCATGCAATAGGTTGAGTGGGGTGAAGGTCGAAAGGCGGCAAATTAAACTCTCCAACAATGTATTGGTTGATCGGCGAAAACACAGCCCGGAGCAGACAGACAAGGGCAAACTGCATTCGGGCCATCCGATCTTTTAAGAGTATAATGAACAAACTTTTATAATGATGGCAAAACACTGGTACAAACTACAATACAATTTTATAATTTTGTTAATTAGTCTCATTAAAAAAACAATCAGAGCTGAGAGCAGAGCTGGCCAATCAAGGGTGGCAAATGCCCCCCCTATAAAATTGCTTATGTGTAGAAGCACGTACTCCACATCATTAACCCAACATGTGCTAAATCAACTACTTACATATCAGGAATATTTGTAAATAAAATAGGTTGTCAATGTCATCATATTAGCTAAATCATTAAAAGATGTCCAAAATACATAATCAGTATGCACCCAAAATACAACAAATACCTTTAAAAAAAATTAAAAACCACTGAAGTGACAAGAGTTTAAAATGTCAATATGTTGTGTTCATTCATTGTGTAGAGTCCCAGGTCGGCTCATTATCCCAGAGCTGGTGAGGGACGTACAGTAGCCAGGGAGAGTCATGCCTCAGTTTGAGGCTAATTGTTTTGCCGGCTACATCAGTTAGCGTCTCAAGCTGCGGCAGAGAGTTTGTTGATTAGCTGGAGTGACACGTTCAAATGGTGAAAGTGATATTTTGAACGCACTTTCAACAGTGACGTTAATATTTTCTATGGGTACATGAGAAGTAGGCCTATTGACCACATCTTTTTCCCAGGTGAACTGAAAGATAAGACGCATCACCTGATGCATCCATCATTATTACTGAATTCTGCCATTCCACTATTATCATCATCATCTTCTACTGATTACCATCATTATATTTTCTGCCTGTACCTCCCCTCTTGCCCATGCTGCTATGACACCGGCATTTCCCCAAGGGGATTAATAAGGTACACTTGACAATGACAGAAGCGATCCCTTCCATAGTGCCGCTTTCTCCCACAACAGAAAGGCCACCAGGGGCCATTCACTCACAGACCATCTGGCAGGGACGTTGTATTGGATGCATGCTCAGGTAGCGCTGTGCATCTGCACGGTTTTATGCTTGTCAACCTCACCTCATCCATGTTCAGTTACCTCTGCCCCACGCCACCACCACCAAACGTCCGGGACGTTCATGGCTAGAAGGCATCCCGATTTTGTTGATTTTTTTTTCTTTTTACCTGGAAGATTTAAAAACCTACCCTAACTAGCAACATAATGTCACATCATGACCTAAAATAGATTAAATATTTGTGTTGTGTGAGCATCCATTTTAATTTCAAGTTAATACATGTAGTAGTTCTAGTCGTGGCCTCCAGGCTCCTCCCACTCCTCCTTGGCAGCATGTTTACACCGCCATTGTAAATCATGATCAACCTCACTATAGCAACTGCCACTGGCTTTGCACCAGGTAATTATATTGACATTGTCCCTGCCGATAACACTCCTGGGCCTATGTAGCCGCTTAATGTTGTGCAGATAAACTGTTCCATCTACTGAATGAAGCCATCAGAGCTTCTCAAATTATAATGTTTCAATATGATGTCATGGGTTTTTATCCATTATAAAAGCTTGGTTGTACAAAGGTGTATAGTTTTTATTGTGGATACAGAGGCTCCATAAAAAGGTATGGCATGCAATGTGCTGCCTGGCATAACCGTACAATGTAGCCGGGAGCTATATTCATTTTAAAGCCACTTAAATACGCACCTAGAGGGAAATAAATCGAATAAATCTCATGTAAAACTAGAGAGGGGCCATGGAAAGCCCTGGCGGGTGTCGCTCCCACGACTGAAGCAGCTGGTTTCATTGCACTCCGTTAAGTAGACATGTCGCGCCACGAACATGCTCCAAGGAGCTCGACCGTGAGGCTCACTGCAATATACTTTGTGTGCACTGTGGAGTGCATTTCAGTGAGCCTCAGTCAGCCTGTACAGACAGGAGCTTGACCCCATAAGACGTTGCATTGGTTTGTAGCTAGCCATCTGCAACCGATATAAGAACAGCATGGGTTGTGCCGAGAAAGGATCGATGTTATCGATCAACATCATTGGCAAGTAAGAAATAGGACTAGGGGTCCAAAGATCTAAACATTGCCTTTAACACTTTCAGTGCCGTTCACGGATAAACACGTTTATGACGCCCAACGGTTGAGTGCCAATCACTGATTAACACGTCTCTGGATCGTTATTTCTTTTATTCGCCATTTCCATTGATAATTCATCATGGGCAGCCTGTGCAGGCTGTCCTGAATGGGTCTGATATCGCAAACATCCAATACCGCCGCCTAACGCCTTACGGCCGCTATTGCACATCCTTGGATTCTCTCTGGCTCAGCCTGTATGTTGATCTAACAAATCCAGTCCGGGTTTTCCTACTCTGGCAGTAGCACCGTTTATAACACATGGATTGGGGAGAATCAAGCGCCGTGGATTCATGTACTTTTGTGGATCATCTTGGCAACACGATCGAGATCAATACTTGGAATGGCGATCAGATAATTGGATTATTCTTTTTGCAGTACATCCTAGTCAAGGTAACTACTATATGTTATCAATCTTGCATTGATCCGAGCATGCCTTTATTGTGATCCGTGTGTGTCCTGTAACGTTACTCTACAACGTATGCCGTTGGTGATGATTGAAGCATAAACCCTATAATGCTTCCCCATTCAGCTGCAGGATATTTAATAGCACGCTTCTGAATCTCCAAGTGACTTAAAACTACGAGGTAATAAGTCATTTCTGGGACGTGATGATAAGTCTTTGGTGCGATTTATATCTGTGCGTTTTAAAAGTTGTAGTTTATGAACAAAAGCCATCTTAATCCCCCTTTATTCCTCTAGTTTTACCCCCAAAAAAGAGGCACATGAGATTTTAAAAGGGGGTGTGGCGACCAGAATTCATTGCGGATGACGTGTTGCCGATCTGATGTAAATGGTAAATGGCTGCAGTTATATAGCGATTTTATCCAAAGCGCTTTACAATTTGTTCCTCACATTTTACCGATTCACTCACATTCACACACCGACAGCAACCATGCAAGGTGCCAACCTGCTCATCGGGAGCAATTAGGGCCGGGGTCAAGTGTCTTGCTCAAGGACACATCGACATGCTGCCCGGGAATCGAACCGGGAACCTCCGGATTGCCATTGCTCTACCTCCCGAGCCACTGTCGCCCCAATGTGTGGTCCCAGTGTGATGTGTGGTCCCAGTGTGATGTGTGATCCCAGTGTGATGTGTGGTCCCAGTGTGATGTGTGGTCCCAGTGTGATCCCAGGTCCCAGTGTGATCCCAGGTCCCAGTGTGATCCCAGGTCCCAGTGTGATGTGTGGTCCCAGTGTGATCCCAGGTCCCAGTGTGATGTGTGGTCCCAGTGTGATCCCAGGTCCCAGTGTGATGTGTGGTCCCAGTGTGATCCCAGTGTGATGTGTGGTCCCAGTGTGATGTGTGGTCCCAGTGTGATCCCAGTCTGATGTGTGGTCCCAGTGTGATGTGTGGTCCCAGTGTGATCCCAGTGTGATGTGTGGTACCAGTCGATACAGTTTCTGTACACATTCCTTTGCCATCTCACTGACCAGTGATGCCAGTAACTAGTTACTAGATAACTAGTTACTCTAATCTTTTTTCAGTAAATAGTAATCCAACTTGTTACAAGCCAGTAATCTGATTACAGTTACTTTTCCAAGTGGCTGTGCGTTACTATCTCATAATGCTGATGATAAGAGAGCCGAGGGTACAGTCAGCTAGACCGGAGATCATGGGACGTGCGCTCGCACACACACACACACATTTTTACGTTTATAGCCGATTTTAGAATGGCTTCAGCATGAAGTTAAATCAACTATCCAGTCCGTTGTATAGTGTAATTTGGCTACTTGAGAGAGAGAGAGTGAGAGAGAGATTCATGTTATGCGTGACTTGCGGATGGCAACTGATGGCTGATGGCGTCTCATGATGACCTGTCTGAGCAGCCAATCATGATTTATGACATCATGCACTTTCAATAAAGCATTATTAAAAAAAATTTAAATAAAAAGTCATTCTTATGTTGTGGCAGCAGCAGGTGGGATGACGACAACTTCGTAACCTAGTTACTTTCAAAGTAACTAAGGTACTTGATAATCAAGTAATCAGTAAAGTAACTAGATTACTTTTTAAAGAAGTAATCTGTAGCATCACTGCTGTCAACACCTCAGTCAGTATCATACACGTTTCTGTCAGCCATCTGTCGGCATCATCAGGTTACGGCAAGTTCTACGAGTCACATACTTTTCATATCAAGGCTATGTTGGCCACGAAAAACACGTCAGGCAACATTTGCTCCGCTCCCTAACTCCCCCCCCTCGGCAATCACCCAATCCCAATTCAACTGGATGACATTTCTGAGAACATAATTGAAAATGACAGCTATTTTAAGTCGGAGTCGGGAGGCTCGAATTGCGGTTGCCCTTAAGCCGACTGACCTGGTTCGAGTATCCCATGACAGGTTCGCACCCGCCGAAGACGTAGAACGTGCCATTGTGATAAGAGCCGCAGAAATCAGACAAGGCCGGGGGCACCTCTCCAGACATGTCCCTCTGTTCCCTGAGAGACACAGACACAGTGAGTGAGGGGTGGGGGGGGGTTGGCCTGGCCTGTACTCATAATATTACAACTCTTTGTTCAAACACCACTGTTGTCATCAGGTGGTTGTCCTGTTGGAAACAGTATTGGTCCATACTGCCATGAATAAGAGAAAAAAAACATGCAGTAGAGACTCTTGCCAGTCGGGGGGAAAAAAGTCACCTTGTATGAGCCAGTTATATTGCTGCCGTGGCCCGTTTCCTATTCACAGTATTCCATCACAGACATCAGTCAGAAAGGAACAGATGATTGTAATTACAGGTGGTGATCATCATTAAATGCTGGGGCACTGAGCCATGTTGGTTGGCAAGACGGTCTTTGCAGCTCAGTTCCTCCTCTTTGAATGAGTCTACACAGCTGTAGGCAATTTGACTCTTTTTAGAGTTGTGACTCTGCGATTTGGCGTTACAGTGCGTTAGGAGATGTGGTGTGGGTCAAAGGAAGTCAAGTGTTTTTGTTCACATGCATTTTGGGGAATATAATGAAATAAAACATTATTGTCCAGAGATGGGATTAGATCTCAAAACTAATACCAGTAAAGCTTGGCTAACAGGAAATTAAAATCTCACCATATTCCAGCGTCCAAGTCATACAGCCATATTTCATCACTGGGCAATGTAGTCTCTGTCCCAGAAACAGACTGACGGGAAGCAAAAAGATATTAAATGAAAACGTACATCATTTAGACATTATTGTTCCGATAATCCTGCCCCCCCCCCCCCCCCCCCCCAATTTGACAAACATTCTAAATGGACCCAAATGTATTTCCTGTTGCAATGTTTGCCAATACAATAGTTGACAGGGAATACGGGTCCAAACGGTTCCCTAGCAACACAATTCCAGTGAAACTGGACGTCTATATACCCAGGGTGATTTAGGTATTTGGAAAATGTTATGAGTCTATGACAAATGCATTGTGAAAAACATGAATAAAACACTCCCCACGTCCTTAGAGTCACATGATCTTCAACAATTATATATACATTAAGTGATCTTACCTCGCAGCCTCCCCAAACATAGAGAATGTTGTCCTCTATGAACGCAGTGTGGTCGCTTCGCCCCTGCAGAGAGGTCTTCATCACCCTGTCGCTCCCTGCATCCATCCCGGACACTGGGCGACTGGCTGGCTGCGCTACAGGAACCTGCCGCGGCTGGTGACTCTCAGCGGCCGAGGGGGAAGTAACGCGAACAGGAAACACTGCAGCCGACCCGAGCAGACCTGCCTCCTGGGGGAAACCACAGCCGGCAGAGGGATGAGAGAAACGTGTTTTTCAGCATTTGGGCCGCCGGGGCCAACTAGTGCGTTTGGAATCTAGTCTACACACTCGTCTCTCACGCCCAGTGCACTCGTATTATTGTCTAATCATAACACTTCCACGTACTTGTCCAATAAATAAGAGTTTTCCCTGGATCTAAAGTAGGGGTCTACACACAATACGTCTGTCAACTGCTGCAGGTGGACTACAAGGCTAGTACCAAAGGATATCAGTCATATCATGCAAATCTATTCAAAGACGATTCAGTGTGTCAGAGAAATATTTATAGGTCTAAATATCCATAATTTACACACGTAATAGGCTTAGTGAACAGAACCAGTGGACTACGCACAAATACCTTGTTTTCTTTTTTAAACACTGCTACGTCTGATCAGGGGAATTCTAGTTATTCAGTCAGGCCTGCTGAGCTCGAATACTCTGCCACTAGGAGCGACAAGCAGCCTTTCATACAAACCAACTGTTGATTAGGATGAGGGTCAGCTGTGACGCGCAGCTGGAAGAGGCACTCTCTCATTGGCTGGAAAACCACAGATTTAACAGAAAATATTATAACAATAGTATATCTTTTTATCCAAATAATAGGTTAGTTCCCCCCCCCCCCCGCCCCTCAAACGTGTCCATAACAAATACAACGATAAGGATACTGACTTTATTATTAATATAGGTTCACATTGTCCACACAAGTTGGCGCCATTTAGGGTTACTGACTGTCAACTACTCATTAGGGATAGTGCTGATTTTTGGAACCATAGCCCCATTTTGCTACTTACCTTATACATGTTAGTTCCAAGTAACCAAGTAATTTGATTGGACAAGAGGCATTCCATGAGTTCTGATATTCAGTATAAGAGCACTGGGACTTTTATAGTTTATCTTTTTTTATTGGAAGAATTTGTACAGATTTATACATTTCAGTTATCCAAATTATACAACTTCCATTTCCTTCCCCATTCCTATCCCCTAATCCAGGGGTGGGCAATTATTTTTCCCAGGGGGCCGAATGAGCAACTGAAAATATGTTGGAGGGCCGGGCCAAAATTCCAAACTCAATTATGCATAATATACATTTTATTTCTATATAAAAAGCAGTAAATTGCATTGTTTTGACCCCTGGTAAGAGTGTGTGTTATTATTTGGCAATTAAAAGGTGAGGTTAGCTTTCAAAAATATCATTTATTCAAATATAATTTATTTCCAAAATGATAAACAAAATGTGAAACATTAATAACAAAGGGCATTTTGAGTTTCATATACTATTGAAACAAGGATTTTCTTAGCTTTCTAAAGACATCACATCATCTTATAGCAAAAATAAACAAGACATGTCACTGAACTGTATAAAGAAAAGTGTCCCATTTTTTACTTTACATGCCTATATTAAACATTTAATGTTTTCAGAACTGTGCAAAAAAAAAGAAGTGTGTGAGAAATCCAGTCTCTGTTGAGCTTTAACATGTCCATCAAAGTCAGGTTGCATGTCTGAGGTGGAGATACAAAGCACAGCTGCCAGATGTTCATCAGTGAGAGAGGATCTGTATCTGGACTTGGTAAACGTCATGACTGCGAATGTCTGTTCACATATGTAGGTGGATCCAAAGAGAACCAACATCTTCTGAGCATGTCTCCTCATGTTTGGAAAGTTCTCCTCCTTGAGAGCAGAGTAGAACTCTAGCAGTGATGCTGACTTAAAGTGCTCTTTCAGTAGTGAATCAGACTGCAGATCAATGAGTTCAAGCTGAACAACTATCAACACTGCAGGTAAAGGGAGAGGAAACCAGCTGCATTTCATCCTCAACCTTTTTGAAATCTTGAAAACGCCTTGAAAATGCATCATGCAGTGCTCCCAACATGGATGAGTACCTGTGCCGGTGATCAGCTGATGGTTTGACTTCTTTCAGGGTTTTCATGTGTTTGAGATTGTTGCTGCCTAGTTGCCTTGAAATTAATTGCAACTTTGTCATGAAGGCTTTCACATGGCTATGCATTTCATGAGCAAAAATGCCCTTGCCCTGCAGTTGTGTGTTCAGTAGGGATGGGTACCGTTCACATTTGAACCGATACGGTACCGGTACCTGTGAATTGATACCGGTTCGGCTTGCCCCGACTGCTTTGTTGTTGAATCAAGTCAAATCCCAGGTAAGCGTATATTGAGCGTGTGAACGTTGACATGAAAAAAAATAAAATAAAAAAATTATTATCATGTAATCTTTCGCGGGCCGGTCAGAATCATCCGGCCCGCGGGCCGTACAATGCCCAGGTCTGCCCTCATCTCACCCCATCCCACCCAGTGAGGGCGACGACAAACATATGTGTAAAATAAAAAATAAAAATAAAAGAAAATTTAAATAATTAAACATAAATACAGATGTGACAGACAAAGCTACGCAAAAAGAAATGAAGTCAAATTAAAAGAAAACAGAGAAAAAAATATATATATAAATAGGAAAGACAGTAATAATAATATATAATATAAGTAATACTCCATTTTAGTAGCGTAATTTCCAGATGGTAAAACAAATAAAATGGAAAGTAAATTTAACACCTTTAGCAGACCACCACAATGCCATCTCCCCAGCCATACGTGGGCTAGCAGTGTCAGGAAGGTAGATGGGGGAAGGAGGGGGGTCATGGGGTCCCAAGTTTGGAAGGAGTCATATGGGTTTTGAAATGAGATAGGAAGGGCTGCCATGTTTTGTGGAAGGTATCTCTGTGGCCTTGTGTTGTAAATCTGATTTTCTCTATATGTATAAGAGACATAACATCCCTCATCCAGTGTAAGTGTGAAGGGGGAGTGGCTGCCTTCCAGTTGAATAGGATGAGGAGTCTGGCAATGAGTGAGGCAAAGGCCATGGCATTGGATTGCCCAATAGATATTGTAGCGTTCTCCGGTGTCAGACCAAATAATGCAATAAGAGGGCATGGGTCAACAGTCACAAAAAATATGTCTGAATAAGATTTAAAAATGGAAGTCCAGAAAGGGGCCAGTGCTGGACAATTCCAAAACATATAGATAAGTGAGCCAGGGGCTTGGTGGCACCGGTCGCATGTGGGATCCATGGCAGGGTTTATCTTCGCAAGTCTAGTCTTTGACCAATATAGACGGTGGAGGAGCTTGAACTGTATCAGTGAATGGCGGGCACATATTGAAGAGTGTATTCGGGCAAGAGCATTTTCCCATTCTTTGTCTGTAAATTGATGATTTCGATCGGACTCCCAGTTTTGTCTTATAGTCAATACTGAGGAGGGTAGGGATAGGGATATGATGTTATATAGTTTAGATATTGAGCCTTTGATTGCAACCTTCACCTCCAAGATGCGGTCGATCACAGTTTTTGGAGGTATATGGGGGAACTGAGCAAATTTGCTCTTAACAAAATCACGTATCTGTAGATATCTGAAAAATTTGTTTTTGGTAAGTTAAACTTTAGGGACAATTGTGTGAAAGACATAAATGAACTGTCTTGGTACAAATCATAAATGCTCAGAATGCCATTCTTAAACCTGTTGCTGAAGGCTTCATCCACCATAGAGGGAGGGAAAGGGAAGTTTTTGTGGACAGGTGACGATGGTGACATGGCGTGGAGACCAAAGTGTTTTCTGAACTGGGACCAGATCCGGAGGGAGTGTTGTACTAAGAGGTTGTTGGTGTACTGGGCGGTTGTGACTGGGAGCGAAGAGCAAACTAAGGATTGCAGCACTGGGACTTTTAACTATAATGTGTCACTCCACTGCACAGGCAGAATATGTAATAATAAGAATAAGAATATAACATAAAACTAGTGCTGTCAGGCGATTAAAAAAAATTATCTAATTAATTACAGGATTTGTAATGAATTAATCTAATTAATCGCATTTTAATCACATAACCATTTTATGCCTGATATTATATATTCTATAATCATATTTCAAATAGCATGTGTCCGGATGGCAGAATTCAGTACTGTATCTACAAAACCTTCTGTTTAATCATCTTCCATCTATTAATTTGCTTAGATTTTTCAGGTCTGGTCAATTTGAGCATAGTGTTATTCACAGTCAAAGATAAAAAAAAGAATTTAATTGATATTCTCATTTGGTTCATTACAATTTACTCAAGCCTCGTAACACACAGTATTTCTGACACTGGGAATACATTCCCTGAGATCCATTATGTCCCTAGAATCAGATACCAAGAACATGCAAATGTCATTATAAAAAAAAAGTCTGTAAATGTGTACTCTACGTTCTTATGGAATGAATGAGATAAAAAAAAATTTAAATAATTAATTTTGAGTTAATTTTCATAACGCGATAATTTGCTGTGTAATTAATTAATCTAATTAACGAGATAAACTGACAGCCCTACATAAAACATAGAACAAAGTAATTATGCCGATAATGATAATAGTGATAACAGTAGTGAATGGCAGGATTCAATCAGTCGGTACTAATAGTGGCGATAGGATAGTATATGGTCCTAAAAGTAGATTGAGTAATCTAAACCGCCTGGGCCGGTCCTTTATACCGGTCCGGAAGCCATCAGGCTCTCTACAACAAAGGGCTTTGGCGGCCGGATCGCCTAAATATTAAAGGCAACTAACTTGTGTCTAGCCACGCCCAACTTGCGTCTAGCCACACCCCGCGGCAGCAGCAGAGCGGTGCTCTGCCGCGGAGCTCCGTCGCGGCAGCATTATGTAGCAGTAATCCCCCTTTTTTACCATCAACAACTAGCTCAACTGGCAGCGCTGCCTTGCTGTGGATCCTGCGGTCCGTTGGTGACAAGTTCGATTCCCTTAAAAAAAAAAAAAAAAACTTCTTTTTTTTTAACGTGCATTCTTTCGCCGGTTTAGTTTAGGCATGTTAACTTTAAGCATTGTTTCGGAGTTGGTTAAGGTTAAGGTTAGGCATTGTTTCGGAGTTGGTTAAGGTTAGAAGGGTTAAGTTTAGGCGCTGTTAAGGAGCTGGTTATGGTTAGAGTTTGTCTTAGAGAATGGCAATATTCTTTCGGAGTTGGTTATGGTTAAGGTTAGGCATTGTTTCGGAGTTGGTTAAGGTTAGAAGGGTTAAGTTTAGGCGCTGTTAAGGAGCTGGTTATGGTTAGAGTTTGTCTTAGAGAATGGCAATAGACAGCCTATTTCCGCGCTGCAGCTCTCTCGCGCTGCCGCGGTCACATGGGCGTAGTGGCCAATCAGAGAAACGCTAAACACAAGTTGGTTGCCGAAAATATTCACGCGGCCGGATCTGCTGCCAGAACTATCACTGTCACAACTCAAGACTTGAGAACTAGAGACTCACATCACCGTACTGACTATCTTGTATTTTGCACTAGAGACTCATATCACTGGACTATCTTGTTTGTACTTTTTATATTATATTGTATTTGTATCTATACCTTAAGTGTATCTATAGTGTGTATATACTGTAGATACTGGACTGTATAGGACTGTGAAGTATTGCATTTGACACCCGAATGTCCCCAAGCGGATCAATAAAGGATCATCTTATCTTAAATAGATTGTCCTCAGTGAGCTTGTACAGACAGGAGCTTGACCCTATTGACTGACATCAACATCACTGGTAAATTGCAAATATGGCTAGGGTTACAATAATCAGAATACATTTAAAACCGAAAAAGATAATATACTCCAGGGTGTTGTGATAGATAGAAACCTGATCAAATATGCCATCTTACATCATCTTTTATGCATGCTGGTTGATAGTCCACAATCCACAAAAACCAAGGACAACATAGGTGAAACATTGACATTTTATTATTATCTTTTTTATATGAATAATCAATGTACAGGCTATACAATAAATGAAACATGACAATGATTTATGTCAATATCAATTAGAAACTAGAAATCACTGACATAACCATATTCTGTACTGGTTTTGACATTTTGGCAACATGTTATTTTCAACCAATCACATACCAGAATCACCACTTAACACACCATTCAACTGATCACATACCAGAATGTACTGCTTGACAACACACAGAGTGCAATACACAATTGAAAGGTGTTGACAAGACTTCTCAACAGAGAGATCTTCAATATATGGTTATATTTAACCCCAAAAACAGCTGATATTCCCCACTTAAATTAAACATTAAAAAGATCAATCAGAAATAAGAAGGAGCCTTTACAGTATAGGTAACAATCAAAGATGCTTCTTAGGGATGCAGCAATGTATCACCAGTAAGTACTAGCTGATCTGGGCTTTAAAAAGCAAGACTGAAACCACCCCATTGTATTTCTTGTTACAGGCCCTTTTCACAGTGGAACAATTTGACATCACCTCGTCATTGCAGGGTAAAGTTTAACGCAACACAGGTGTAACTAATAACAAATTAGTGTTCGGTTCCATTTAGGTGTGTCACAGCCATGTGAGACGGCATGCGCTAGCTCCAACACACCTAAATGGAACCAAACCCTAATTAATGTGATTGATAACACCTGTGTTTACGCTGCAATGACATGTCAAAATAGCCGCTGTGAAAAGCGCCTATTGTTGGCAGATTGCAGAAGTGTCATTTTTGTGACCTTTTTACTGGACATGTTCTGCTTAACACAAGAGCTGAGTGAACCGAATAACTTCAACTAGGCATTTTGCTGCAAGAGTGAAAACATTTAAGTAAATGTCTCCTTTAATACACGCGGTTGTGTCCTTTATTTGTTATGGGGAGTATTTGAACCTCCGTACACTTGTGTGATACACGTTTATCTGAAGATAGGCACGCGAGAAAAGCTTTAACCTGTTTTGTAACCTGCATTTGTTCCTTACAACAATATGAGTGGGGTGGGGAGTGGGGACCCAGATATCTGTATCGACCTAAAAGAAAAACTCATCAGTACATCCCTATTGCTTTTTGTTTGGGGGTAAGATTACCTTCATCCTGACATGAGATTTACGCCACAGGTCAGAGGACATTACTAATTATATCCAAGTTATAATCCTATCCATTTAACAGTCAAGCTCAAGTGCAAATATGCAAAATACCAGAATATGAAAAAACAATGTCTTGAATTCAGAAAATTTCCTTCCAAGGAGCACGCAATCTGTACAAAGCTATCCTTTTTCTTTATTTGCTACTTCACATTACCATTCATGAATTGCAGCCATTTTACTAATTATTTCAGTATGGCTCATCACACTAGCAGCAAACAAAAAGTTGAGCACGTATTGTTCATGGGCTCTGCATTTAGGACTATAAGAAACAGATGTGAATTTTAAATTAACATGTATCAATGCTATTTTGTGTGTTGAGAACATTTGAGAGCTGCTACATTAAGACAATGAAAATCATTAAACTTTTTTTCGACTGATTTATACATACATACAAATCAAACTATCCATTTTTACATTTGGCATATAACAGTCAATCATAATAAAGTTCTCATGACAAGTGTGTATATATATTATATATACACGGTATAAAAGCAATAGAGTCTAAAACTCTTTACAATGCTTTTGTTGGCATTATATTAGTGACAATGCATGGAAAATAGTGTAAAGCTTAAATAAAAATGAAGGCACAATATAATCAAGATCTGTAAAAGGACATTTCAAGTGCTGTTTTGTTTTTGCATGTATCCCGTCGTCGTGAATGTTACCATTATGCATATTATCTTCACCAGTTTCTAGAAGCATCCGAGATATATATACAAAATGTATAGCAAGTGTTCTGTAAACATGGTTTAATGGGGGAAAAAATAAATCTCCTTGTCTGAACAAAATTGATACGAGACCAACAATGAATATAGATACTGTATATATATATATTTGAAGAAAAAATAAAAAGGGTAAGAAAAAGATGAACATGTTGGAAAATAAATTGTGGAAGCAACCTTCACTGCCTTTTGGGTCCTTCCATAATGCCAATGGTGTGAAGGACCATCAGAATTTAAAATAGGTACTTGTATGGAAATCATTACTCGGCAGCGTTACCTTCAATATTTATTATTTTGCAACATCTCAGTAACAAGACTAAATTAGTGCAAGTGAGTAGGGCTGAACAATTAACACTTTGGTTGCCACTGTTAACATGGTAAAACATGGTTGAATGCCACCACCCACTTCAATGATAGCGTTGTGGCTATGTGTCTAATCTGCCCGTCGCTTATCAATGACTTGTTTGCAGTCGACATTGTCGAAACGGATTATTATTATTATTATTTTTTTTTTAATCGGTTCATTTCCGTTTTATAGCATTTTGAAAAGCCCTCGTTTTCTAATAAAATATAAAGTTTCCGTGATAATCACCCTTTACTGGAATATTCTGGAATACACAAAAAACGTTGTCATTTTTCGGCCTATTTATGAATCGTTTTCAAATAAACGCTAGATTATCGATAGTATATGTGTACTTATGCACGCTAGAGAAGCGATCTGAAAAATATATTCTCTCATTTCCTGATCGCACACACATGGGGCACACGCTGATATCTGTGAAAATAGATCCAATTACCCCAAGACTGGTAAAATAAATTGCTTACCTCAGATCAGATGTTCTCCAAAAAGATTATTCCAATTCCTGATCGCCATTCCAAATATCGATCGCATTTATTGATTCAGCGTTGGGTACTGTAAATATGTATTCCACACGTTTTCCGGCTCGGCGATCACTTCGGACCCCCCCCATCAGTCTAATCCAATGGGGTGCAGTACCATCCGGAGAGACGATAGGGGGCGGTATTTTCCCAATGGAGCTCAGAGAGAGTCTGCAGCACTAGCGTGAGGCTCGATTGATGAAATATGAATTCAAATCGCTAATTAAAAAAAAACGGCATAAAAACGCTATATATCGTTGGTGGCATTCAACGGTCGGCATGAACTAACGACAAAACGCGTCCGTGGCACTCAAAGTGTTAATGGAAATGTCTTATTGAAATCGCAATATGGCCTGGTGCTATAACCATACAGGAGGCAATCTTTTTTTTAAAGGCAAAACCATTCTAAATTAAGTAGTGTGGTGCTGTAGAGATGACCCGGTCTACAAATCATTATACAGTCTTAAAGAAAACATCTTTGTTTGGTACAGATAAAAAAAAAAACTGAAGATTTGAATAATGGCGCAAAAATGATCATTCCCTCTAACATCGTGAATCCTATATCAATGGCTGAGTTCCATAAAGCGCCCATGACGTCAGGCAGGTCATGTGAAGAGTCCACAATGTAACGCGTCCAGAGCAGTGAGAGCTGTAATGTAAATGCCTTCTAGCCATGTTACCCTCCAGCCTCGGGGACACCAGACCACTGCACTAGTGTCTCAATAGTTTGAGAATGGACCACATACATTTGATATTTCTCGAGGGGGGAAAAAAAGGTAGCTTGGATTATGTGCAGTGGAGGATGTTTAAATCATGTACATGGACAGTGGGGGATGTTTAAATAATGTACCTGGACAGTGGAGGATGTTTAAATGATGTACCTGGTGGACAGTGGAGGATGTTTAAAGGATGTACCTGGTGGACAGTGGCGGATGTTTAAATCATGTACCTGGACAGGGGACACATGCAAATGTGAGGGAGAGTGCGGCTTTTATCCTTTCCCTAAAAAACTAAAACAAATGTGTTAAAATGTCAGCATTGGATATATGTGGAAGATGGGTCTAGTATGGGAAGACCATACAGATGAACACAAACACAGGATCTAACATCGGGTTTGCTCAAAGGTTGGTGACTATTTAATTCACTGTAGCCGCTATATAGATTGTCTATGTGCAGCAGAGCCAACAACAACAAATATTAGCACTAGTTAGCTACTTACGACTGCTAAAACTACTAGTACTAATGCATGGCAGATCATGTTTGCTATCCCTCTAAAACCGATGCTCAGCAACAGTAGTGTTAACCTCATAATGCTATTGAACGACTTTCTACTATTTACTTTACCACTACCCCTTGCTAGTCCCCGGCTGTATTATGTAGCATTAACTCTAGTTAGTAGTAATGGTCTGTCATCATCGGTCCTATGAAGTAGCGTGATCGTAGTGAATGCAGGGAAATGTGAAAATGTGTTGTCGGGCTGACAGCCACAGTGGTTCAGCTAAGGCGCTTAGCAATGGTTGTCAAGGTATGATAGAAGGGTCAAGAAAATAGGGATGTCACAATATGAGATTTGGATGGTATGATTATTGTCTGAGGAAATATCACAAATTATTAACACTTTGGTCGCCAGGCTTATATTCTTAATAAACCATCCCACGCCAGCTCTATTTGTCTATGGAGAAGTTCCCCTTCTTTGCAGGGCTATAACTTTTTAAATTGTATTGCTAAATTGACATGGCATACTATGGCCCATTCAACATCAAGTATCTATTGTTCAGGGTGTAGCAACGTTATACTTTTTCATTCACATATTCATACAAAAATACGGTCTAAAGTATAAGTATGTTTTTATCGTTTTCTGCAGCTTTCTCCGTAACTTGATTTATAGCCCTAAATGCATTATATTGATGATTGTATACAGTTTGATAGCAATCGGCGCGAGATATAAAAAAAAAATTCAAATGGACGTGCTTCTAGAAGTTACTACATATCATCTGATGTTGACCGGATGGGGGGGGTCGTTTATAATTCAGTGGCCAACGTTAGATGATTCATCTAGTGTGGGTGATATGATCATTAGAGCAGTTTGTATCGAACACGCTAAAAAATAACGCTGAAACTAACCGTAGCTTCCTCAGGCCGTTGGGCGATGAGCAGAAATATTCCTATTATGGGATGTAGAAATATGCGATTCATCTAGGGATGGGTACCGAATTCGGTACTTTTGAGGTACCGAACCGAAACACGTCGGTACTACCGAGTATCGAATCAAGTGAGAAACCAAAAAAAAAAAAAAAAAAAAAAAAAAAAAAAAAAAACTTTTAATACATTTTCTTTTTTACTTTTTTTTTTTTTACTTTTTTCTTTTCATGTCAACGTTCACACGCACAATATATGCTTACCTAGGATTTGACTTGATTCAACAACAAAGCAGTCGGAGCAATGACAAGCCGAAAACTGTCGAAATTGTAGTTACCGTAATTCCTCTAATAGTAACCCCGGCTTGTATTTGTTTCAACTGTAGCGGGTACCAGGCTTGTATTAGGAGGAGGCCTGTATAAGAGGGAGGCCTATATTTTAAATTTTCAAACGGATAATAATGAATAAATCAACATTTTGTGTCAGTTTGAACCCAGTAAAATGTACTGGGTTCATTTATTGAAACCAAGTACTGTATGAAATAGTAAACAGTGCAATTACAGGTGGTCACTGGTCATTTCAACGTTTTCAAAGTGAAATCAAGTAACTAGCTCAGTATGCAGCTCAGTATATTAGTAACCCGGCTTGTATTAGGAGGTCGGCTTATAATTGCTTAGCTCAAGAGCGCACCCGGCCATTAATAGAGACCCGGCTTGTATTTGAGACCCGGTTACTATTAGAGGAATTACGGTATTTGAAGTTTGGATTTTTTTTTTTACGACTGAGGTAAGTAAATTAAATTTCTTGAGACTAAAGTACAGAAAAAAGGTACCGTTGGGTACCGGTACCGGTTCAAATGTGAAAGGTACCCATCCCTAGATCCATCTCCAGGTTGTATAATAGTATATACGTCCAAATCATGTTGTTTATCGAGTTATTGGTAACGGATTGCTATCCATTGTGTCTAGCTCGAGTCCTGGGACTATTAGCGAGTGATCGGACCGAATTGGAATGAGCACCAGCTTCCATTTCCTGTTTCCGGTTTGAGCGATCCGCCGATCGGCCACCAGATGGCGCTCTTGAACCGTTGGAGAGTTGAGAGGGGATCAACAGTAGATCTCAAGTCTCCGGGGGAGAAATATGATTGCGATCACAGATTTTTGAAATATTGATATCAAAGACGTGGTACGGCGTTTTTGGCATAATGAGCATGGCGGGGAATGACGTGGTAAGGCGTTTTTGGCGACCATAGTGTTAAACTTATTATTATGATGAAATGCATACATTATTATAATTTTTTTTTTTATCTGTATTTTCCTTTTGACTGACTATTCTAGTCACAGGCTGTGGGAACCCTTTCTGCATTAGGACTATTAAAGATAAGCAATGTCAAAAAGAGTAGCCTATAGCACACACACGCATACAGACACACAGACATGAAGACTGAAACAGATGCATACAACAGAGTGGCATTGGCCTATAAGCAAACTTAATGATTTTAGAATATGTCTAATATAGTTACTGACCTATTTATCATCGTCATCAATTATCCAGTAATCTTTTTTAGTGTAACATTTGGCTACACTGAGTGTCCCAGCCTGTCCCATTCACTTGGGGTTGGTAGTAACGTTATCCTCACAAATCCAAAAGTTGTGCTCTGCTCCCGGGTGAGTTTATCTGTTGTACTCTGCTCCAGGGTGAGTTTAACTGCTGTGTTCTGCTCCAGGGTGAGTTTAACTGTTTTGGGTCAGCTTAGTACTTTAGTGGGTTAAAAATGTTTACCTCGGCTTGGGCAAACAGGGATGGATGGTGATGCAGGGGCAATGTGGAAAGCAGGGCTGAATACCTTAGCTAGACATCGTAGCTTCGAAAATTCTTCAAACCTTTTCTAACCGCGATTATGGTGAAAACCGTTAATCGTGACATAAGGCAGCGCTTGTAATCGCTCAATTGCAATAATGGACAAAATAATCGCAATTGGTTATCTTTCCAAATGGTTCAGCCCTACAGCCTGGTCAGCGTATCACTGTCTTCTCTCACTTTCTATTTCATGCGTTTTAACTGGGCAATGGAACGACACACTTTATATTTTACATTATAATTGCACTTGAGGTTAGTTCATGTAAAAGAAGAACGCTACAAGCAGAGCTTCAGTTTTCTCTCGTTGGGTTTCCTCTCCATCGACAGGCTTCTTGCTTCCTGGGAGACAGACGGAGACACGGCGGACCTGGTGTATGATGAGACACGGCAGCTACGGCAGGGCAGGAGGGCCACGAGGAGCGGGGACGGCCCTCTGCTGGGTGGTGGTCAGTCACATAGGTCCCTCTCCAGGTATCTCTGGAGCCGTATGCAGCGTGGACAGGAGGGTGAGTTGGCCTTGCAGGACATGTGAAACACCGCCTTACAGTCTCTACACCTGGAGGGGAGGAGGGAGACGTGTTGTGTGAAGACAGGGACAGCGACTATGTCTAAAACACAGCGGTCAGTATGCAATTTACACAAAGATGGTGAAATGATATCCCTCCTAGTTACAAATACACAGATCTTTAGATTAGATTCAAAGGTATTGTCATTGTAGAGCACAACAAAAAGAAGTTTGGCATCCAACCAGAGTGCAATAGTAATATACAATGTATAGGTGATTGAGTGAAATGAGTACTAATGAGGAGTGCTAATCAGATGTATGTACAGAGTTGTAGTATTACAATGATACAGGTATAAAGCATTTCATCAGAGAGGGCAGGGTGCATGGTCCCCTGTAGTGCATCACTAGCCTCTCTACCTCCAGACCGTCCAGACACCCAGCAATTAGGTTGGCTATTGAAAACATCTAGAATGTATAGGTGCCTCTAAAACAGTGCAGGTCCATTGACACTGTGTGACAACAACACAGTCCAGTTATTACCCCGTTTTGACTGCTGAAGCGTCCCCATCATCAGGAGTAAATCAATTGGCATCAATGATTAAAGTAAAGAAAAATAGCACATGGTAGGAATAAAGAAATCATCAAAGAGGAGGAATTATGGAAAGGGGGAAGGAGACAGAGGATAAATGAAGGAGGAATTATGGAAAGAGGGAGGGAGGAGAGAAGGAAGAGGATAAATGAAGGAGGGATGATGGAAAGAGGGAGGGAGGAGAGAAATAAAGGAGGAACGATGGAAGGAGGGAGGGAGGAGAGAAGAAATTAAGAAGGAATGATGGAAAGGGAGGAGTGGAAGAGAAGAAATGAAGAAGGAATAATGGAAAGAGGGAGGAGAGGAGGAAGAAGAGAGATGAAGGAGGAATGATGGAAAGAAGGAGGAGAGGAGGAGGAAGAAGAGAGATGGAGGGATGATGGAAAGAAGGAGAGGAGGAGGAAGAAGAGAGATGAAGGAGGGATGATGGAAAGAGGGGAGAGGAAGAAAGAGAGATGAAGGAGGGATGAGGCAGGTCTACCGGGTGGTGCTGTCAAACTGGAAGGGGAAGATGATGTCACTGGCGTGGCAGATCTGGCAGATGAAGCCGCGTTGGGTGCAGAGGTCACAGTGGTGCACGTGGTTAGAGGCAAACTGCACCAGTGTGGTCAGGAAGGCTGCATAGACTCCCTCTGCTATCTACACAAACACATAAACAAACGTGGTTAGAGGCAGACTGCACCAGTGTGGTCAGGAAGGCTGCATATAGACTCCCTCTGCTATCTACACAAACACATAAACAAACGTGGTTAGAGGCAGACTGCACCAGTGTGGTCAGGAAGGCTGCATAGACTCCCTCTCCTATATATGTATATACAAACGCACATACAAACAAACATTTAAATACTACTTCAGTGTATATTTCAAGATGGCAATCCTATTGGCATCCTACTTAAACAGGAATACCACCCATTTGAAGATATTCACACATTCTTCCTGTGCCCCAGGACAGTTCAGTCAATGTTTATGAACATGGACCACTCTTTCCTAAAGCTAGAAATCAGAGAGAACACGTCAGAATCCTCAATCAGTGATGTAACTGGGATGTAAAATCTGTGGCTGCTCCATAGACAATGAATCCTCTGACTATGACAAAAACAGTTTGTGGCCTTATGAAAATCTGTTTTGTGTGCACTGTGGAGTATATTTGAGTTATCTTCAGTCAGCTTTCATAGACGGGAGCATGACCCCATTGATTTTAAATGAGTTTGTTTGTGGCTAACTAGCCAGAGCTTGAATGAGGAACGACATGGATTGTGCAGAGAAAGGACTCTACTGATCAGCATCATCAATAGGAAACAGGGCCAGGGTTCCAAAAATCACATCTATCCCTTTAAAGGCAATTGGTGCTTCTGAGCTACTGAAATGCCCAATAGGGAAAAAAACACAATGCATTCCTCATACTATACTGTAATGCATTATAATACTTATATCTCACACAACGCTGCATTAGCTTTGACTTATGAGCACTGTTTATTTACCGCGGCTGTGTACAGACTTAGCAAATGTTGTTAAAGATGAACATCTATAGAGGGAGGTAGGGTTTGAACGCTGGTCCATGCTGGCTGTGGCTGCCTGGTTGGTGAGCTTATCAAATCTATAGTGTACTCATCCCATGCTCACTTGTTTTTTACACACCATGCCTTACAGTGATTTACATAATACTAAATGTATGGCAATAGATACTGTCTACAGTCTAATGTTTGTGGTGCTTCTGTCCCTTTGCACCGAGTCCTGTTGTCAAGGTGCCATGCGTGTCTGGCATACTGTGGAACTCTGGGAGTTGTTAAGTCTTTGTACTGCCATCACCAAGAGGCGATAACAAGTTGTCATGTGTTACTAGTGAAGGTGGAATGAGCTCCATGAAGCTAGTTAGTTACCTCTCTGAGGTCCATGACACTGTAGAGCTGGCTAGACTCCAGCATGTACGTCCTCTGGTCCATTCTGGAAAGAAAAGAATTATTATAAATAAATCATGAACTTTACCATTAATTTAAATTCCGAAGTCAGAAAACTGTGATCCCATTCAAATATAGATTCTGTTGCTGTTGTGAAAATTCCAGCAATTTAAAGTCGTTGCCTCATCTCATCAGGTTAGCTTCTGTAAATGTTTTTATTTGACAATGGTTTTAGTATGGAGTTGTGCTTTACTTCTATAGTTATTGTCTTTCTATTCCTGCCTACGCTGGGGATGTCAGGATATGAGATTATGATGGTACGATTATTGTGTGATGAAATATCACAGTTGCATGGTTAAACTTGTGATTATACTTCTTTTAAGATAAGAAAAACAGGTCAAAGGTCTGTTAGTTCCCGTCTAACAAACTGCTGATCTATAGATAGGAGCTGTGGACTTAAGCACTTAACACCCATCACGTAGTTTGTACCTCAAAGGATGTTATTGTAGGAAACATCTGGTATCTTGTTATCTTAAATGTCATGGATAGATAAGCACCAAGTTAACATATGTTCCCAAATGTAATCCTGTACATGGACCATGTCTTTGTCTTTAAGGGTAAATAAGACACCACTATGTCACTTGCTCTTACTTCTTACTTATTCAGATAATTATCTTTTGACTACTTGTATGGTTCATATCTGTATTATTACTTTCTTATATCAAATAAGTTATCATCCATAGAAAAGCATCATTACATTCTTAATCAGGATTGTTAAAGAGGCACTTCACAGAAAATCTCACACAAAAAAAAAAACACTAAACAGTTTTGCACACATTAATTTAGTTACAGTTATTGAGAGTAAATGAGTTTGAATATGGTCACCAGTGATGTCGTCGGGGACATTGAATCCTTATATTGTGTTAATTACAGCTCTATGAAATGATAAGGTAGCAGTCCCTCATTTATTTCTCCATCTTTCATGGAGCTGTAATAAACACAACATAAGGATGTGACATCACTGGTGGCCATATTCAAACTGATACTCTCATTTACCCAAATTATACAAAATGAAACATTCATTCAAATAATAATAATGTCTCTGACATCAAGGCCACCTAATCATCCCTCCCCGTAAATGGCTGCATTTATACATCTCTTTTATCCAAAGCGCTTTAAAATTTGTTCCTCACATCTTACCCATTCACTCTCACATTCACACACAGACGGCGGAGGTAACCATGCAAGGTGCCAAACTGCTCATTAGGAGCAATTAGGGGTTAAGTGTCTTGCTCAAGGACACTTCAGAGGAGCGGGAATCGAACCGGGAACCTCCGGATTACCAGACGACTGCTGTACCTCCCGAGCCACTGTCGCCCCCCCGAATTGGCTGATATTAATCGTCGTCTCTTGAGTCTCTTGTGTAGTGTGATGTGTGACTGGTGCCAGTGTATGGCGTTTTTTTGAGTGTCTAGAAAAGCGCTATATAAATGCAATGTTCATTCATTCATTGAAATCATATCAGGCACATTTCTAATACCACGTATGATTTTAATGTGGAGAACCACCACCACCACAGTCCTACCGGGCCTGGACCGCCTTGCAGGCGCCGCTACGGCAGGTGAGCAGGTAGTCTCCCAGCAGGCGCAGGCGGTGCCGGAGGCTGTAGGCCTGGGCCATGGGCTCAGCGTGCTCCACCAGCTCAGGGTTCAGCTGTTCCACGTTCAGCAGGGGTTCCTGCTCAACCTGAGCCAGCAGCTGCAGAGCCTTCCTGGACACCTGGAAACAGTTAGTAGTTAGTCATGTCATTATACAGTACAACAGAAATGTAACAGTAAAGTACAATAGCAATATACAATGTACAAGTGATTCAACTGGAGTATTATATAAATGAGTAATACTGAGTAATAATGCTAATCCGATGTATGTAGAGTGGTATAGTATTATTATTTACAGTGATACAGGTATAAACGCACTATGGTAGTAAGTCATACTGGCCAGCAGTATAACTAGTAAGAGTAGGTAAGGGATATATATATTTTATACACATATAGATATAGTATATAAAGGGGTTTATATGCAGGTATATTCAGAGACATGTGGATAAATATATATATATAGGGTATTCAATAGTTTATACAGTATGGGGATGGGGCTGATTGGTACATGTGGTCATGTCAAGTCAAGTCAAGAGTTTTATTTGTCACGGCATACAAGTATACAATGAAATGCGGGTGGTCTTGCCCGCAACAATGTGCAATACAGTAGTAACAACATATAATAGAATCCAATAAAACAACATTGTGCAATAAACAAGTAACATAGTAGGGCATATCTGTATTTGTACATAAGTTATTTACAGAGCATGGAGGACATGCTAGGTCCTTTGGTAGTGCAATACACTGTTACTGTTACTATACTATTTTTAAAGTAACCTTTCCTTAGTGGCCATAAGTGTGGGCGTGTGCAGCATGAGTGTGTGCTTGCTCATGTTAAAGTGGCTGCTAGTGTGTGAGCGTGTACAGTGTGTGTGTCGTGTGTGTGCTCATGTGTGCTTGTGTGTGGAGAGTTCAGTGTTCAAGGCTCTGATGGCCTGGGGGAAGAAGCTGAGCCGAAGTCTCTCTGTCCTAGTAGCTGGGGTTCGCAGGAGTCTGCCTGACCTCAGCAGCTTGAACAGGCTGTTGTTGGGGTGGTGTGGGTCTTTCATTATTCTGCAGGCTCTGGATTTGCACCTCTTGTTGTATAGAACCTGCAGGGGTGGTAGTGCAATACCCGTGGTACGCTCGGCTGAGCGCACCACTCTCTGTAGGGCCTTCTTGTCCTGTGCCGTGATGTTTCCAGTCAAGATGCTCTCTACAGCTCCGGAGTAGAAGGACTGGAGTATCTTCCGAGATACTCTGAACTTCCTTAACTGTCTCAGGTGTCATGCTGGGTCAAGCTGGGTCGACTTGACCCTCAATTCAAATCACTTTAATGTGTATATAATAAATGTGGCGACAGGTTAAAGAAGTGGGCTTGTGACTCACAGGTCACCAGTTTCAATCCCTGGACTGGGATCATCAAAGTGGGGGAAATTAATGGGTGTCACTCTCACCCACGTCAATAGCTACCATAATAATATAATAATAATGCAGGACCTGTCGCAGAGGTCTTTAACACTTTGAGTGCCAGCCACGGCATAATTAGTTATTTCATGCCAACCGTTGAGTGCCAGCCAACGAGATATGCTGTTTTTAAAATCGTTATTTTTTTATTAGCGATTTCCATTCATATTTCATCAATCTAGCCTCACGTTACCAGTGGGGATCTGTCTGAACTCGAATAGGGAAAATACCGCCCCCTATCGTCTCCCGGATGGTAATGCACGCATTGGAATGGACTCAATGAAAATGGATGAGAAAAGAAAAATCCGGAATCCACATTTTACTTCTCAGGCAAGTAACCCGAGCCGATCGGACTCATTGTGGAGCCTCAGAACAGCGTGGAATATATATTTCCAGTACCCAGCGTTGGATCAATAAACACGATCGATATTTGGAATGGCGATCAGGAATTGGAATAATCTTTTTGGAGAACATCTGATCTGAGGTAAGGAATCTATTTTACCAGTATTGGGATAATCAGAGCCATTTTCACCTATAGCGTGTGCCATATGTGTGTATGCGTGTGTGTGTGTGTGTGCGATCAGGAAATAAGATAATCGATTTTCAGCCCGTTTCTATAGCGTGCATAAGTACACATACTATCGATAATCTAGCGTTTATTTGAAAACGATTCATAAATAGGCCGAAAAATTACAATGTGTTTTGTGTATTCCAGTGTATTCCAGTAAAGGGCGATCACAGAATCTTCTGAAATCTTCTGGAAGTTTCAAGAAACGAGCGTTTTTCAAAATGGTATAAAACGGAAATGAACAGATTAAAAAAACAATCAGTTTCGATAATGTTGACTGCAAACAAGTCATTGATAAGCGACGGCCATATTAGACACATAGCCATAATTTAAGATAGTTTATGCGTTCACAAATATGAGAGCTCGATCAGTGCATCCCACCTCCTTCACAATACCACCACAGAGACACCACGACGTGTGCGCCTAAAGTCACAGCGCCCCTTTTCCATGCAAGCCTACAGGCTACTCCACACAACACCATCTGACACTTCCAAGGCCTCCTCGGTCAGGACGAGATGGAGGGACCAGTGGAGGTCAGCAGAACCATCCAGGCTGCACCTCTACATCAATGACCCTCTGGATGTCCCTGGTCAGGACTTGCCCCGGAAGCAGTGGACAACCCTCAACCGCCTAAGGACCGGCGTCGGACGCTACGGCGCCTCAATGAAGAGGTGGGGCCTCAAGGACAGTGCCTCATGCGAGTGTGGAGCCCCTGCACAGACTGTGGAACATATCACCAGTTGCCCCAAACACCGGCCACCGTATGGAGAACGCGGTCTGATGGAACTGGACGATGAAACGTTGGCCTGGCTTGCCTCAACGGAGCTGCAGGTCTAAAGACACACGCCAGAAGAAGAAGAGCTCCATCATTGAAGTGGGTGGTGGCATTCAACGGGGTAAATAGGAAACGGAGGCCGGCACTGAAAGTGTTAATTGGCATGCAACAACACTCAATGTTTAGCGGCACACACACACACCGGAACACACACGCATGCATTGCATTGTCTTTGTAGGATCGCCGATGCGATACTTCTCTGCGCTTAACCCATCCCGTCGTCCTGGAGACTGTGGTTTAACTGTATGCTTTACCCCTTTAAAACACAGACAGAACTGGGGAGCAGGGCTGAATATATTTTATATTACAAATATAACAAGCAAAAGTTAGTAGCCTAAATCAAAGTATATTTATATGGTTTCTAACCGGTTAACACCTTTTATTAGTTTGTTTTTGCTAGCTAGATTGTCCTACCATGTGGGTTCTAGCCAAACATTTATTTACTGTTATGTAATTGTTTGAGACCGTCCCACTGACAACATTACTATCTTTCAGAGGCTGTAGCAAATAAATACATCGTTATTCAATAACATTTAGTGTTGTGAAGTGGTAAAAACATGTGTGGAGGAGATCTTGTGGGGAAATCAATCGATGCATCAATGTAACGGCAAGTATTGATGTAAAACATTTTTATTTAGCTTGACAATCGAATTTTACTGTAATAAAAATTATTGGGATGAGGTGAACAGACTGAAAACGTTATGTTATTAGATAAAAGTGATTATTTTTGCAGATGTTAAAAGATTTCTGTTGAGGACTTCATTTGCTGTTCAAAGAAGGTAATAAATCTCAATATATTTGCAAGCCTGTGATATTACAATATCGTGACTAGTATTGTGATAATAATATCATATCATGGGTAGGGATGCACGATAATTATCGGGCCGATATCAGCAATTATGACGTCATACCGATAAACCCGATAAAAGTATTGATAGCTCAGATAAAAAAAATTACACTTTTTTCTCTTCATGTCAACGTTCACACGCACAATATATGCTTACTTAGGATTTGACTTGATTCAACAACAGTCGGGGCAATGGCAAGCCGAAAACGGTCGAAAATGTGGTTATTTGAAGTTTGGATACCTGTTGGTTTTTAGTTCACTCATTGTTCAGGGAAACACATTGTTAATGACATTGACGGATTGTGAATTTTGTGATTGACTCAAATTATATTTATTTGGAAAAATAAATATAGTCACTTTATTTGAAGAGTCAAAACTGTTCTCTTGGCTTTGTTTTGTTCATAGTAGTAACGCTCATGTCATGATAAATCTGGTTAGGTCAAAACTACAGGAATATACAAAAAAAAAAAAATATTTAATACAATAAATATATATATATCGGTTATCGGTATCGGTATCGACCTTAGTTGAGGAGCAGAAAGTTATCGGTATCGAAATCGGGATAAAAAAATCAATATCATGCACCCCTAATCGTGGGGCCTCTAGTGATTCCCACCCCTAGCAGTTGGCGTAAAACATTTATTATAAATAAATGAATAAATACAGAAAAATAAATACCCAACTACTCAAAAAAAGCAGCAAATGTTTTTTCCACAAGCAACAAGGGGCCTTTCTGTAAATGGTAAATGGTAAATGGCTGCTTTTTTATATAGCGCTTTTATCCAAAGCGCTTTACAATTTGTTACTCACATTTTACCCGTTCACTCACACATTCACTCACACATTCACACACCGATGGCGGAGGCAACCATGCAAGGTGCCAACCTGCTCATCGGGAGCAATTAGGGGTTAAGTGTCTTGCTCAAGGACACATCGACACGCTGCCCGGGAGGAGCGGGAATCGAACCGGGAACCTCCGGATTGCCAGACGACTGCTCTACCTCCTGAGCCACTGTCGCCCCTTCTGTGGTATGCATCAGCTATCCCGAGTGGACCCACCTCTCGTGGTGTGAGGTCCCAGTTGTGTACCATGCGGGCAGGGATGATGGTGGTGTTGCCGTGGTGACAGGAGTCGCAGTAGTACTGGCTTGAGAACTCACACAGCCTGGCTCTTCCCAGGGAGAGACCGATCTTCTTAGGGCATCCTGAACAGGACACAGGCACAGAGTAAAGAAATCATCACTCCCTCTCTCAGACACACACAAACAGGTGGACACCTGACACACCAGACACGGCCAGTACATTTTTATAATCCATCAACCACTGTAGCTGGTGGACAAAGGTGTTTAGTTTCCTGCCTTGTGACACACTTGCAGGTTTGAACCAGGGGAGGAAATTAGGCCACTTTACTGGCCAAATGCTAGTATTTTTTACGTTTGGCTGGTAAAAAAAATCAGATACCCGCCAGTTGGCTGGTAAGCCAAAAAGTTAGTTTCCTCCCCTGCTGGCGAGTATACAAAAAAATAAAACATTCTGCAATCACTGCACTGGCAAACGGTGCGCGTCTTCTGAGTGTTCGCTTTAGTTGACAGTGCCACGAGAGCACTGCACAAGACCACCCGCGGACATATGTTTAATAAACGTTTGCGCAGTACTGGCCAACCCGCAGACATAATAATAAAAGTCCCGCGGTACTAGGCTAGCCATCAGGAGCACTCGCAAACAGATAACGTTAAACACAGCAGAAGATGGAAAACAGACAGACTGACCAACGGGGAACTGCATCCAACCCTAGTACAACCCTCGAGTATAAGTTACTAAGGACACATTTAAATCACAGAGGTGTAATGTTAGTCTAATGGAACTGTATACAGTGGTTAGCTTCTAGTTAGCGTTTTAGCTATAGCTGCTCGCTAGCTAACGTTAGCCCTGTGTGCTCAAAGCAGCCAGCTAGGTGTATCTGTTATGACTATAATGTTTCCAAAAAAGCACCGGACTACGACGTAAGGTTAGACATTTTATTTCATGCTCAAAAGCCCCTGGCTTGCACATCGCAGTCACGAAAGGGGCTAGCTCAACCAGTGCACTGTGCACAACAGCAAACCAACCCAACTGACGTTACCACAACACTTGACGGTACTTCACAGCACTGTCGTAAGACCACCGTGCTGTCTTAAAGGCACAGTGTGCCTACCCAGATGCATACACAACATTGACGCGGCTTGACATACAAAGAAGTAATTATCACAATTAGCGATTTTTTTTGTCTGGTAAAAAATCTGTTTGGCTGGTAAAAAAAATCAGATACTCGCCAGTTGGCTGGTAAGCCAAAAAGTTAGTTTCCTCCCCTGGTTTGAACCCTACTGATTGATGGAGTTGACTGACTAACCAAACACAAAATATCCAGTCTAACCTGCACACTTGAAGCCCTGCATGTCCAGCCCCTTCTCTGAGGACACGGTGCACAGGTGGTTGAGCAGCACTCCGTCCTCTTTGAGCCTGTGCTGGACCAGTCTGTGGATATTCCCCCCCACCCCCAGGTTGGCCAGGATGGGCTCCTCAGAGCCCCCATCCTCCCCGCTCTCCAGATAGGAGTCCAGGGCCCCCCGGACCAGCGCCCGCCAGGAGCGCGCCTCCTCGGGACTCTCCGCCCTTAGTTTGAGCGTCTCCCTGAAGGTCAAGATCTTGAAGAAGTCCGCCCCTCCCAGGGCCACGTCGGGGACCACGTCTCGGATGCCCTCCACACTGTGCTTGAGGCGCAGCACCTTCCTGCCGTCCTGTAGCCGGAAGCCCTTCAGGGCCTCCAGGGAGAGGGAGAACACCAGAGGCACCCAGACGCGAGCCTCGGGGTCGGTGGACAAGTACAACACGGCCTCTTTGATTGCGTCCGCTTCCGAGTCGGCAGGCCGTGTCCAGTCCAGCTCCTGTGGAGGCGGAGGAGGAGGTGGCCGTGAGTCCACTGAAGACGAGCCTCGCTCGGGGCTGGCGTGGCCGGAGGAAGGGGACAAAAGCTGGGGCTCGTCTGGGCTAAATTCACCGGGGGGTTGCAGCACCTCCCACTCCTCAAGGCGGGGCGCCGGGCGGCATTTGTTGACCGCCTCCACTATTCGGTCCACCCAGTCCTCTGCCTCGTCGCGGTTGGCAGCCCGAAGGTAGAGGCGCTTCCCCGGGAAGTCCAGCTCGAAGCGGCCCTCGGGCGGGGCGACGCGGGCGCCCTTGCAGCGCAGCAGGGAGCAGTTGTCGAAGCAGGTGCGCTCCTCTGCGTTCAGGTAGAGACGGAACTCGAAGGGCGACAGCTCGCAGTAGTAGTCGCGCCACATGCCCACCGCGCTGCGCCGCTCTAGGTGCCCCAGCTTCAGCAGGCCTCGGAACGGGTTGGACAGGCCTGGCAAGACACAGGGAAAAGCAGGGAAGAGTGAAAAGACATTCAGTGTAAGTAGTTGTCGAACGATATGGGGTTTTCAGTGGCCGATATTTAGAGAGCAGAGCAGAGCCGGCCGTCATACTGGCTCAATTGGCAGAGTCAGCGGGAGGGAAGCCGGTGGGGTGGTATTCTGGTCGTTGTAAACAGCGACTCCTACAGGTCGGTCAGGGCGCCTGCACAGCGAGGAAGGGAGATGGTGAGGGTAGTGTGAGCCTCCCACACGTTACACCTCACCAATGAGAGTCCGCGCTGGCAGGTGAAAAGAAGTGGCTGGCTGACTCTGCATGTATCGGAGGGGACATGTGATAGTATCTATCAACCCTCCCTAGACGACCAGTGGGGGCACATGCAAGCAACGACCAGGAAGGGGAGGGGGGAATTGGCATAATGACAAAATTAGGATGGGAGAAAAACACAGAAAAACAGGAGGAGAAAAAGTGGATACAAAAAAATATGCTGCAATCATAACATGGCAAAGCCCAATAAGCAACAACAGATGGCCATATTGACATGCTAAATGCAACGTTACTCAGCAACATGAGTCCTCACACAATGTAGTGTCGAACTCTGATAAAAGGCTAAAACATCCCCTGTTTTAAGCACTAAAACCAAACGATGGACCTCAATGCATCAGACACATTGTACAACAGGTACATTGGTGAGCTAAATTTTCCATTACTCAAAGATCTTTCCATCGATCCCTCACACTTCTAAAGCAAATCACACAATGTAATTGTGTCCAACCTTACATGGGGGGGAAATAAAGGGTCACAAAAACATCCCCTTCTACTATGTGGAATCAAAACAATGTCACAAATCCAACTGAATGGAGTCCAATGTTAAACATTTGACAGATTAATCAACTTTTATACAGTAAAACTGTATTAAAAACTTATCCATGTCCCCCTCTCACACAGGGTATTTTCATTGTCCCCAAATATGCCCAGACAGACACATACACATAAAATAAATGCATGTCACTGTCAGTAATACACATTTACTGAGAAATGTTTGTCTGAAGAAGTCTGTCACCAAAATGACTTTGCTTTTCATAGTATATTTATTTTAAACACTTCCAAAATGAATGGAAGTGAAGGTAAGACTGCTGATACTGAAGTTCTACGAAGTGAAATATCCCTTTAACAACGGTTGTGTGAGAACCGGTTTGTCTGGTCCCAAATGTCACAAGACATGCACAGTGCATCAGCACCACACAGAAAAACATGATGTAGAGTGATGGAAGATAAGCTTATCGGATTTCTTGAAAGGACATTGAGGAAGTAATTCCAAAAATGTACAGACAAAGGTTCAGCTGCCTGCGCAGTTCCATCAGTAAATACAGGGACTAACGATAGATACACAAAGGACGTACAATTCCATCAGTAAATACAGGGACTAACGATATACACAAAAGGACATACACTTCCATCCGTACACAGGGACTAACGACAGATACACAATGAATGAATGATTATTTAACAGATTGCAGAATGGGTACAATACAGTACGGCTCAATACACACAATTGTTAAGGGGATGCAGACCAGAGAAAGACTTTCGTCTTGTTTACATCAGGGTCCCCCATTTTCAATTCATAGTGAAAAGGACATACACTTTACAGGGACTAACGATAGATACACAAAAGGATGTACAGTTCTACCAGTACATTACTTGATTATATGGTTATATGGCTTGGTTTATTTTAAAGGATGGGAGTGGTTTAAACAGTAAATACTGGTGATTAGCAAAAAACTGCAGCCCATGAAGTATCTAGGGGAACTTTGCAGAAAAACATGGGCCAATACCAGGATACATATTATCAGTAACAGGTTTTTGATTGATTGAGAACTAGGTGAAGGTATAGTAATGGATGAGAACTAGGTATAGTAATGGATGAGAACTAAGTACAGGTATAGTAATGGATGAGAACTAAGTACAGGTATAGTAATGGATGAGAACTAAGTACAGGTATAGTAATAATGGATGAGAACTAGGTGCAGGTATAGTAATGGATGAGAACTAAGTACAGGTATAGTAATGGATGAGAACTAAGTACAGGTATAGTAATAATGGATGAGCACTAGGTGCAGGTATAGTAATGGATGAAAACTAAGTACAGGTATAGTAATGGATGCGAACTGTACAGGTATAGTAATGGATGAGAACTAGGTACAGGTATAGTAATGGATGAGAACTAGGTACAGGTATAATAATGGATGCAAACTAGGTACAGGTATAGGCCAATATTAGGTACAAGTATGGGCCAGTATCAGCAGTGTGCCTGTGTTGTTTGGACCATACCTATGTGCCTGTGTTGTTTGGACCATACCTATGTGCCTGTGTTGTTTGGACCATACCTATCTGCCTGTGTTGTTTGGACCATACCTATCTGCCTGTGTTGTTTGGACCATACCTATCTGCCTGCAGTGGACCACGCTGGGGGGTGACAGAGGGGCCTCTAGCTCCAGAGGGGGTGATGTCAGCCCGTTGACGCGGGCCGGTGTGGAGCCCTGCGACTCGTCCACGTCCGCCAGTTCCTCCAGGTGGGGCTTATAGATGTCGTCGTCAGAGATCCAGGAGTGGGAATGCTGTAGGTGAAGAACAGCGAATGGTGAATGGACTGCATTTAAGTAGCGCTTTTATCCAAAATGCTTTACAACGTATGGCTCACGCTCACCCCATTCACCCACACATTCACACACCGACGGCAGAGGCAACCATGCAAGGTGCAGTTGGGAGCAGTTAGGGGTTAAGGCTGCGGTTACACTAGGGCCATTTCATTTAGTTTCATTTAGCTTTTCAGAACACTGCGTATTGGCAGGCAACTAAGAGTTAAGTTAGACGTCGTTTTGTCTCGTCTACTATATACATGTAGTACAATGCCAAAGCAGTAGGTGGCGATGTAGTTCAAACATGAAGGCCATTTTCAACCAATCAGGAAAGGTTGAACGCGTCACTACACTTCCTGCTAAAAAACAACAAAGTCACCATCTTTAAATACCTCGCGTGAGCCATTTAGCCAACGTAGCATTTATTTTTCAGCAAGAAAACAAAGTGCAATAAACAAAAACGGATACATTCACTGTGTGTTCTGCCTCTCATTTGTTGATGAAACAAAACCAACATCAACACAATTGACCACCAAGAGCGGATAGTTTAGTCTCACAAAAAGATCTCCGGTGTTGTTAGCTACATGCTAATGTGAATGGCATTCTCCATGTATATAGTTAGCATCGAGGCTATTAACGTAGTAACGTTAACGCTAGTAGAAATGGATGAAAACTTTATTTAACAGATTGCAGAATGGGTACAATACAATACGGCTCAATACACACAATTGTTAAGGGTATGCAGACTGTTGTCGTTTTGGACTGGGCTCCTTATAACAATAACTTGACAACACGTTGGTAGCCGCAGCTACTTGGGACAGCTCTGCTGTAAACTCTGGAAATAACCGTGCGTGTTACACGTGAATAAGCAATCTGAGGAGGATAGCAAATTATATTAATTATAGCGCGATATTGCATGCAAACGTAATCATTCGAAAATAGAACGTTGCTGTTTTACCCCAGTGTAACCATGGCCTAAAGTGTCTTGCTCAAGGACACTTCGACTGTCCTCCTCAAACTAAACAAGAAGAGACGGTAGGGATGTCCTCCTCAAACTAAACAATAAGAGACCGTAGGGACTAGGGATGTCCTCCTCAAACTAAACAAGAAGAGACGGACTAGGGATGTCCTCCTCAAACTAAACAAGAAGAGATGGTAGGAACTAGGGATGTCCTCCTCAAACTAAACAGGAAGCGTCTACCTTAATGATAAGCAAGCAGTGCAAAAATGCGGAAGCATTCGTCACCGCACGCCACTACGGTAAAGCGCCTTTCTTTTCAGGCCCGCTTTGGGAGCTGTCGCGCGGAAATAGGCTGTCTATTGCCATTCTCTTTGACAAACTCTAACCTTAACCAGCTCCTTAACAGCGCCTAAACTTAACCGTTCTAACCTTAACCAACTCCGAAACAATGCCTAACCTTAACCTTAACCATAACCATGCCTAACCTTAACCATAGAAATTATATTGCCATTCTCTTTGACAAACTCTAACCTTAACCAGCTCCTTAACAGCGCCTAAACTTAACCGTTCTAACCTTAACCAACTCCGAAACAATGCCTAACCTTAACCTTAACCTTAACCATGCCTAACCTTAACCGGCGAAAGAATACATGTTAAAAAAAAAAATCACGTTAAAAAAAAAATATTCGATGGGATTCGAACTCGCCAGCAAACGAGCCATAGGATCCACAGCCATGTAGTCTTGCCAATTGAGCTATTTCTAGATACTGAATAAGGGGCGGTGACTTATATATATTGAGCTCCGCTCGTGTCGAACCAAGGCGGGATCTCATGCGCATGCGCGGGCACCTCGCGCGAGCACGCCGGCACACGCACCTGAGCGAGCACGCCGGCGGCGGAAAATGAAAGGCGCATTACCGCACGACACTACGGTAGAATGCTTCCGCATTCTTGCACTGCTTGCTTATCATTAAGGAAAACGCAAACAGGAAGCACTGGCAGTGAGAGGTATAATATGGTCAAACTGCATGGCAGACATTGTGTTAAGGTACTCAAAGAAACGGTCCCCAAGTATCTAATAAATTATTTTAATAAAGTAAGTGATGTCCACAAATACGCCACAAGAGGGAGCCCCACGGACCTGGTCCCTCCTAAAGTCAGGACATGCACCAGGTAAAAAAGGATTTTTTTTACTCTGCTACGGTAATGTGGAATGCCCTGCCAACATCCCTTAAAATCTTCAACTCCCCTCTCGGATTTAAATTCGCCCTAAAAGCATGGCTCCGATTTTTTTATTTTTTTGCAGCAACTCAAATTGGTCTTAATTTGGTTTTCATCTCTTTTATCATGAGTTGCTTTTAAGTGTTTGCGGTTTTTAATTTATTTTAACATTAGTTGACTGAGTTTTCAGGTTAGGTGTTTTTGTACTTGCATTTAGGGTGTCCGGTCTGTGTACATGTTCCTTCGTGACTTTTTATGCTCTATGTAAATGGACCACAATGGAAACAAGTCAATGGCTTTATTGTGTCCTATCCATTTGACCAGCGCTTGACATTGTTGTTTCAAATGTTGTCTTACTGTTGTGTCAATAAAGTATTCAATCAGTGATGATGTTAAGCAAGATTTTTGTCATCCGCTTGTAAAACCACAATAAAATCATTAACACAACGCTACGGTATGGGTTGTCCTCTGGAACCACATCACACACTGGAACAAAAAGGGCTTTTATGTGTCCATAAACCAGTAGTGGAGTAGACGCTATAAACCACATTACACAAGGCTTAGGAGGGAGTCAGGGTCAAGGAAATCATATGACAGGGATCTGCCTAAAAACGGATAGAGAGCAAAGGTATCTTGTGTGTGTAAAAATGTAGCAGACCATGTTCATTATATAACTGCAGTAGGGCCGGGGCGATATGGCCAAAATAACACAGACACCACTATATATTCTTAGTTTTTGCGCGTATTTCACAGTATTTAGTGTCCCGGTACAAATTACTGAGTGACTGTGATATGGATATATTATTACAAAAATAAAAAATTACAAACAAATAAATACAATTTGATTCTGTGATATGGCATATTTTCTCATGTAATATAATTGTCATGGTGCTATATATCATTCAAAAATGCTCCATTTACTTTTACCTGTTGAATACTGCTGCAATGAATAATCTTCTCATTCACTTAAAATGTGTTATAGATAACATTCAGCCACTAGATGTCGCACTAGAACACCAGCATGCCATTGATCCAATCAGGTGCATTCCACATGGGGAAATAGGAAGTGGAGAGGGGATACATGCACGTAACATGTAAAACAACAACATACATTTTTTAAATGGTAAATTCAGGAATCAATACTTTTTTGGGGGAAAAACAATACTTTTATTCCAAACCTCCAAAATTCCAAAGTCCTTTTTTAAAAATGATTATTCATTCATATATTTTTTACAATATGTATATATCATGGACAACAGTGTAGTAAAAATGGATACTATTTGCATGGATCCATGACGATGTACCTTCATATTGGATACACCTCCCAGCCTAATCTAATAATAATAACTGGACTTTTGAAGAAGTCTTCATTCGTCATGCAGTGACACACATGCAATTCTTTTGGGTCGCCGAAAAAAATAAAAAGATTTTAGTTTGGGGACTACTACAGTACTACGGTGCGGCTGTTCCCTAAGCCTAATGCATGCACAGAGAATAAAAGGGTATGTATCTGCTTGTCTAACGCCAGGGTAGATGGCAAATAAGCTAATTTCCAAAAAAGTTGCTGTGTTCCTTTAAAGTTTGTTCATCACAGAGTTCGGTTAGCATTAAATTAGCACCTGCAATCACATTACATGAAGTGGTTAGCTAGCTAGCGCCAGAAGGTATAGTTCCGAGACATCATGTATTGTTAACATCAAGTTAATAAAACGTATACATGTCCTAAAAGCTAAAAGTAACCATGTCACCAAAATGAATGCATAGGTTTATATATATATATATAGAATATTTAACATTGGTGAATGGGACACTGGTTTGTTTTGTTAGCTAGCTAGTCATTAGCTAGAACAATGGCACTGGAAAGGTTTTTAGCAAAAACGAGTGTCAATTTGTAATTGTTACCTAAGAACCCCTAAATCACAGACAGACTGGATGCGTAACTACATCACATGAAAACTGGTGACACTGAGACGTCACAAAGCTTTGAGTCTTGCCGTTGTTTGCCATCAGCCTCCAGCCACACCACTACCACTACACGCATCCAGGTTTGTCAGAAAATTTTTGATTTCACACACACCAGAGTGCTAGACCTCAAGTGCTCGCTTTTCTTTTTTGTGATACGAATACTCGACTACTAAATTACTCAAAATGCCCGTCTCTAATAGTAGAATAGGTTAGAATATGTTTGGATGTATGGTGTGTGTGTGTGTGTGTGTGTGTACATTAGGGCTGCACGATTTTGGGAAATAATCTAATTGCGATTTTTCTGACAGATATTGCGATTGCGATTAAATTAGCCATTATAATAATAATTTTTTTAAGCAGCCCCACAGAGGTTTATTGTAAAATGCGGCTTGCATCTGGCCTACGCGGTGAGTCTTTTCAGGACACAGAGCCTGAAAACGTTTCTTTTTACCTGGGAATCAATACCGGTACCCAACGGTAGGGCTGGGCGATATAACGATAACGATAATTATCGCAATATATTTTAATAATCGATATCGATAATCGAATTTGATAATTGCATCATTCCAAATCACGATTTCGATTAAAAAACGATTAATCGTGCAGCCCTAGTGTACATTCAGGGCTGTCCACAATCACACTTACAGAGATGGAATCCGATGACATCTTCCTGCTCAGCACGCTGGTGGAGCGGTGTGGGGCTACATTAGCCGCAGGCTCCAGGGTGCTCTCTACCGGACCCTCTGGCACCTTCTTTACCTCTGCCTTCTGCTCTATGGCCTCGGGATCCTTTTGGATACCTGCGGTGTGCGCGCTCTCCTCTGGCTCGGCGACCGCAGAGGGTAATCTGGTCTCAGAAGAGGCGACGTCATCGAAACACGCTTTCCGAGAGGCTCGGGGTGATACAGGCGGTGGTTCTGAACGCGGGGAGTTTGGAGGGCGGTCTGCCGGGTCTGTAAAGGGGCTAACGGGACCTTGGGTCTCGCTGTCGGAGCCGCTGAAGGTGGTGTTCTCGGAGAGGTGGTCCGGGTCCGTGCTGGACACAAAGGAGTCCTCGCGCATGGAGTCCTGGCTGGAGTGGCCGCTCTCCCGGAAGTCACAGAGCTTGCTGCTGACACACAGGGGGGAAAACCATGTGACATCGTACATTTCATTCATCATGAGTGTCTTCATGGAAATAGGAGATTTCTGATTTCTTTAGGCTTATTGTTGAGTCACAGCCAGCGTGACCCAGCATTTGCCATCCCGTTCCCCCTCAGACGTTATTAGGACAGTGACCTCTGTGCCTACTTTCTTTCACCGTTGATATGATTAAAGAACATGTATTATCTTGTATATCAAAGCAGTGCAATTGTTCCGTTCTCTGTTACTGCTGTGTGCTCCACGATTCCCTCCCTCCCTCCACGACGGCCTCTGGGAAGAATGAGGAGCTCTTACAAGGACAGTTACGCTCTGTGCCTACACTACGTTCTATCACTGTGTGTATAAACGTATAACTAAAATGATCAGTATATGTTGATTGCACATGTTAAATAAACTAGAAAGTATAATCAATACTTAGTATACTTACATACTATATACATACTGCCAAGCAGGAAGGCTTGCATCAGTATTATCTTTCCCTCCCCTGTGTGACCTTGTAGTCTGCTCCGGTCGGCGCCCCAGGACAAATAAACTGCTGTGTGCTGATTGGTCGCTATGACCTTATCTCGGAAGAAGATTTGTTGCCGTCTCACTTTACAAACAGTTCGACCTCCGGTCGCGTCCAAGAATCCTAAAATGCAGCTCGCTGATTGGTGCAACAGATGCTTAACCCTTTACTATCACACTACCGATGGTCACTGCACGATGCTGTACGTGTTTAAAACACAACGGGTGATGATTAAGCTTAACCATGATTGAGTATATGTTTATTGTATATGCCTGTATAGTACCTGTATATATATATATCTGTATTAGAGCTGGGCGATAAAACGATAACTATCGCGATAAATTATTTCCTCGAAATAAACATGAAACGTGGTCGCAAAGTTTCGATATATTGATTTTCCAAGCTTGGATATCAGCACACGCGCACTAACAACCAATCAGTGAAGGAGATGGCGACAGCGAAGGAGACCCGCGGTGCACCTCTGGGTAGTAAACAAGGCTGGCTAGGATCATTAGCTTTCACGCCGCTATTTTATAGTTTACGTGCGGAGTGGGTGTGTGGCGTGAATTCTGAGGGTAACGGTTAGAGTAGTGTGGGGTATGCTGCGCCGCGGTGTACGTCGTTGCAATGTATTGGGGCGGAACGGAGTATTTTAGGGTGATAGTTAGTACATTGGAAACGAGGCTGGCTAGGATCATTAGCTTGCACGCCGCTATTTTATAGTTTACGTGCGGAGTGGGTGTGTGGCGTGAATTCTGAGGGTAACGGTTAAGAGTAGTGTGGGGTATGCTGCGCCGCGGTGTACGTCGTTGCAATGTATTGGGGCGGAACGGAGTATTTTAGGGTGATAGTTAGTACATTGGAAACGAGGCTGGCTAGGATCATTAGCTTGCACGCCGCTATTTTATAGTTTACGTGCGGAGTGGGTGTGTGGCGTGAATTCTGAGGGTAACGGTTAAGAGTAGTGTGGGGTATGCGGTGGACGTCGTTGCAATGTATTGGGGCGGAACAGAGTATTTTAGGGTGATAGTTAGTACATTGTCGTGGGATACACTGCTTGCTCTGGCTAACTGTGTTAGTTCCATTCTTATAATGCATATGATCCAGTGGCGGTAGGTTGCCCCCTGGTGGAATATAATAATCTATGCACTGGGCCGTGTTTACTGCGTAGAAGAACGGCGCCGGGCATAAGAAGTTAATTCAACTTGACAGAAATTATATCGACGATAATTATCGATATCGAGTGATATGATTTTTTTTTAATTATTTTATCGTGATAACGTTTTTGGCCATATCGCCCAGCCCTAATCTGTATATATCTGTATATATCTATAGCTTACAGGCTATCCCTCCTAAGACCAGTCTCCCTCACTAGCATGCTGATGAGGCCGGGGACCAGTGCGAAAGCACATGACATTGAGGAGAGGAATCCTAGGGGAATTCCAAGTACAGTAATCTGTTTCAGTTAAACTGTTACTTTTACTTTTTCAAGTTACTAACCTATGGAGTAGCGATAAGCCAATGGCAAGACACAGTTGAAAGAAGGAGTCTTTATCTTTGCTTGCAATATGACGCTACGGAACTGTGTATAAAAAGTAATGTTCGCGCATGAAAAGTTCTTCTGCTTTTTTCTTGAATTTTTGTATCTCCATTTCAATGTCGAGCGGTGTATTGGGACCGGAATATGGATGTTTTAAATGCGAGCTTTTCCCTATGATGGCGAGCACTTTTCTTGTCTGTTTAGATTTGAAGAGCTGTGCTTGGCTCTTAGGTAACTTTTTGTGATGATTTTTAAACCAGAGGTTTTATTGTTCTTCAGGCGAAAGATGCTGATTTCGTCTTTGATGAGTGTTTATATATGTGCTTTATTATTTTCCTGGATTGGATCTTTCCAAGACAGTATTATTGTAACTACTTTTTCTAATTAAACCAAACTTTGTTAAATACTTTTATTCAACTCTTGGACCGCATTCTTTTACGAGCTCCATCATGATCTTTCAAAACGCTGGCCACGCCTTGCTTTCATCTGAGGTAAGCGGGATGGAATTGATTGGAATCAATATGTGCTGGTAAGCCAATTACAAACGGGAAGGTACAGTGTCTTGTAAAATATGACTTTGTTACTCAGTTAGTCTTCTGTCTCTGGGGGCTTGAGTCAGGCTGACCCATAGGTCATGATGGAGACTGCTCTGTTAGCCTGATTACAGATTTAATTAATTGCTTGTGCTGTTTATAGCCAAAGGTGCTACGACATGACAAATACTGCATTCAGTATTTCCAGGATTTTTTAAATCCTCAAATAAAAGTATCAACTGTTGTCTATCATGGTATATCAGGATATATCATGGTATATGTGTAAAGATGTCTATTTTTGCTCTAAGCGAGAGTGAAAGGGACGGAATTTTGTAATTTATTACTCAAAGAAAGAGGTATCCTGCCAGCAGACATTCGGTTATTTACATCCTAGGATTAACAACATCTGTCAAGTGTGGTATTTCAAATGCACTGGATAAACTCATCAGTGACTATGACGTGACTATGATGTGACTATGAAATGATTATCTAATGATTATCATTGTTTGTTTGCTAAATAAAATATAGACTCTGCAACACTCACCAAACCTAGCAACCTTGCGAGGGAGGACAGAGCGAGCATCAGATACTCTGTGTTCGACAAATTCATGATATTAAAGGGGGTCTGAAGGCTAAGCATACAGACGCTGTATGCTGAGCAGCCAAACCACCGGTTTATGGGTTTGTTGAACTAAATCAGAGGGTCTGGGGCTTAATACTTATCAAAATAAATGGTTTGGTTCCGGTTGCCGATCGACCCTGCCGATTTATTTTACGAGTTAAAAAGAAAAAAAAATTACAATAAAGTTTCATAAAAATCTTAGTCAAACCTTTAGTATTATGGATATTAAACATGCTGGCAGAGTACATGCATCCATGTTGTCGTGAACATTTGAATTAAATAAAGAAATTCCCTATCCAGTCGCCGTGCGTGGGAAAAAATTTAAGAAAATAAATTCCCTACCTACCCATGGCCTTAACTGACAACCAACAGGAACCAAACAATTTATTTTGTTAGGCCTTATTCTGATACTGTCAAAAGCACTGGGGGAGCACTATGGGGGAGCACTATAGGGGAGCTCCATGAGAATTTGGTTAGCAGAACGGTTTTATTTCTTGACTCCATTATACTCTTACTACTTTGCGTGTGAAATGTCACAATGATTATGTGCCTCGATCCTTCATACACACAGAACTTACTCTTTGAGTGGCCTCTTGGTGCTACCGTCTCCATTGGAGGTTGTGTCCAGGTCACATGAGGACCAGTGCTCTCCGGCCGGGCAGCGGGGGTCCTGACCCTGCAGGAGGCTATCCGAGCTCAGGCTGGAGGACAGCTGAGAGGAGCCCGTTGTGTCTAGGCTTAAGTTGGACGAATTCAGGGCGTTCCTACCTCCCGGTAAAGCCCCGTTGACCCTACCCACTGGCACCCCGGGGGGCCCTCGCTGCACTTCCACCGCGTCCGACCCGCCCGAAGACTGAGACGCTCTGGCACCCCCTCGCTGCATCTCCACAGTGTCTGACCCGCCTGAAGACTGGGATGCAGTGTCCCACGACTCCTTGCGTTCGGGTTTGGAGGAGGCGGGACCTCCACCGTTGAGGGGCGGGTCGAGGGCATCCGCCTGGGAGGCGGGGCAGAGTCCGGCGAGAGCCAGCGGGGTGGTGGTCCACTCGTTGAGGACGGCCGACTTGTAGGAGAGGCTGAAGGTGAGCGAGGCCAAGCCCTGGAGGTAGCTGAGGAGCACCTCGCGCTGCTCGGGGTCGAGGAGGAGGCCGGCGGGCTGGTAGTGGGCCTGCAGCTTGGAGCCCTCGCGGAACAGGGAGGCCAAGTAGCACTCCAGCAGGCCATGGTTGAGGGCGAGCCGCAGCCAGGCGCGACAGCGGCCCACATCTGTGCCAATGAAGCTCAGCTTCTCCAGCTCTGTGATCACATCACTATAAGAAGGGGGGAAACAGAGGGCTTTATTATCACACAGGATTAGATTAGATTCAAATGTAGTAATAATAATAATAATAATAATAATAATAATAATAATAAAACTTTATTTGTATAGCACCATTTATACAGAAACTGCAGCTCAAAATGCTTCACAACTGAAAAAAGACAAAATAAGCACATAAAGTGCAGACATATAAAATCACAGTTTTTCACATTAGGATCTAACATCCCAACAGGCCACCTTGTTTATGGTTTGATTCAGTTTTAAAAATAGACAATAATAGAAAGAGTAAGATGAGTAAAATAGTGCAGTGCAATAAGTAGTAGAATAGAATAGACATGAAATGAGCACATGAAGTGCAGACATATCAAATCAGTTTTATTTTTTTACAGTGCAATAACATAGTTCTGGATTACTGTTCAAAGTCGTCTTTACCTTCTCTGTTTGTTATCCACAGTTTAAAACCTGACAGTCTTCCCTCCTGTTTGATACCCACTTTTACATTATACAGCACAAGTACAGTACAATGAAAAGAAGTTTGGCATCCAACCAGAGTGCAAATGTAACAGTAAAGTGCAACAGCAATATACAACTGATTAAACTGGGTATAAAATATGTAAATTAGTACTACTGAGTATAGTGCTAATCAGATGTATGTTGGCTGTTGTCTTACTAGCGTAACTAGTCAGAGTAGGTAAGGATTGTAATATGTACAGATATACATACAGTATCTACAGATATGTAAAAAGGGTTATATGCAAGCTAAACACCATGACAAAATACCAACCCGTTGGAATCTAAACGGCAATGGACTACTACGCTCACAATGAGTCCTTTGAAGAGGGCCCCCCTAGACATTTTCCATTTTAAAATGCCAGTGTTTCCCACAGGATTTTCAGAGACTATGGGGGGCGAACCTCCGACCCTCTAGGGCAGTGGTCACCAACCCGTCGATCTTGATCGACTGGTCGATCTTTGAGACTGTCCCTGTAGATCTTTCCATGAAAATAAAAAAAATAAAAAAAATGTAGATCTTACCCCGAGAGTCCACATTACAGTTCTACTTTTGTTTTGATGTGAAAAGTGATGCTGCACTTAGCACCGACTGCACTTAGCACTGACTGAGAAAGTACACATTACAGTTCTACTTTATAAAATGCTAATTGTAAATATGTTTGTCAATGTTAAGAATATGAGAAAGTCCACATTACAGTTCTACTTTTGTTCTGATGTGAAAACTGATGCTGCACTTAGCACCGACTGCACTTAGCACTGACTGAGAAAGTACACATTACAGTTCTACTTTATAAAATGCTAATTGTAAATATGTTTGTCAATGTTAATAATATGAGAAAGTCCACATTACAGTTCTACTTTTGTTTTGATGTGAAAAGTGATGCTGCATAAGATGACTGCACTTAGCACTGACTGAGAAAGTACATAATAGTTCTACTTTGATGTTTTAATGTTGGACCAAAGCATTGCATGTAATTAGAATACAGGCAAATAAAAGTAATTTAGTTTAAAGTACAATCTTGGCTGTCTTTTTCTCTCAACGCTTCAATAGGTAGATCTTGCCTTCACCAAAAAAAAGGTGATCTTGGGCTTAAAAAGGTTGGTGACCACTTAGGGGTGGACGGTATGGTCTAAAATTTATATCACGGTATAATTTGAAGCATAGACGGTAACGGTATATATCACGGTATCAGTGTTTCCGTTAGAATAATTTTTTTTGCCTGATAGGCAGGCTATATAAAGAATGACATCCTCAAGGCATGTAGATTTATAATATTTTAACTTAAAACTAGGTTACTTTTGCGTATAAAGTCATTATATTCCAAATAAAATAAGTCCCGAGTCCGTGCTGCTCCCATTGCAAACAGCGGGCTGGATGCTGGATTTTGCTAGAAGCATATGTAGCTGCAGAGCCGCAGAGCCAGCGGCGCTTTCAGGTCTGGTCACAGCTTTCAGCCGTTGGGTGGGGGGGGCGCTGTTGAGCGGGCCTGTGAGACCTGAAAGAGCCGCTGGCTCTGCGGCTCTGCAGCTGCATGCTATTCGCAAATCCACTGCTGCAGCAGTCCTCCCGTCCTCTCGTTATCATAACACTACACGCATATCATAATGTTTACAGCAAACTGTAGTTGATCACCAGGTATGTTTTATTAACGTAGAATAATTCATATAAGAAAAACGATAGGGACATCTCTTACCTTTCTCCACTGGTTAAAAATGCCAGGAACTGAAATTGAAACTTGCTGTGCACCGCAGTGATATGTGTTTATTATGAAATGACAATTGCGTGTTGACACGCCCACTGCGCGAAGCCTCCTAAATAACTTTTTCCAGTTTGCACATATCTATTATCTATGACTAATTCTATCTATTTTTAGGGGCAAATGCGATTGAAATAGTCACGCTGTGGTTACATGACGTCATTGCTATTTTAGAGCTGCCCTACCGGTTACACGGTATAGTCAAAATCCATACCATAGAGCAAATTAATACCGTTTATACCGTATACCGTTTATACCGTCCACCCCTATGACCACTGCTCTAGGGGGGTCCGGGGGCATGCCCCCCATAATTTTTTTTTTTTTTTGTATTTTTTTGTATTCTTTTTTAAACAAACACATAAACAAACATGACAACACACGATAAGATATACAAGCATTAGTTGACAGTGCACATCCAATGAAATCACCATTTAGTTAATTGTTATACAGGATATACCCCTAATACCGGTTATCTAAAAACCTATACACATATGCTTTAGCTCGTACCCCCCCCTCCCGGACCCCCCATTGGATAATCCAACCATTATAACTTGTTCCTAACCATACACTACCATTATATGCTAGCTTTTATTCTCTCCACCACTTCTAACCACATTGTCATTTTGGATTCATTGAGACCCAAAATTCTTGCTGTAGATATTTCTTGATAAATCACATCGAGATATGTGAGAATCCAGACCTTCCGGCAAATTTTTTGCGGTTGAAACCATCGTGATGCCATCAGCTTTTTAGCCACTGTGATACCAGATAAAACCAATCTCTTTCGCTGTGGATGTTCTGCATACTCAAAAACATCATTCAGCAGTAATACAGAGGGGTGTACAGGTATATTCAGTATTAAGAGATTTGATAATTGCTGGGTCACTTCTTTCCAGAATATCTTAACTGGTGGGCAGTCCCAGTACATGTGCATAAATGTCCCCTCGTCCCCATTTGTACATAAGGAGCATTTGGAGTCTTGTTTAAGACCCATTCTGTTCAGTCTTATAGGAGTCAAGTATGTCCTATGGATATAGTTAAGATTGATTTGTTGATGGTCCGGGTTCCTTGATGCAAGTCGAACATTTGCCCAGGCTTCTTGCCACTCAAAGTCTATTTCCAGGTCTGGTATATCCCTCCTCCAAATAGAGTCTAGGTGGAGGGTTTCATACGAGGCCGTTAGTAATTGATGATAAAAATCTGATACAAAACCTCTCGATGTCTCTCTTTCATAGAAGAAATTGTGGTATCTGTGGTGTGCAATTGGTATCGTTAATGGAACACTGTGAGCCTTCAAACATGCCAATAACTGCGCGTAAAAATAATATGTGGACTTGGTGAGATAAAAACCTTTGCGTATTTCATCGAAACTACAAAAACCCTGTTTGTTGAAAACGTCTCCTAATGAGTGTATGCCTTGCTTTTCCCATCTAGGGAATCGTATAGGTTGTTTTCCAATCAAGAGTGCATTGTTATTGAATAAGGGAGTATGATTATGCCATTTATGTGGGATAGAATCTTTTTTGTGTGTTTCATGCCATATCCGGATCGCATGAGTGATTATGGGGCCAAATTTCCGTTCGCATTGCTTAATTGATAATTTGGTGTATACTATGTCCTTCAGCCTATATGGAGCTACTATATTTTCTTCTAAATTTCTCCAGGATACTGATGCTTGGGGATCAAACCATGTTGTTAGTGGTCTTAAAGTGTACGCCTTAAAATAGTGGTAGAAATCTGGAAATGCCATACCACCGTCTGCTTTGTTTCTCTGTGCGGTGGATCTTTTTATACGTGGTGGTTTGTAATTCCAAATACATTTGTATGTGGAGGAGTGTAATTCTTTCCAGTAACCCTTTGGAGGGGGTAACGGTAGCATTGAGTTGAAGAAGTTGATTCTAGGTAGGACGTCCATCTTAACTATTGATATCCGTGCCTGTACTGAGTTTTTAAGTTTTGACCACCTGACAAGGTCGTATTTGATTTTGTTTTGGATTTTTATGTAATTGTGCTTCACCGTTTGGCTTATGGTAGGAAATATTTCAACTCCCAAACATCTAAAGTGTTTTACAATCGGTATCTTTTCTGGGAGGGTTATATTTCTTTTTGCAGGGGCGTTAAGTGGGAGGAAGGCCGACTTCGGCCAATTTATCCTAAATCCCGATAAATCTCCAAAGTCCTCAATCAACTTGAGAAGATGAGGCAATGCAGTGTTGGGGTTTTGCATGAACAGTATTACGTCGTCCGCATATAAACTAATTTTGTGTTGTGTGCCCTTGATTACGATTGGTTCTATGGATTGGGATTGTCTTATATATTGTGCTAAAGGCTCTAATGATAGATCGAATAGTCCGGGACTAAGAGGGCAACCCTGTCTGGAAGAACGTGATACCGGAAAGATTTCGGAGGTGATTGTGCCTGTTGTAATCATGGCCGATGGGTCTTTGTATAATACTTTAATCATATCAATGAATCCTTTTCCTAATGCTGCCCATAGATACGACCATTCCAAGCTGTCAAAAGCTTTCATTGCATCCAGGGACAGCATCGCCTTAGGTGTGTTGTCTTCCTTGTTAGCATCTAGTACGTGTAGTAATCGTCTTATGTTATCAGTGATCAAGCGGCCTCTTATGAAGCCAGTTTGGTCCGGATGAATTAAAGACATCATATGCTTTTGTAGTCTGATGGCTAATACCTTAGAGTACAGTTTGATATCGGTTCCGAGGAGGTTTAAAGGTCTGTAACTACCGCACTCGGTGGGGTCTTTGTCTTTTTTAAGGAGGACTGTTATGAGTGCAATATTGTCATTCTTATGGAAGTTCCCCTCCTTGACTGAGTATAAAATCATATTTAGTAATAAGGGACCAATTATGTCCCAACAGGAGAGGTACATTTCTGGTGGGATACCGTCTCTTCCAGGAGCCCTACCACTTTGCATTTCAGATATGGCCTCCCTAAGTTCATCTAGTGTGATCGGTGTTTCTAACTGTTTAGCGTCATCCTCTGAACGTTTAGGAAGGTTAATTTGATTAAGATATGTGTCCATTTTGTTTTGATCGAAGGTCGTTTCTGATTTGTATAAGTTGGAGTAGAATTCTTTGAATGTCGTGTTTATTTCTTTGGGTTCTGTAACAAGTCCTTGTTGTGCTCTAATGGTAGTTATATCTGCAAATTTTGCGTTGACTCTTAATCGCATAGCTAATAGGTGACTTGGTTTGGAACCTTGGGAGTACTGCTGTTGTCTTGTGCTATATATTTGCATTTCAGATTGTTGTCTGTATATGGCGTTAATCTCTTTTTTTAGTATATTGACTTGATTTTCCAGTCGAACCGAGTTGTTGTATTGTAAAGAATTAAATAACGTTGAGTAAAGCGTTTCCAGTTCAGCCAGTTTTGAGCATCGATTCTTGCGTATTTGGGAGGAAAAGCTATCAGTGAAATCCTTGATCATTCCCTTTGCCGACATCCATAATATTCTGGGATCCTGCACCGAGTTCGCATTCATCCGTAGGAATACCGTAAGAGATTCTTTGATTTGTGTAATGAATTCCTTGTTATTAAGCAGCATCGTGTTAAATCGCCATCTTGGGGCTCGGGATGATAGTATACCAAATGTTCCTTTTAGGAGTAAATAACAGTGATCTGATAATGCATTGGGTATCATTTCCACATCGTAGTTATCAAATAGTCTCGGGGATGTAAAAACGTAATCTATTCTGGATAATGTGTTATGTCTCGCAGATCGACAAGAGTACTTCCGGGTCGTGGGGTTGAGTGATCGCCATAAGTCATTTACACCTGTAATCTTCGACCAATCCTTTAATGCATTAGATGAATTTTTTTGTTCGCTGGAAAAGGAGGGGTTTGATTTGTCCATCCTTGGATTCCAAATGGCATTAAAATCCGCACCAATTATAAATGAGTATTCGGGTAGGCGGTTAGGTGGCCGAGCGGAGATTGCGTTCGTCACCAACCCCGGAGCTGTGAGCTGGATTCGCCTGTTCGAATCCAGCTCACAGCTCCGGGGTTGTCACCAGCTTGGCTGGCCGTCTGCACTAATACAATTGGCTGTATTAGAGGGTGGGAGAAGCTGGCGGGGTGGGTCCGGGTCGTTGTAAACAGCGACTCCTACAGTTCGGTCGGGGCGCCTGCTAAGTGCGGATAGGACTTGAGGGGGATAGTGTGATCCTCCCACACGCTACGCCCTCTCGATGAGAATCCGCGCTGCCAGGTGAAAAGAAGCGGTGATTGGCTGGACGTGTGTCGGAGGAAGCACGTGGTAGCCTCCACTCTCCCAGATGATCTGACTGTGGGGGGTAAGTGCGCAGCGACCAGGAAGGGACTGGGAATTGGCATACGACTAACATTGGGATGGGAGAAAATCGGAGGAAAATGGAGGGGGGAAAAGACAAAAAAAAAAAATGAGTATTCGGGAAGGTCTAACATTACTCTGGTAAGTGTAGTGAAGAAACTAACTTCGTATAAATTTGGGGCGTATACCGCTACCAACGCTATTTTCCTGTTCTTGTGTAAAATCTTAGCTATAGTTATCCGACCATCTGCATCAGACCATACTCCCTTCAATTCAATATTCAACTTCTGTCTAACGACTATGGCTACTCCCAGAGTTCTCGTTCCAAAGGAAGAGTGACTAATGTTATGATATGTGTTGTCCGCTAACGTATCTATGTCTTTCTCTAAAATGTGCGTTTCGCTTAGCAGAGCCACGTCCACCTGTTCTTTTTTCATCAGTGTGAGCATGCTTTTGCGTTTGTGTTGATTATTTATTCCACCAGTGTTCCAGATCATTATATTCAAACTAGCCATAATCTATACATGTTGTTGTGTAGTTGTTGGTAATGCTTCTGGAGTGCGAAGCTACAATAGATGTACATCCAATTATTGAGGTCCCGTTGAGAGCCTAGCTTAAAAACATACATATATACAAATAAAAATCCCCTATTCCCCCCTCCCACCGAGAATCGTACAGGACTGTGTTCCATGAACACAACCTTCGCGTATAACTCCCTCCCTTAATCCACCGGATATCCCAGAATGATCCAATTATCCTTAACATTCCTATGTATACCATAGGATCTAACATTCTAAATTCTACCATAAGTAGAATGTCAACTGTGGCTTGGCCACTCTCCCGTTAAATAAAAATTAAAATAAGATACAAATAAAGACCAAAAATAAGCTTCAATTATCATACCATAATCACTTAAATTTTATAGGAACTTGTGTAATTTATAATAACCCAAGAATAATATAGAGGTATTGAACTGAAAAGAGAACCTCAATAAATCAGAGAAAAGAGAAAAAAAAAAAGGAGAACATTAACTTAGATCTTGAAAGAGCTTTGCTATGCTTAAACACCTAGAGTATAAATTGGAGAAGTAGTGGAAATATTTCCAATTAGTAAAAAGCAGTTTTTAAATACGTATATGCAGCATTTCCCCTGGCCAGGGGTGGGCGATGATCCGTTATGAAGAATATTATTCCGAGATGGGCCCACCGGTCCTCAGCCAGCCGCTGCTGTGATGGTTCTGTGGTTCTGCAGCTAGATGCTATTGGTTATTCCCCCGAAGGTCTTCTGGCTGTATGTCTGGCCACATATTGCTGTTATTCCAGAATGTTCCATATATCAAAGAATGTTTTAAATGTTCTAGATCAGTGGTCACCAACCTTTTTAAGCCCAAGATCACTTTTTTTTTGGTGAAGGCAAGATCTACCTATTGAAGCGTTGAGAGAAAAAGACAGCCAAGATTGTACTTTAAACTAAATTACTTTTATTTGCCTGTATTCTAATTACATGCAATGCTTTGGTCCAACATTAAAACATCAAAGTAGAACTATTATGTACTTTCTCAGTCAGTGCTAAGTGCAGTCATCTTATGCAGCATCACTTTTCACATCAAAACAAAAGTAGAACTGTAATGTGGACTCTCATATTATTAACATTGACAAACATATTTACAATTAGCATTTTATAAAGTAGAACTGTAATGTGTACTTTCTCAGTCAGTGCTAAGTGCAGTCAGTGCTAAGTGCAGCATCAGTTTTCACATCAGAACAAAAGTAGAACTGTAATGTGGACTTTCTCATATTATTAACATTGACAAACATATTTACAATTGGCATTTTATAAAGTAGAACTGTAATGTGTACTTTCTCAGTCAGTGTTAAGTGCAGCATCACTTTTCACATCAAAACAAAAGTAGAATTAATTTTCATGGAAAGATCTACAGGGACAGTCTCAAAGATCGACCAGTCGATCAAGATCGACGGGTTGGTGACCACTGTTCTAGATTATTCCAATATGTCGTTTTTACAGTGTTAAAATGTTCCAGTATGTTCCGGAATGTTGTTAGAATTCCATACTCTTAAAATAAGGACGGCTTCAACGTCATGTTCATCTTCTCTGTATCGTTCCAATTTTAAATCCAATATGTCCTCAATAATAAAAGTCCAACGGGGAAAACATTCAATAACTCAGAGCTCGTAGGTCTCTCTGTCCCAAATCAGCGGTTCATTCAAGTTTATACAATATGGTGTCCATGCCTAACAGAGATTGAAAGGCCGTTTATACACTATCCTGCATTTTGTGCTGCCATATATTCGACTGCATCTTCAGGCGAGTTGAGGAAAACCCTTTCTCCTTGTTTATCGACGATGCGAAGTCTTGCAGGGTATATTAATATGAGTTTGTATTTCTCCAGATAGAGTTGGGACATCACCGTCTTGTACTTGGCCCCGCAAGATCACCACATCCCGACAATAATCTTCAAAGAAGTGTATTGATATATCCTTGTGTTTCAGATTGCCTTTCATCCTGCGAGTCTCACGAATGATCATTTCTTTTATTCTGACTTGACGCAGGACAACCATTATCACTCTGGGTCTGACGTTATTGTCGTTGGATCGGGTCCCCAATCTGTAACACTGCTCCACCTCAGGTACCGTAGGAAGGATTGTTGGTCCCAGGATTTTCTGTAATTCTGTCGCAAACGCTTCAGGATGTGTGCAGCTCACCGACTCGTCCAGTCCGACTATACGAATATTCAACTTGCGACTTTGATATTCCATCTCGAATATTTTAGCTTTTGGTCCTTCATTGATTCGCTTAAGCTCAGCCGTTATATCGTTGAGCTCCGTCTTGAGTTCTTTGTAGTTTCCCTTCATCCAGGCCTGTACATTGCGACATATATGTCGCACGTGCGACACTGACGTCAGTCTGTGCGATGAATGAATTGACTTCAGTAGCACTGGTGCGATGGCCCGTGGAGCAAGCAAAAAAAAAGAAAGTGTGACGGTAAATTGAATGGACCACAGCGCCACGCTATCCACTTGGTACTTGTAGTCTCGTGCGATTAAAAACAATGTCCCGTCTCGCGTAGAGTCCATAATCAAACACCAAATCCCATAATCCCTAGCGAACAATATCCCCGCGACTAAGTTGCGAGCTCAATGTACACTGACTGGGTGACTTCGACAAGATGAAGCGCTTTTTTAAGGTATTAAATCCAACAAAAGAAGTACAAGATCAAAACCCCAAACGAGCCCGAGAGGGACCACCGTTAATAGAAACGAGACAAAAGGAGAAGATTAACAAGATGTACAGATATAACGCAGAGTGGGAAAATGATTTTCCGTGGATATTTTTTAATGAGGAAGCGCAGCTATTATTATTCTGTCACTGGTGCCGGGAGACTCCGGAAAAGATCCGATCAGAGAATCCCTTGACTCGCGGGTAACAATATCCTAAAAAGGGATAACATTAATAAACACAATACGTCCCATCGACACATTCTTGCCCGGGATGCCTTCAACGCTAAACAAACTCCTGAGCGCGGGCCGGCACCCTCTTGCACTCGCTGAGTAAACAGACGACCAGAGCGGATGATGCTGATCTCCGTGAGGTAAAGTTTAAGATGAATGTGGCATATTGCATCGCCAAGGAAGAAATGCTGTTCACTAAATTTAAGCCGCTAATTTTACTCTGTAAAAAGAACTCCATCGTATGGCTACTTAAATTCCCCTCCGGGATCAATAAAGTATTAATTATCTATCAATCAATCTATCTATCTATCTAATAACGAGACAATATGCAAATAAGGTAATAATAATAATAATTCATTTTATTTATAAAGCCCTTTTCATTCATGCAGAGTTCCTTGTACTTAGTTCTGATTAATGCAATAGTGTGTGTGTGTGTGTGTGTGTGTGTGTGTGTGTGTGTGTGTGTGTGTGTGTGTGTGTGTGTGTGTGTGTGTGGATCTGAAAAAGTGGCCAGCAGACATGATGCTGGAACTGTGACACGTGTGCAGTGCACACACACACACACGCACGCACACACACACACACACGAATAATTATAATAATAATAATAATAATAATAATAATAATAATAATAATAATAATAATAATAATAATAATAATACATTTATTTATTTGGTTCCACAAATATGTACAGGTGTTTGTATGCATTATATCTATTTGTTATGTTGGTTTCTAGGTGTTTCTAGGTTGGTTTCTAGCTTTCCCTGTAATCTGAGTCCACACCAGCGCTGCCTGGTCTCGGACTGCTTCATATCGGTTATATGGTTATGTCCTTGTTCTTTTTGTTTTACATTATGGGCAAATAAAGAAAGAATTTGTCTAAAAGCATTTCTTGTTAAAGTTTGGATTTTGTGTGCCCTGTATGCAAGATTCATGTCCCTTGCCAGTCACATACCTATTTAAGTAATGAACTGCACTACTTGTGGTTGTTTTTAGAGATTTTAGAGACGTTTTATACTCGTGCTACAAGATTTTGGCCTGTGCTACAAAACTATCAACCTCTGTAGCACCAGTGCTATGTGCAAAAAAAGTTAACGTACAGCCCTGCTTCATCTCAGCCGTTAGTTTATCGTTGATATCAGCTACGTCTTTGTAGATCCGACTGAAATTCTGTTGGTGTTCCTCCAAACCAGTTTCCAGTGCTACGGTGCGCTTAATATGTGCGTCGGCATCCACCCTTAGCGCTTCTATTTTGCATTCGATAGATTCTTTGATAGCATCTACTTTTTCGGTTATTGTCTTCTCCATTTTTTTCATTTCCCGGATGATATATTCCGTATCTGCGGAGGTGTTTATAGGGGTTGAGGGGGATGCCAACTCGTCCATATCCTCTGCTATTTTTCGCACGTATCCCGCGGCCATAGGCGGGTCCTCTGCGCTTGGTTTTGCAATCGTTTTATCTTTCCTTGTTAATGGCATCTCGAATCTTTCAGTCAATATAGTTAGTTGATAATCTCAGTTGATATATGGGTCAAGTTTTACACGCATTGGTGGTATATAAATATGTTTTTAAAACAGAAAAAAATAAACGGGGGAGCAGCTGTGTCACATGCGACTTACTCCATTCTATAGCTAAACCGGAAGCCCCAACTTTATTCTTTTTTGTACATTTTAAAGTTAAATGCATCAATCTGGTGCACTTTGAGAGCAAAATAAAGAGGCTAGATCCATGATGAACTTTGTGCTCAAAAACACAAAATCGACTAGACTAGTGCTTCCCAATCCTCTCCTCGAAGCACCCCAGCTGTTCAATGTATTTGTTAAATTCCACCACCAGCACACCTGATTCAACTTAACTAGCCCTTTATTAGTTGAATCAGGTGTGCTGGTGGTAGAATTTAACAAATACATGGAAGGGCTGGTGTGCCTCGAGGAGAAGTTTGGGAACCACGGGACTAGAGCATACATTTGAGACATCAAAGAAATGAAGCAAAAGTGGTTACCTGTGTTGAACTGGTTTATTTTTTTGAAAATAAAAAAAATATAGTGGATTACTATTACGACTACTACGACTACGCCACAGTCTAGGTAATTAATGGGAAACCCTGAATGCCATACCTTCAGACTTCAATTTGTAGATGCGGCCTATTGATCATCATTCATTTACAGTACACCTTTGACACAAGGCTGATGATAATAAGCAGGGTTAAGCAGTGTCACAGTGAATTTACAGACTTTACCCAAAAACTTTCTTGGGTTTTTATATACATTTAAAACCCTGGAATTCATCAGAATAATTTTGCCACATTGTCCCACACACTACACCTAGTTCTGTTAAGGCCAGAGAGAGACAGGATGACGAGGAGACGGAGACCGGTGACCGCTTTGAACGGCGAAATCCGTAACAACAAAATGTGATGTGATTTTATGTTGAATAAGATAATAAATTATTTATTTATTTAGGTGAAAAGTGAGTTTTAAATGTATTTAACGATCTCTGCTAAAAGGCTGGGAATCACGTCACGTTTCACAAAATGTTCCCTCTTTACCAAATCAACCATTCTGTTTAGAGCTGTGAATCTTCACTGGCCTCACAATCCGATTACGATTCAGCTGTCCACGATTCAATTCTACGATGCAGCTCAATAATATATTACATACATATTACATCCTCAATTTTTTACTGCACATGGCTACTTTTTCATCAATTAATACAAGCAGTCAGAAAATGAACTCTTATTTAGAAAGTTCTTAATAATAAATGTCTTTACTAGTGTTGCACGATACACCAATACTAGAAAAGTATCTAGATACCCAGCTGTTAAAAACAGTTCAATACTCCATTTTATTAGTATCGATACTTTTAGAATAGCCTGATCCTGTATTTTCCATGATTTGAGAGGATGCGTGACCAGAGCACTAGCTTTGCATAGTGGGCGTGTCAACAGTGTCAGCTGAACACACACCAAGAAGGGAAAAAAGACTTGATGAAAAGAGGAGAGGATGTAAGACACGCTTCCCCACCACTCCTGAGTGTGTGACTAAACTTGTATATTATACTCCTATCAAATTGAACACATGTGTTGAGTAGGTGTTTGAACAGTCATTCAACCCGAAATTGATGAACTATCGGTGATATCAGTGCTGAAATATAACTTATAATGCCGAATACACGAAAAGGAGGCCCACCACAAGACGCCACGGGGGCCGGTGACGAAACCGGGATCCTAACTGCTGGACTACTACAAGCCATGATGGGCTCTCTTAAGACTGATATCTTTGCCAAAATCGACTCCCTTTCAAACTCTCTCAGATCGGAGATGCTGTCAGTCAAAGACGAGCTAAAGAAATAGATTGAGAAAGTACAAAACAAACTCGAAACGCAAGGAGAGGTTATAGTGGAGTTGGAACGCGGCGCCACAGATAACAGCACCCGCATCCGTGAGCTGGAAACCACCGTCGGCTCCCTGGTGACTAGGGTAGAATACCTAAACAACAGATGTGAGGATATGGAGAGCAGAATGCGGAGAAACAACAGCCGACTGCTAGGTGTACCAGAGGGAGTAGAGGGTCCACGACCAACAGAGTACATAGCCGGGCTGCTCCAAAAGCTACTCGGCCTGGAGGAGAAGCCGCTACTGGACCACGCTCACCGCACCCTGCGAAGCCGCCCCCGAGAAGGAGAGCCCCCACGACCGTTTGTCATCAGAGTACATTTCTTCCACGTTCGCAACGATATGATGCAGCAAGCGGGGAAAAGGTCTCCCCTGCTCCTCGATGGGAAAAGGATCTCTATCTTCGCGGACTATACAACGGCAGTAGCTAAGAAGCAAGCTAGCTTTGGTGAGGTGAAACGCCTGCTGCGAACCTGCACTGGAGTGAAGTATGGACTTGTTTATCCTGCAGTTCTGAGGATAACTTTACCGGACAACTCGACACACCGATTCGAAGACTCAGCTTTGGCCACCGACTTCACCCAAAAATATCTGAAAACGATGACTGTGCCTAAATAACCAAAAGATCGCATAGCTGGTTGTATTGGCAGGTTAGCCGACAAGCTATCTAGTAGGCTAGCTGGCTGTGCTAGCTGTATAACTGAGCCAGCTAACCTAGAATGGACTATCGAGGACACTCGGAAAATGTTAAACTTTCACTTCTTGTCCTGGCGGGTGAGTAGGCTACATAAACACGAACACTATATAACCTATCTTTTGTGTTATCCACAATAAGCATACAACATTATAACTGTTTACCACCAGTAGCCTACTTAGCCGACAGGCTAAACAACATGGCAGCGTTAGCTGTTTGACTGATGTAGTTAGCCTAGCAGAAGCAACAGATAACATGAACTGTTGCTTCGGCATTCTCACTTTTATTTTTATTTTTATTCTTACTTTTTCTCTTACCTTTGTCAAGGAGTAAACTACACAACTGACTGCTGCTGTAACGTGTCCCTCAAACGTAGATAGGTGATGTAACACGTATCCTCTGTTTCACCTATAGTAAACATAACATTACTTAGGCCTTTCGAAGTTATATTTTCCAATATGTTATGGCACCAAACAAGACTCTGGCAGTTAACACTTTGGTTGCCTTGGGTTAAATTCATGATATACCATAGGTTGCCGGCTCTATTTGTCTATGGAGAAGTACCCCTTCTTTGCATGGCTATAACTTTTTAAATTCTATTGCTACATTGCCATTATTAGGGCCCATTCAAAGTCCTATATGTATTGTTCATTGTGTAGCAACGTTAAACTTTTTCATTCACATATTCATAGTAAAGTATGGTCTAATGTATAAGTATGTTTTCATCTCTTTCTGCAGCTTTCTCCAGAACGTGATCTATAGCCCCAAATGCATTATATTGATGATGCAATACAGTTTTATGGCAATCAGCGCGATATAAAAAATTCCAACTAGACGTACTTCTAGAAGTTACTACACGTCATCTGATGTTGACCGGATGGGCTAGGGGGCGTTTATAATTCCGTGGGCAGCGTTATACCAATCATCTAATGTGGGTCAAATGTTGATAATAGCAGTTAGTATCGAAGACGGTAACGTTACACGCTAAAACTCACCCCAGTCTCCGCGCGCCGTTGGGCGATCATCGTAGAGTAGAAATCTTATCATTATGGGATGTAGATTTACCCGGTCCATCTCCAGCTTGTATAATGGTATATACGTCCAAATCATGTTGTTTATCGAGTTATTGGCAATCGATCACTGTGTATTGTGACGAGCTAGAATGCCGGGACCTATAGCGAGTGCCCGGAAGTAATACGGACGTCCAGCACAACCTCTATGCCGCTTCCTGTTAAGCGATTGCGCCGATCGGCCACCAGATGGCGCTCCTGAACCGCCAGAGAGCTCAGTGGGTCCTCCTGGTGGATCTCAGGCCAGCGGAGGGGACATATGAATCCAATCGCAGATTTTTGAAATATTGATATAAGGACGCTGTAAAGCGTCCTCCGGCAACTTGAGCATGGCCGGCAATGACGTCTAAACACGTTTCCTGGCAGCCAAAGTGTTAATCAGTTGACTTTTGAGTGTCATCGAATGATTGTTTAAAAAAGAACTGAATCAAGTGAAATGTATATGTTTTTTGTTAGTTTTTTTGTATATATTTTCTATGCGTGTGTGTATATATATATTTTTTTTTGTATTTTATTTTTTTATTATTTTTTAAACAAACATATAAACAAACATGACAACACACGATAAGATATACAAGCATTAATTGTCAGGGCACATCCAATGAGATCACCTTTTGGTTAGTTGTTTTATATAAGATATACCCATAATACCTGTTATCTAAAAAAAAAAAACCCTACACACATATGCTCAGCTCGAACCCCCCCCTCCCGGACCCCACCTTGAGAAGTACCTCCACTATCCCTCGCACCTAACCAGACACTACCATTATAAGCTAGCTTTTATTCTCTCCACCACTTCTAACCACATTGACATTTTGGATTCATTGAGACCCAGAATTCTTGCTGTAGATTTCATGGTAAATTACATCGAGATATGTAAGAAACCAAACTTTACGGCACATTTTTTCCGGTTGAAACCAGCGTGATGCGATCAGCTTTTTGGCTACTGTGATACCCGATAAAACCAATCTCTTTAGCTGTGGATTCACTGCAAACTCAAAAACATCATTCAACAGCAATACCGAGGGGTGTACAGGTATATTCCAAGATACGAGTTTTGATATTTGTTGGGTCACATCTTTCCAGAATGCCTTAACTGGTGAGCAGTCCCAATACATGTGCATAAATGTCCCTTCGTCCCCATTTGTACATTGGGTGCATTTGGAATCTTGTTTGAGCCCCATTCGGCACAGTCTTATAGGAGTCAAGTATGTCCTGTGAATATAGTTAAGATTGATTTGTTGATGATCCGGGTTCCTTGATGTAAGTCGGACATTTGCCCAGGCTCCTTGCCAATCAAAGTCATTTTCCAGGTCTGGTATATCCCTCCTCCAGACAGAGTCAAGTTGGAGGGTTTCATACGAGGACGTTAGTAATTGATGATACAATTCTGAAACAAAACCTCTCGATGTCTCTCTTGAGTAGAAGAATTTGTGGTATCTGTGGTGTTCAATTGGTCTGTCTAATGGAACACCGTGAGACTTCAAACATAGCTCTAACTGTTTGTGAAAAAGCCATGTGGACTTGGTGAGATTAAATTTTTTGCGTATTTCTTTATCACTACAAAAACCCTGTTTGTTAAAAACATCCCCTAATGAGTGTATGCCTTGCTCTTCCCATATAGGGAATCTTATAGGTCGTTTTCCAATTAAGAGAGCATTGTTATTGAATAAGGGAGTATGATTGTGCCATTCTTGTGGGTTAGGATTTTTTTTTTGTGATTCACGCCATATCCGGATCGCATGAGTAATTATGGGGCCAAATTTTCGTTCACAGTGCTTGATTGGTAGTTTAGTGTGTGCTATGTCCTTCAGTCTATGTGGGGCTACTATGTTTTCTTCTATTTTTCTCCAAGATGCTAATGCTTGGGAGTCAAACCATGTTGTCAATGGACTTAATGAGTACGCCTTAAAATATAGGAAAAAATCTGGAAATGCCATGCCACCATCTGCTTTATTTCTCTGTGCGGTGGATCTTTTTATACGTGGTGGTTTGTTATTCCAAATAAATTTGTATGTGGAGGAGTGTAATCTTTTCCAGTAACCCTCTGGAGGGGGTAACGGTAGCATTGAACAGAAGAAGTTGATTTTAGGTAGTACATCCATCTTAACTATTGATATCCGTGCTTGTACTGTGTTCTTAAGTTTTGCCCATCTATCAAGGTCGTCTTTGATTTTGTTTTGGATTTTTGTGTAGTTGTGCTTCACCGTTTGTCTTATGGTAGGGAATATTTCCACTCCCAAGCATCTGAAATGTTTTACCATCGGTATCTGTCCTGGGAGGGTTGTATCTTTTTTTGCAGGGGTGTTAAGTGGAAGGAAAGCCGACTTCGGCCAATTTATCTTAAATCCCGATAAATCACCAAAGTCCTCAATCAACTTGAGCAGATGAGGCAATGTGGTGTTGGGGTTTTTCATGAACAATATTACATCGTCCGCATATAAACAAATTTTTTGTTGTGTGCCCTTGATTACGATAGGTTCTATGGATTGGGATTGTCTTATATATTGTGCTAAAGGCTCTAATGATAGATTGAACAGTCCGGGACTAAGAGGACAACCCTGTCTGGCAGAGCGTGATACCGGAAATATTTCAGAGATGATTGTGCCTGTTGTAATCATGGCCGATGGGTCTTTGTATAATACTTTAATCATATCGATGAATCCTTTTCCTAACCCCATCCTTTCTAGCACTGCCCACAGATACGACCATTCCAGCCTGTCAAAGGCCTTCATAGCATCCAGGGACAGCATCGCCTTAGGTATGGTGTCCTCCTTGTCGGCATCAAGTACGTGCAGTATACGTCTTATGTTCTCAGTGATCAGGCGGCCTCCTATGAAGCCAGTTTGGTCCGGGTGAACTAAAGACGTCATATGCTTTTGTAATCTGATGGCTAATACCTTAGAGTACAGTTTGATATCTGTTCCGAGGAGGCTTACAGGTCTATAACTACCGCACTCGTTGGGGTCTTTGTCTTTTTTAAGGAGGACTGTTATGAGTGCAATATTGTCAATTTTATGGAAGTTCCCCTCCTTGACTGAGTATAAGATCATATTTAGTAATAAGGGGCCAATTATGTCCCAACAAGAAAGGTACATTTCTGATGGGAAACAGTCTCTTCCTGGAGCCTTACCACTTTTCATTGTGGTTATGGCCTTCTTGAGTTCCTCTAGTGTGATCGGTATTTCTAACTGTTTAGCGTCATCCTCTGAAAGTTTAGGGAGAATAATTTGATTAAGAAATGTGTCCATTTTGTTTTGATCGAAGGTCATTTCTGATTTATATAAGTCGGAGTAGAATACTTTGAATGTATCGTTTATTTTTACAGGATCTGTTACAAGTACTTGTTGTGCTCTAATGGTAGTTATATCTGCAAATGTTGCATTAATTCTTAATCGCATGGCTAATAGGTGGCTGGGTTTGGAACCATGGGAGTACTGCTGTTGTCTTGTGCTGCGTATTTGTATTTCCGATTGTTGTCTGTATATGGCATTGATCTCTATTTTTAGTACGTTAACTTGATTTTCTAGTCGAGTTGAGTTGTTGTATTTCAGAGAATTAAATAACGTTGAGTAAAGCGTTTCCAGCTCATCCAGTTTTGTGTTTTGATTCTTGCGCATTTTGGAGGAAAAGCTATCCGTGAAGTCTTTGATCATTCCCTTTACCGACATCCATATTATTCTGGGGTCTTGCACCGAGTTTGCATTCTCCCGTTGGAATACTATAAGAGCTTCTTTGAGTTGTGTAATGAATTCCTTGTTGTTAAGCAGCAACGAGTTAAATCGCCATCTTGGGGCTCGGGAGGATAGTATACCAAATGTACCTTTAAGGAGTAAATAACAGTGATCTGATAGTGCGTTGGGTATCATTTCCACTTCATAATTATCAAATAGTCTCTGTGATGCAAAGACATAATCTATTCTGGATAGTGTCTTATGTCTCGCAGATCGACAAGAGTACTTTCGGGTCGTGGGATTAAGTAACCGCCATAAATCCTTTACACCTGTAATCTTTGACCAATCCTTTAATGCCTTCGATGAATTCTTTTGTTCGCTGGAAAAGGCGAGGTAAGATTTGTCTATCCTTGGGTTCCAGATGGCATTAAAATCCGCTCCTATTATAAATGAGTAATCGGGAATGTCTAACATTGCATTGGTTAGTGTAGTGAAGAAATCTTCTTCGTACAAATTTGGGGCGTATACCGCTATCAACGCTATTTTCCTGTTCTTATGTTCAATCTTAGCTATAGTTATCCGACCTTCTACATCAGACCATACTCCCTTTAGTACAATATTCAACTTACGTTTAACGACTATTGCTACACCCCGAGTTCTCGTACCAATAGAGGAGTGACTGATATTATGGTATATGTTGTCCGCTAATTTACCTATGTCTTTCCCTAGAATGTGTGTTTCGCTTAGCAGAGCAATGTCCACATGTTCTTTTTTCATCAGTGTGAGCACGCTTTTGCGTTTGAGTTGGTTATTTATTCCCCCGGTGTTCCATATCATTATATTCAAACTAGCCATAGTCTATACATGTTGCATTGTAATTTTTGGTAATGCTTCTAGAGTGCGAGGCAATAATAGATATACATCCCACTAGTGAGGTCCCGTTGAGAGCCGAGCTTAAAAACATACATATATACAAATAAAAATCCCCTACCCTTCCCTCCCACCGAGAGTCGTACAGGATTGTGTTCCATGAACACAACCTTTGCGTATGACTCTCTCCCTTGCACCACCGGATATCCCAGAATGATCCAATTATCCTTAACATTCCTATGTATACCATAGGATCTAACACTCTAAATTCTACCATAAGTAGAATGTCGACTGTGGCTTGGCCACTTACCCGTAAAAAATAAATAAATAAAAATTTAAATGAGATAAACTAAAAATAAAGACCAAAAATAAGCTTCAATTGTCATGCCTTAATCACTTACATTTTATATGAACTTGTAATTTATAGTAATTTATAGTAACCCATGAATAATATGAAGGTATTGAACTGAAGAGAGAGCCTCAATAAATCAGAGAGAGCGGATGAAAAAGAAAAAAAAAAACAAGTAAAAGGAAGAGAACATTAACTTAGATCTTAAAAGAGCATTGCTATGCTTAAACATCTAAAGTATTAATTGGAGAAGTAGTGAAATTATTTCCCATTAATAAAAAACAGTTTTTAAATACGTATATGCAGCATTTCCCCCGACCGGGGTGGGCGATGATCGTTGTGTAGAGTGATCTTTCAGCCGGCCGGCTATGATGGCTCTGTGGTTCTGCATCTAGATAGCTGTTGATTATTCCCCCGAGGGGCTTCTGGTAGAGTGAATGACCACGTATTGCTGATATTCCAGAATGCTCCATATATCAAAGAATGCTTCGATGTTCTAGATTATTCCAATGTCATTTTTACATTGTCTGAATGTTCCAGTATGTTCTGGAGTGTTCCAATCTTAAATCCAATATGTCCGCAATAATATAAACACGTCGGGGAAAGCATTCAAAAACTCTGAGCACGTAGGTCACATACATATATATATGTGTATATACACACTTTCACACGTTTATTTTGAGGGCTAAACAGCTCTCTAAAAGTGTACCAAAAGTTTACCATTGGTAGCTTACTATTCTAGGTGGACATAAGACATATGTACTGTAGTACCAATGCTTAACGGTTCACACACTTGATTTATATTTGATGTTCATGTTTGATTTTTGATTTTTCTTGTACCAACGGTCACACACCTCAGGTAGTATAGAGTAGAGGTAAAGGAAATATGATTCCTCACAGTGATGTGGACATATTTTTCGAGCTCGAAAAGGAAGCTACTTAGTAAGGGTTAAGGGTTGCCCGAGTGGCCAACTCGGGCATGTTAGGGGTAGGGTAATCTCTCTCTGTACTATGGTACCAACCAACTTTATTAGTTTTTATTTTTCTCTTATTTCTATATCGTTACACCATGACATCCGAATCTTTACAATTACAACAGTCTCAGGGAGACAAAACAACTAATGCAAAATGGCAGATACCTTAATTGAATATATTTCATGGAACTGGATATATAGAGGCACCTAAATCCATCAAAGAAAGAATTTTCCTGCTACTCGAGTACATACAAAAGTTACTCCAGAATAGACTACTTCCTGATATCAACAGAACTACTACCTAACATTAGAGGATGTAAACACAACAGCATAGTCATATCAGACCATGCAGCTGTGTCTATGGTATATGTGGAACCAAAACTGATACACAAATCTCATAAATGGAGATTTCAAACAAAATGGATGAAAGATCCAAAAATGTTACCTTTTTTGGGAGAACAAATTGATATATACTTTGAAATTAACACGACTCAAACGTCGGCCACAATTAGATGGGAAGCCTTCAAGGCATATATTAGAGGTCAAATTATAAGCTACACAAGTAGAACGACAAGAGAAAGAACGAAAGAAATTAGAGATCTGGAATCCAAAATCAAAATGTTTGAGAATGAAAGGTTTCAGAAAGGACAGAACGAACATCTCATTTCAAAACAATTATTAATACTTAGAACTCAATACAACGAGATAACATACGATAAAGCTGCTGCAAATGTGATGAGGCTAAAACAGAATTATTACGACCAAGGAGAAAAACCTGGTAGACTCCTTGCATGGCGCATCAAAAAACAACAGACTGAGAGGACAATCACTAACATAGAGAACGGAAATGGAAATAATATAATCGATCCATTAGAGATTAACACAACATTTAGAACCTTTTATGAAAAACTATATAGCTCAGAATATAACATTAGTGAAGATACACAAACTAAATTTCTTGATAACCTTAACATCCCCAAAATCTCTGAAGAAAGAAAGAAAACCCTGGACGAACAATTAAACATAACAGAGATATCAGAGGCCATAGGAGAATTAAAATCTGGAAAAACAGCGGGACCAGACGGCCTCTCAATTGACCTATATAAACATTTTAAAGATAAATTAGTGACCCCCCTTTTTGAAATGTACCTAGAATCCTTTGAAAATGGCTACTTACCCACATCAATGAAAGAGGCCCCGATTATCCTGCTCCCAAAACCAGGCAAAACCAATACTAAATGCGAGAACCTCCGTCCTATAAGTTTGATAAACAACGACACCAAAATCCTTAGTAAAATCTTGGCCAAAAGAATAGAGGACGTGCTCCCAGAGATAGTGGGAGACGATCAAAATGGATTCATAAAAGGGAGACAGGGATTTAACAATGTCAGACGGGTCTTCAATATCCTATACAACCAAAAAGGAGAGAGGGACACATGTCTTCTCTCGCTCGATGCGGAGAAGGCCTTCGATAGGGTGGAATGGGCTTATCTTTTTGATGTTATTGATCAATTTGGATTTGGAAATTACTTTTGTAACTGGATCAAATTACTACACCTAAACTCTGTAGCTGAGGTACTAACAAACGAAGTGACATCTAAACCCTTTAATATCACCAGGGGTTGCCCTCAAGGCTCGCCTTTATCACCGCTTTTGTTCATTTTAGCTATCGAACAATTAGCAATAGCAATCAGGGCTAACAGACAGCTACATGGGATTGAAATCGGTAATAACGATCACAGAATAGCCCTTTTTGCGGACGATGTAATTTTGTTCCTAAAAAACCTAGATACATCGATACCCGCACTGCTTGATATAATTGATGAGTTCGGTAGTATCTCCGGATATAAACTAAACGCCTCAAAATCATCACTTATGCTGCTTAATGACAATGAGAGAAAAACCGCTGACCAACAAGAATTCCCTTTCAAGCTCTCGAACAGCTTCACTTATTTGGGCATCAAAATAATAGCCCAAATAGAAAATATAGCATCAATAAACTATGAACCTATGATAGACTCTGTATTCAAATCCATAGAGATATGGATGTTCTTGCCCATCTCTGTGATAGGGAGAACATACTACCAAAGTTCCTATACTTATTTCAAAATATCCCTCTGGCACCACCGGTAGGAATGTTCGGAAAGATTGCGTCTCTCATCTCAAAATTTATATGGCGTAAGAAATGTCCTAGAGTCCGCCTATCTCTGTTGTACCTTCCATTCGATGCAGGGGGGTTGACCTGTCCTAACCTTCATTGGTATTACCTGGCTGCACAATTGAGAACTGTAATGTTTTATTTTTCTAAGGAAGATCCACCATCATGGATGGGAGTGGAAGCATACCCAATGCAACTACCACTACATTTATACATGTATTCAGCTGAGCCAAAATATTTAAGAAAACATACTACACACCCCATAGTGCTCAACATGATTAATGTATGGTATGAGGTAAAGAAATGTATGAAAATAAACCACTCCATGTCGCAATTCAGCCCAATATGGGGAAACGTCTCATTTAAACCAGGCAAACTGGATGCCGGATTCAAACTATGGACAAAAGAAGGAATAAGTAAAATATCTGACCTTTACAAAGATGGGGTCTTGATGCCTTTTGAGGAACTATCAATAAAATACAGCATCCCAAGGAAGCATTTTTTTAAATACTTGCAACTGAGAAGTTTCATTTCCTCTCTGCAAAACCAATCACTGGCAATTCCTACACTTTCATCTTTAGAAAAAATTATCATCAAGAACTGCAATAGCAAAGGCCTGTTATCAATGTTCTATAACTGGCTTGTATCTGGTTCAGACGAGACGTCATTATCTAGATTGGAGTCATGGAGGCTGGACTTGGGAGAGGAGATCTCAAACGAGGACTGGAACAGAGCATGCGAGGAGGCTCAGACACAAACAGCCAACACTAGCTTAAAACTACTTCAATGCAAATGGCTGATGCAGACTTATATAACCCCTGTCAAACTGAATAAATACAACAGCAACACACCAGATAGGTGCTTTAAATGTACAGAGGATCGCAGAACTTTTATACATTGTATTTGGGAATGTGACAAAATCAAGAAGTTCTGGGGGGAGGTGGTGAATAAAATCAAAGATATCCTGTCAGTGAATATCCCACTAGACTCCAAAATGATATTGTTACATTTATATCCAATAAATCTGAACCTGAGAACCAAACAATTTAAATTTATTGATTTAGCTATAATACAGGCAAAAAGAACAATAGCTTTCAATTGGAAGAAAATAGACGCACCCACAATCGGTGCTTGGATTAAGAACATGGCACAATGCATGTCTATGGAGAGAATAACATATATCCTCAGGAACAATATAGAGGTTTACGAGGATATATGGAAACCATTTAATGAATATCTGAGAAGGGAAGATATAGGAGGGCTGCTATAGGATGAGTCCCCCCGCTTTCTCCCGCGGTCAGCCGTGGCCCGGACCCCGGGAGAGAGCGGAGGCACGTCAGTGAAGGTGTTATAAAGATGTAATTTATTTTTATTTTTTATTTACATTTAATTTTCTTCTTTTCAATTATTTTTATTTATGTACGAGTTATTCTAATGGAGGTACCAATGAATGTACGTACTATTTCTGTATGACAACAGTAAAAACAAACTCAAAGATGCTAAGAGAGAGAAAAGGGGAGGGGGGAGGGGGTATGTGGGTATACATATAATCTTGTGGAGAAAAGGAATTAAGAATAACTGATGACAATGAAAACCTGAAATGTGTACTGTAAAACCCAATAAAAATATTGTACAAAAAAAAGGGGGGGGAAAATAGTCACAGATATCGCAGAATGTCTTATTTAATAATACAACGTTTCTGAATGGAGTTTGGATTAAACCAAGTTGTATGCAGTGATGAACGGTCTTAGCTTGCTAACGTGAAGATAGCAGGAGCCGTCTGCCAACACAGATGTTTCATGTTTCAACAAATGTATTTCACAAAATGGATTACCATCCAAACGTTATTGAAGACTCCTGTGACCAGTAAATAGGTAACGTACCGGTACGTACGTCTAACTTTTCATAAAAAAAATTTAGTGCAGCAATATGCACAAATGTTCTATGTTATATGCGTAAATGTGTGCCTAAAGTCAAGACTCGACAGTGTGAGCGTTTCACTCGCATTTGTGACTAAATTAGCTAACCGGAATTATATAATTATAATAATCTTTTCAACACATCAATATTAGTAGACTATAATAATCGATTATGTTCTGTCACTGCATCGATGCAGAATCGTCCACGTCTGCATCGCGATGCATCTTAGAATCGAGACATTTCCACACCCCTACAGTTTAGTCAGTAATTTAGCAGTGAAAATTCAAAGAGGTAGGGGTCAGGTCTTGTTCGAGTGAACCAACTTCTCTAAAAAAGGCTTCCACTCACCGATGGGTGACGGTCTTGAGCAGGCTCCAGAACACCGGCTGAGGGAGCGGCCCCCGGGCCCCCTTCCTGCCGCGGCCCCCGGCCTCGGAGCGGACGTACTTGCCCTTGATGCCGTGGATGAAGATGGCTTCCAGGGCGGCGCAGAGCACGTTGGCATCTCCGTCCTCACTGGTCACCACGGTGTCCGACGTCACGTAGCGTTTCTGCAGGGCCTTGAGCGACAGCGCCAACTTCTCTTTGATCCGCTGTGTGGTGGTCGAGCGACAACGTGTCAGAATTACAATCACCTTCATTCACCAATTACATTGACGTTACATGAGGAATGTGAGTTGGTATATATCACATGACCAGGGACCGAAACTAAAGCCTGCCGCCCGCCAGGGGCGCTCAGTTTTTACCTTTGGCGCTTGACACTTAGAGGGCTGCCCGCCGTGTGGCGTGTAATCAATCAAGTTCATAACGATACTCTTATTTTGAAAATCTGTGCGGGTCTCATTTCCGCCCCAAGCGCATCTCCAGTCATAATATCGATGGCTCCGGCAGTTAGCAACATTAGGCTCGTATGATACTCTTATTTTGAAAGAAACCGTGGCAACGAGTCATATCCGCCCAGCCCTGCAGCGGGATACTATTGGCTAAGGGTTTCTGCTCGCAGTGCTCGTGTCAACACAGGCAGTCTGCTCTAGTCTAGAAGAGCGGACCTCCATGAGCTACCGTTACTGTTTAAACAATGACCCAGTCAACTATTCACTTTTAGTTTAATACATGACGAGGCATTGTCTAACGGTATCTAGCTGGCTAGCTACTGATAGCTGCTGATATCAACAAATGCTCCAGCAATAGTCGACTCGAGTGCATAATACCTCCGTTCCCTCGTTAGCTAGCTCACGTTAGCTAGCTCACGTTAGATCTATCTGTCCCAGTAAACTAAATTGTCTTAACGTTATCTACCGGACTAGGAGTAGCTACAGATAGCTCCTGATATCAATGTCTTATAACATTGATTGAATGCGTATTCTAGCTGAGGGCATGTTGAATGTGATTTGACAAAAGAACCGTAACGTTATACCAATAGGGTCCAGCTGCATCGCCGGAGAATCCTTGCATGCTGAATGTAGGGTCTAGCTGAATATAGGGTCTAGCTGCAGGGCCGGAGAATCCTTGCTGGAGCTGGAGGCTACTCAAGTATACACACAGACAGTGGAGCTGTTTGCAGATAGCGAGCATTTTGACTTATTGCGTGGTGGCGATGTCTCGCAGATAATACAACTACAAGTATGATTATATAATATATATTTTATTTAAAAAAAAATGTATATAAAATATATATAAATTTTTTTTTAATCAAAAATTTGGCAGGTAAGAAATATGCTTGGCGGGTAGATTCTTCCCATCTACCCGCCACTGGCCGGTGAGTCAAAAAGTTTATTTCGCTCCCTGCACATGACCATTACATCCAACAACCATTCAATTCTAATTATTTAGACAAACTAAGATTCAGTGCATCATCGCAATACTTTGACACAATGGGAAAAAAAGTTAGTTTTTTCCCCTGCTTCATTTAGCTTGAAACATCATGACCTAGGCTCAGATAATAAAAAATAAAAGAAAGAGAGAGAGAGAGAGAGAGAGAGAGAGAGAGAGAGAGAGAGAGAGAGGTCATTGGCCATGTGGCTATGAATTATATACATGATGACACAGACAAGTCAAGTCACATGCTCTCAGCTGACACTGGCAGATAGAGAACATGGAACAAGCTAGCCTAAATTGTGCAATATGTTATAGGCAGGTTACTCATCAACACTTCTCATGTTACCGCTGTGTACTGGATAGCAGGCCCTGTACCAACTGGCTACCATGCTGGTCAACAGTTTGCTTGGCAGGTCTTCCTAGAAGGCCGGTTCCAGTCTGGTTCCCAGCTAGACATGAGACTGACTCATACACATCAACGCTAGAACCTAGAACGTAATACTAATAAAAATAAAATACTTTTATATGGTGCTTTTGTACTGTACATTTGACTGTATATTTCTGGCTGGATAGTTGTATATTTAAGATTTTAGAATGTATATACAGTACATACCAGAATGTATATCCCGGACTGTATTTTATTCTTAATATTATTATATTCTTATTTTAGTCCCATTGACTACCTAAATCTGTATTCATGGGCGGCGGGTGTATAACGTTATACCAATAGGGTCCAGCTGCATCGCCGGAGAATCCTTGCATGCTGAATGTAGGGTCTAGCTGAATATAGGGTCTAGCTGCAGGGCCGGAGAATCCTTGCTGGAGCTGGAGGCTACTCAAGTATACACACAGACAGTGGAGCTGTTTGCAGATAGCGAGCATTTTGACTTATTGCGTGGTGGCGATGTCTCGCAGATAATACAACTACAAGTATGATTATATAATATATATTTTATTTAAAAAAAAATGTATATAAAATATATATAAATTTTTTTTTAATCAAAAAAATTTGGCAGGTAAGAAATATGCTTGGCGGGTAGATTCTTCCCATCTACCCGCCACTGGCCGGTGAGTCAAAAAGTTTATTTCGCTCCCTGCACATGACCATTACATCCAACAACCATTCAATTCTAATTATTTAGACAAACTAAGATTCAGTGCATCATCGCAATACTTTGACACAATGGGAAAAAAAGTTAGTTTTTTCCCCTGCTTCATTTAGCTTGAAACATCATGACCTAGGCTCAGATAATAAAAAATAAAAGAAGAGAGAGAGAGAGAGAGAGAGAGAGAGAGAGAGAGAGAGAGAGAGAGAGAGAGAGAGAGAGAGAGAGAGAGAGAGAGAGAGAGAGAGGTCATTGGCCATGTGGCTATGAATTATATACATGATGACACAGACAAGTCAAGTCACATGCTCTCAGCTGACACTGGCAGATAGAGAACATGGAACAAGCTAGCCTAAATTGTGCAATATGTTATAGGCAGGTTACTCATCAACACTTCTCATGTTACCGCTGTGTACTGGATAGCAGGCCCTGTACCAACTGGCTACCATGCTGGTCAACAGTTTGCTTGGCAGGTCTTCCTAGAAGGCCGGTTCCAGTCTGGTTCCCAGCTAGACATGAGACTGACTCATACACATCAACGCTAGAACCTAGAACGTAATACTAATAAAAATAAAATACTTTTATATGGTGCTTTTGTACTGTACATTTGACTGTATATTTCTGGCTGGATAGTTGTATATTTAAGATTTTAGAATGTATATACAGTACATACCAGAATGTATATCCCGGACTGTATTTTATTCTTAATATTATTATATTCTTATTTTAGTCCCATTGACTACCTAAATCTGTATTCATGGGCGGCGGGTGTATAAGGCTGGGGCAGGCTGTGCCTTCCCAGACCAGTCGACACATTCTTTTTATTTATTAAAAAAAAAAAAAAAAAAAAAAGGGGGGTTTTTAGCCTTTATTTTTTCCCCTGTGTGTGTGTGGGGGGGCTGGGGTCCGTCAATGGATAGGTGTGGTGACACTTAACATTCCAGACGGCCTGAATACACTGAAGACTGGCAGGCAGGAGCCCCCACCCACCCCCACTTCAAAACATGGTTAAAAAAGAACTTGTCAACAACATCCCTGCAGAACTCTAACACCATATGCTTGCCTGTACCTAATATGTAGAATTATTGTTTGTTTGTACATTGTCTGTACATGTCTGATGTAAATATTTAGCATTTATATATAAATAATATTGGGCATACTGCAGAATTAGGCAGCCTGTCTGTGTGTGTGTGGGGGGGGGGGGTCGCCCCGACGGAGGTGTCAATGGGTAGCTGCTGCTGATGCATAATGAATGAATGGTGAGTTGTTTAAAATGACAACATACATGTGTTAATTATTTGATTTGATTGATCCGAGAGACCGAGAGAGATTGCTCCAGAGCATCTCAGAGCATTACATTTTCAACTCGACCTATTAACGTGAACTGCGAACCACAAGGCACCAGCGCCAGCGGCCGCCGCTGTTGAAATTTATATAATATATATGCGCAGGCTGCTGGCTAGTGTGTGTCTTGTGCTGCAGCCGGCTCGCTGGCCGAGGTGTCAATCTGTGGCAGCGTTTAACATTCCAGGTATACAGGCAGTAACCAATCACGCATAGGCTCAGGTTAAATAATGTGGCCAATCACATCATTCACATGATCATCCTGAATCTGATCCCGCAGGCAGAGTAAAGCAAACATCTGTGTTCTGAATTTCAGCCCGCCGATCGCTTTGTAGAGAAGCGAGGAGGCATAACTAGCGATCACCTGAGGCTGTATGTTGTTTTATCTTGGCAAACAAGGGCTTGCTCTAAGAGGACATGATGAGAGTCCGAGTTCATCAAATCGTGGACACTTTTTAGAGCTACTGTATGTACATTGTTTTCAAAGCATGATGAGATCTAAATTACGAAAAACTTTCACTTCATTGCAACTTGTGATTCAATTCTCACCAAGACGAAACGTCGCATTTATCTGCATTAAGGTAAGACAATGGTTCATATATTATTGGATGCCTTCATTTGAACACTTAATTTGCACTATATATAAATGAGTGGGGCTCGCTGTAGTATAGCCTAGTAGTGTGTGTGTATATGAAATCAGAACCTGGACAGTTTGCGTGAAACCAAAAATAAAAGGTCAAATCTACCTAGAACATAAGCCCATCCGCCGCCTATGTCTGTATTGTTGTTCAATGTGAGCGATCTATAGTGCCGAATTTCCCTCTGGATTAATAAAGGATTTCTATTATATTCGATTCTATTCTTTTCCAAACAGTCAAAGCTTTACACTGTAGAGTAGAAATGTCCTCCTCCATCACCAATGTAGTGTAGCAGGCGCAAGGCTGAGCCCGAACGTTCGAACGTTCGTTCGTTAAGCTGACATTCGGACTTTAATTAATGGGTTCGAACGTTCGGTGAAAAAAAATAAAGCAGGCGCAACGACGGTGAGGCGATGTGAAGCGGCGCGTCCCCCGAGTGAGATCGCTCGGCTCAACCAGTATGGTATCTGCCGGGCTGTTGCTGGATACTCAACCAGAGCTCTTGTCTCAACCAATGCAATAGAACAATTTTGATTGAATGACAGGCGATTCTGCCAATTACGTCACACCGCTTGCACCCGCCTCTGCTGTTACCACCAATCGGTAAGCGTTTATTATTTTTTTTACTTCCGGCAATGCCGCCATTGATCTGCTTGAGAGAAGCATTAACGTAGCGTTAGCTCCCCGCCGAGGAAGTAAAAGTCGTAACAACTTTCCATAGGTCAACCTGCGGAAGGATCATTAATGAATAGTATTGAATACCAGCCTTTTTCGGCCACGGAGCGCGAGCTTCATGGCGGGAGGTGGTTGCGTTGGAAACACTGGGCGTGTTGGGAGCCCGGCGGGACCCCCGCGCCGGTGTCTCTCTGTCTCTCTGCCGTCCCCCGTTCCGAGGTGACGGTGGAAGGAGCTGAGGCGCGCGCCTCTCTCCTTCCCGTCGACCAAGAGTGAATACCTGTTATTGAACGTGTAACACTAACTATATAACGTGAATGCCACAAAACGAATGCATTTGTTTATCTAGCCCCTTACGTGACTGCGGTGTGCAAGGGCTATTGTTTATCATAAGTAGGAACTTTATGCAGTACTCAGTAGCTTGTTTATTTTCTTCTGAGTGCTTTGTTTAATTACATGTTTACATGAACAGCCACCACGTAAACAACATGTTTTTTCACCAATAGATTATGCAATGCCGCCCTCCGTAGGATCTATAATAATAATAATAATAAAAAAAAAATTATATAAAAAAAAAAGGTAATAAAAAAAATCTGGGTTCTTTAACAAAAACAGCAAGTTAATCACAACTAATTTTCTGATACATCAGTGTAGGCCAGGCCAGTGGTCTCCAACCAGTAGCTCACAAGCTGCCAGAAGCTCCCCGCCTGCTTCTCAGTAGCTCACGATTTGTAATTTGTCAATTTTACCATCTCAAAATACCCATTTTACTACTATCCAACCAGGAGTGCTCATTAGGTATTCCTCTCATTCCATAATTGAGCACTTCAAACTAGTCACACAACTGGTAGCAAAGATAAGACATGAATATGCCATACTACAGTCTGCTGAAATCTAAAAATGTATGATTAGATTATATAGTTAGCCAATTAAAAAGGAGAATACAATGAGTTGCTCACATGACTTTATTTTCTTTTTTATAAGTAGCTCTTGTTGACCCCTGGTTGAGGCCATGTGAAACAAGACGAGGCAAGCCTAGTTAAGCAGGGCCCAGACGCATGCCGGTGAGGATTTATGTTTGTTGAATTATGATTCATGTAAACAACTGTATCCGGGTATCTACATGTACCAGGATGTTAAATGTAAGACTTTTTAAGACGTTTAATGCCACCGTTATTCTAAAAATCACATGTTTATATATAAACCTCAGTAAATGCTTATTGTTGGTTCAATGTTATCAGTAAGGCTAAATGACAATTACTGGTTGAGTTGAACATTTGTCCAAATATGTTTATTAATGTGAAAAGATATTTAATGATATGAATCACTACAACAGTCTTAACCTTGTGCCACCTGCCAAGGGCTCATAAGACTGCTGTGGCTTCTGCAGAAGGGCTGGCCATGTTGAAGCTATATCATGGTCGAATTATATGCTAAAAGTCCTTTAGACCCCAGCTGTATTACTAAGGTGTTTCTCCGTTTCATAGTTTATACATGCCTTTTAAATAAATACAGGGCTGTACAGTCGCACGTGCTAAGAAATAATCTGCGATTCATTACTTTACTGCAGTAGTGTGTGCAGTGAGTGTGTGAGGAAAAGAAAATGCATTGTGTGTGTAAAGTTTGTGTGAAGTGAATCAATCCGCTAGGGCTGGGCGATATAACGATAACGATAAATATCGCGATATATTTTAATAATCGATATCGAATATCGAAATAAAAAAAATCGAAAAATCGTTTTTGTGACCTGCAACAGGGCAGTTTTAAAACCAGAGACAGTAGACAGACTTGTCTTTCTTGCCTGCAACTTAAAGTAATGGCTTTGCTTGTCCAAATGACAATACTGACCAAATTGAGATTTATTTTTCTCTTGTCCATTTATTTTGTTTGCTTTCTAATTTAAAATACAGTTTGAAACCGTCTGTACACAGTAGGCTATGTGTGCTAGCAGAACTAGACTCCAGTTACGAGTCACGGTGCACATGTGCGGTGGTTTGTCCACCAAAAAAGCGCCAAAAGATCAAAAATAAACTAGCAGAGCCAGAACTGTTCAACTCCCCTGGAGCCACAGCCAGCAGAGAAGCCGGTTTACTTTCGCTTTTAAACCAGCTGCAGCCTGAGAACTGGAGTGTGAGGGGATGTAACACTAAAGATGGCGGCAATGACAAAGAATAGCTGCAAAATAAACATACATCTGTTGTTAAAAAAAATAAAAATAAAATTTAATACTTATAACAATTCGATGATTATCGATATCGAGAAATATGATAACATTATCATATCGTTATCGCAATATGATTTTTTTCCATATCGCCCAGCCCTACAATCCGCCATACATCCCAACACCAAATCACAGAATTCCTAGCGAAAAATCTAATTTTCCTCTGAGAGTCGAGGGAGCGATCTATCCAGGACGCGTGAATATTAAAGGAAACCAACTTGTGTTCGGCTTTTCTCTTATTGGCCGCGACCCCCCCGCCCCCACGCGCAAGCAAGCGGCAGCCCCTCCCACGTCCCAAATGAAACCCAAGGAGCTAGCGGCAGCGCGGGCAACCAACTTGTGTACCACTACCAACCAACTTAAGCTGCTGTACCAACCAACTTGTGTTCAGCTGCGGTAGCAGTGGAGCGCTGCTGACTGATTATTATGTTTCGCGTTTTTAACAACCAACTACCAGATTCACTCGTCACTGTACATCACCTCTGAAGTATAAACAAAGCCCATACAGTTATGAAATGCGCTGAACTAGAAAGCGTAACGTTATTATGTTTCGCGTTTTTAACAACCAACTACCAGATTCACTCGTCACTGTACATCACTTCAGCTCCAGCAGCAGCAGCGGCCGCGCTCCGTTGAAGCCCTTCAATGACAGAGCTCTCATATTTTGCGAATGCATAAACTATATCTTAAATTATGGCTATGTGTCTAATATAGCTGTCGCTTATCAATGACTTCGCGACAGCCATATTAAACACTCACTGTACATCAGTGTGGAGGCTGCTGAAGCCGTGAAGCGCCAGCGGGGCGACGCGGTGGTTTTTCCCCGGCTTCCGTGTGCCGCCCGCGGCTTGATCCAGCTTCAGCAGCAGCAGCGGCGGTGCTCTGTTGTAGGAAGCCCTTCGCTGACAGCGCTCTCATATTTTGCGAATGCATAAACTATATCTTAAATTATGGCTATGTGTCTAATATGGCTGTCGCTTATCAATGACTTCGCGACAGCCATATTAGACACATCGCCATAATTTAAGATATAGTTTATGCATTCGCAAATATGAGAGCTCTGTCATTGAAGTGGGTGGTGGCAGCATTACTAACAGTAGCGATTTTTATTGTGCTGTCATGACCAAACATAATCCCAACATAGATAGGAGGTGTACTGTATGTCAAATGTCGGTCATGTGGTGGAAGAGTTTAGTACAGTCACACAACAGAACACCAGTGTTTCTAGTAGATATGTTTATTAATATAAATAAACACCTCTGTCTGAACTGGTTCGACCAGCGCTTCTGCCGCGTCTCTCAGCAGAAAAGGGCGTGTGCTAGGGCGGTCACGTGGCCAATCAGAGAAACGCTGAACACAAGTTGGTTGCCTTTAATATTCACGCATCCAGGACACTGAGATGACGACGAAATGAAGAGGTGTTTTCAAGTCTTAAATCTAAATAAAGAAATGCGCCCGCAAGGAGAAACCAGATTTACAGGTACAATCTAGAGTGGAAAGGGCTTCCCTTGGCTAATGACGAGGAAAAGATGTTCTGGTGCTGGAGGCTCCAGAAAAGACAAGATAATAGATTCCTTTATTGATCCCTTGGGGGAAATTGAGGCTTCATAGCAGCATGGGGGATGGTGGGGGGGTCACAGGTATGGGCAGGGTAATAGTAGAAACTAAAGACATAAATATAAGGCAATAGAATTGGATCTGAATGAGAAAAATAAATGGTGTAAACAAAAGGTGCAGATGAGAATAGATCATCCCCATGTAGTGAGCAACAAGATCCTAAAGAGGGAAGCCTTCCTCCTGAACAAGGTGGCTCCTGCACTCTGATGTGCTCCATGACACTGCTTTCTGTAAAGTGAAAATGGAAACGAACACGGCCTATTGCATCTAGGGCTGGGCGATATAACGATAATTATCGCAATATATTTTAATAATCGATATAGGAAAAAAAAAATCAATAAAATCGAATATATATTTTTTTTGACCTGCAACAGGGCAGTTTTAAAACCAGAGACAGTGGACAGACTTGTCTTTCTTGCCTGCAACTTAAAGTAATGGCTTTGCTTGTCCAAATGACAATACTGACCAAATTGAGATTTCTTTTTCTCTCAAAAGATAGAAAAGAAACTAGCAGAGCCAGAACTGTTCAACTCCCCTGGAGCCACAGCCAGCAGAGAAGCCGGTTTACTTTCGCTTTCAAACCAGCTGCAGCCTGAGAACTGGAGTGTGAGGGGATGTAACACTAAAGACACTAATTTTGTATTTCTTTTTTGTATATATACTTATAATAACAATATCGAATATCGAGTGATATGATATTGTTATCGATATCGATATCGTTATCGCGATATCATTTTTGGTCATATCGCCCAGCCCTAATTGCATCGCAGAACTTCCTTTCACTTTCAGTTTAAGCTGCTAATTTTGCTCAGCAAGAAGAACGGAAAGGATATTAGTCCATCTTAGGGCTGGGCGATATGGAAAAAAATCATATCGCGATAACGATATGATAATTTTATTTTATTTCTCGATATCGATAATTATCGAATTGTTATAAGTATAAAATTTTTTTTTTTTTTTTTTTTTTTTTTAACAACAGATGTATGTTTATTTTGCAGCAATTCTTTGTCATTGCCGCCATCTTTAGTGTTACATCCCCTCACACTCCAGTTCTCAGGCTGCAGCTGGTTTAAAAGCTAAAGTAAACCGGCTTCTCTGCTGGCTGTGGCTCCAGAGGAGTTGAACAGTTCTGGCTCTGCTAGTTTATTTTCGATCTTTTGGCGCTTTTTTGGTGGACAAACCACCGCACATGTGCACTGTGACTCGTGACTGGAGTCTAGTTCTGCTAGCACACATAGCCTACTGTGTACAGACGGTTTCAAAATGTATTTTAAATTAGAAAGCAAACAAAATAAATGGACAAGAGAAAAAGAAATCTGAATTTGGTCAGTATTGTCATTTGGACAAGCAAAGCCATTACTTTAAGTTGCAGGCAAGAAAGACAAGTCTGTCCACTGTCTCTGGTTTTAAAACTGCCCTGTTGCAGGTAAAAAAAAAAAAAAAAAACGATTTTTCGATTTTTTTTTTATTTCGATATTCGATATCGATTATTAAAATATATCGCGATATTTATCGTTATCGTTATATCGCCCAGCCCTAGTCCATCTTATGACAACCACGTCTGATGTGGAGAGACGATAAGAGACCATGGCCGATGAAATGAAGTCGGACCTGGCGGAGGAAACTGGAGGAAGCTGCTGCCTTTCAGTGATGACTGACGGGGACACAGACGCTTCTAACTAAGAATGTGAAATGGCCTACAGTACGTTCTAATCATTATGAATGGAAAGACAACCAACAAGCTGGTCAGGCAACAGGAACAAGAGCACAGCCATGCACTAGCTGAGTAGCCCACTATTAGGATGTTAAATACTTAAAATACTGCCCACTTAAATGTTCCTTCGGGGAAAGTATCAATCTACGTATCTAATAACGGGACAATATGCAAATAAGTTGTGCAGAGTTCCTTGTACTTCTGATTAATGCAATGGTGTGTGTGTGCGTGTGTGTTGTGTGGTGTGTGTGTGTGTGATGATCTCATTCGAGGAGTACCACCAACGTGGCTTTTGAGCAGCTGGGACAGGAGACGAGATGGATGAACAAGGCTTCGGAGCAGATGGAGCTGTGGTGAATATGGGACATCGTAGAGGCGTCACTGACTAATAGATCAACTTAGTAGCCGATGCTAGATATTCCTGGTTTGATGTCTGAAGAATCCTGGTAATTACAAGGCGCAACTGAAATGTAGTCAACAAACAACTAGCTTACTTGTTTGAAATGTAGTCAACAAATGACTATGTAATAAGGACTTCAGGAATAACTTACCATTTTGATATCAGATTGCCATCATACAGCTCAAGTACAGTACAACGAAAGGAAGTTGGCATCCAACCAGAGTGCAAATGTAACAGTTAAGTGCAATACTAATATACAATGTACAAGTGATTAAACTGGAGTATATAAACATTTGTAATAGTGCTAATCAGATGTACTGTATGTACAGTGTTACAGTATTATTATGTACAGTGATACAGGTATAAAGACACTATGGTAGTAAGTCATACTGGCCAGCGGCCGGTATAACTAGTAGGGAATAGGGATGTGATAACATGTTGACTAAACGACGACTTTCGATGTTCTCCTTGTCTACAGTAATAGTAGTAATCAGATTTGTATTATTTATTTTGTAATGGCCTATTCAAAACATTCTAAAGACGTTTATTGCAAATACTGTTTTCCAAAATAGCCAATTGAAAACATTCAAAATTAAAAAGAAATTAAAACAAATGTTTACTCTTTTCCAAATGGGAGAGTGAGGTCATTTTGTAAACCATTGAAATAACGAGGCGGCAGTTTAGACTCATTTTATGGTGCACTGTGGGGATAATAGAATCTGTTGGAATGATGGTGACCTTCAATTTTAGAAGCTATGACATCTAGCTATTCAGCCCTGCGCTGTGTCCACAGCCCTGTGACAACTCCTCTCACATGCGTTGTTTCTATGTGCAGTGAAAACTCTGCAAGCAACGGGTCCAATGCGTCTAACATGCCTCGCCATTCCTGTATGCCCACGTCACGGTAAAAACCTTAACTAACGTTAGCTGCTAGCGCTAACTAAGCTAACCCTGAAAACGCTCACAGGCACAGCAAGAAATCAGTTTTAGTTTTCACAGAGTTCCAATAGTGAGGAAAGGGGGGGGGGGGGGCTGAGCCTCTCTCTCTTTTATAGTGTAGCGTTTGGCAAGTAGGCAAACGTTAAACTATAAAAACGAACTGGATAGTTGATGTTAATAAACATTTAACTTCATTAGCTGAAATGTTCCATCAATCATTAAGTCTGCTATAAGGCATTCTTCCTTTCTGTGTGTGTGCACATGCCCGTCCCATCTCAGATTAGGTCAGAGGAGTTGGATAGTATTTACTGAGGATGGCCAGATAATGTTGATATTTAAACTTAACAAATAATACATAATAAATGTATACATGATCATACAACAGTAAAAAAAAATTGTTGTAGGACTGGTTTTAGAGAGGGGGTAGGGAGGGGTTTTAGTTTGTGTGTGATGTGTGATTGAGAAGTTTAGACTTTAGTTTAGTTTTACAACTGAAATTTAAAAGAAATTGTTATTACAGAGATAGCAAAGTACAGAAAAAAGGTATCGATTCAAATGTGAACGGTACCCAACCCTAGTAATCAGAGATTAGTTCAACTAGTTTTAAAATGAGTAAATCCAGATTTCAAGAATCTAGAGATTTATTTGTCACATACATACACAAGACATGTAGTGAAAGTAAGGTGGCCATGCCCGCCTTGATTGTGCAAAAATACAAATAGAATAATAAAATAGACATGATAAAAAGTAATAAGAATAAAATACAATGCTAAGCTTTAGAATTAACTGAATCTATGTTGCACAATTAAAATGTAATCCTTGTTTATTAAATCTTAGTTTAATGATTAAAACAATATCGAACCCATTTTAACCATAGTTTAAAATCAAGATGATATTATTTTCTTAACAAAAAAGCAAGCAATGTTGGGTGTTTAGACCAAACAAACAAAAAAGCCATCAAATTAAATTATAAGGTCAACTGTACTGTTAAAAGAAAAAGAAAATGCTACTTTGTTACAGTTGGTCTGACCGGCTTGTACAGTACGCCTCTAAGACAGTTGGTCTGACCAGCGTGTACAATAAGCCTCTAAGATTCAGCCACTCGATGGAGTTTTGCTGCATATTTGGGAACAAGTTCAATAAAAGTGTGCCTAATCTTTTGCACTGACTGACTGAGCATACAGTAAAGACTGAGCATACAGTAAAACCAATACAACTGCATATCACATACCAACACAACACGAAGTGCCTAATCAAAGACAGCATAAGCCTTATGTTATAACAGACATCATACAAAGAAAGCAAGAGCTATTTAAGACCGCCTGCATTTGGTGACGGATAGACATTCTGTCAAGACCAGAACAACTACTGGCACAAAGTATGTCTTGCCAAGGCCAACACGAAAGCTGGCAAGAGAGCATTCTCTGATCAGGCTCGTCAACGGTGGAATAAACTACCTGAAACCACTAGGGCTATCAATAGTTTTAAGAAATAGCTTAGGTTGATATATGTGTGAGTCAGATGATATAAATGTATAATGAGGATATGGTTCATTGTATGTAGGGTTTTGTGTGTTGTAAGATGTGTGGGGGGGATACAGTAATTGTGTGTTGTAAGATGTATGAGGATACTTGTGTTGTAACTAAGATGTGTGGGGGATACGGTAATTGTGTGTTGTAAGATGTATGAGGATACTTGTGTTGTAAGATGTGTGGGGGATATGGTAATTGTGTGTTGTAACAAGATGTATGGGGCTAATTGTGTGTTGTAAGATGTATGGGGCTAATTATGTGTTGTAAGATGTATGGGGATATGTAAGATGTATGGGGATAATTTTGTGTTGTAAGATGTATGGTGATATGTAAGATGTATGGGGATAATTTTGTGTTAGATGTATGGGGATAATAACTGTGTGTTGTAAGATGTATGTGGATAATTGTGGGTTTTAATTGTTTTACTTGTTCAAATGTTGGTTGTTTTTGTTTGCATACTATTAAAGTGATGTTTTTATGTTGAGGACACTTGGAGGAATAGCCCAGCTGGGCTAAAAGACATACTAATAAAACTAAACTAAATGTAAGTGTAAATGTAAACTAAACTAAACTAGTACCCAAGCAAGAGGCATTTTCAATTTTAAACAACTCCTCCATCTGGCACTAAAATCAGCCCGTGCTGCTTTTACATTAGAGGAAACACTACTTCCACATGAAGAGGAAGGTTATTTTTATGATTGTGACACTGTGGCAATACACAGTGAGATTATGCAGCTACGGGTCCTTTTTCTGATTCAGAGCTGTTGGCACCACGATAAAATCAAAGGTCAAGGGAGAGGTTCCACGTGCTCCAACCAACCCAGGGAATGTAGGCCTGACCGGTGCTCTCAAAGTAGGACAATCTTGAATCAGGGAGAGACTTCAGAGATTTAGTCCAAAGTAGAACACCGAAGCACACAGATATAATGCAATAAACTTTATTTTAGACAAACTTTGACACAAGATGCGTGTTCATCAGACTAGTATAAGCGTTGACTCTGATGAAGACACACCCTACGTCGAAATGTTAGTTTAAATTAAAGTCTATTGCCTAAACCTGTGTGCTCCAGTGTTCTACTTTGGACTACATCTCTGTAGACTCTCCCTGATCAAATAAATGTAATATTTTTTTGACATCACAAGATTTTTTCTTTTCTTATTTCTAAGCTTTAGACAGGCTCCTTCAGTCTTCCCCATTCAGCTGCAGGATATTTCCCCATTTCCTTATATTACACGTATGAATCTCTGGGTGACTTAAACCTAAGAGGCAATGACTATTTTGGGAGGTGATCGTCTTCGGCATGATTTGTTTTGAGTTGTAGTTTGTGAGCAAACGCTGCCTAACCCGTTTACTTCCCAAATTGTGTTGCCCCAAAAGAGGCGCAGCGATCACAAATCAGAAAGAGACGTGGCAATCACAAATCAGAAAGAGACATGGCAATCACAAATCAGAAAGAGACGTGGCGATCACAAATCAGAAAGAGGTGTGGCGATCACAAATCAGAAAGAGGCATGGCGATCACAAATCAGAAAGAGACGTGGCGATCACAAATCAGAAAGAGGCATGGCGATCACAAATCAGAAAGAGGCATGGCAATCACAAATCAGAAAGAGGCGTGGCAATCACAAATCAGAAAGAGACGTGGCGATCACAAATCAGAAAGAGACGTGGCGATCACAAATCAGAAAGAGACGTGGCGATCACAAATCAGAAAGAGACGTGGCAATCACAAATCAGAAAGAGGTGTGGCAATCACAAATCAGAAAGAGGCATGGTGATCACAAATCAGGGTGGATGATGTGATGCTGGTCTGATGTATTCCTAAGGGTTTCCAGATCTGACATTAAAGCGGGGCAACGACCCCCCAAAAGCATTTTACCTGTTTGACATCTTTGGCCTCTGGTAGTGTATCTGGTGTCTGCGTGGCTAGCATGGCGCCTCCAGAGAACGCTTACTCCCACATTGCACGTTGCTGGAACACAAAAACAAAGTGCCTGATGATAATAATCCCTGTAGACGTGCCGGCAATAACAAGCAAACCCTTGTGAAAACGGTCGAGTGTCGTTTCTCCTCAAACCCACTTCCCAGTCTTAATGACATTTGGCATATTTCAGTATGTTGTGCGTTTGTGTGTGTGGACAGCGGACACAGAAATGGTGCAACAAACACATGATGGTTGAGCAAGTGCTTTGTGTTCTTGGTGTTGAATGCTCTGCTAGCTGGTTTACAGGCTTGGACCAACGAGGCCCTTCAACTCATACAGAACTCAGCAGCCTCGACTGATCTCCAATCTATCAAAGTCAACCCAGGTCATCCCACTTCTCAGAGAGCTGCACTCACTGGCTTCCCATTGCTACACTCTGGCTTCCAATTGCTACACTCATGCCGCACTCACCCACACTTATTGCCAAAAGGAAAGGCCACTTTAAATTAGTATAGCAACAGTAACAGTGTATTGCACTACCAAAGCTACCTAGCATGTCCTATATGCTCTGTAAATAACTATGTACAGATACCGAGATGTCACACCATGTTACCTGTTATTGCACAATGTTGTTTTTATTGGATTCTATTATATGTTGTACCACTGTATTGCACATCGTTGCGGGCAAGACCACCCGCATTTCATTGTATACTTGTATGCCGTGACAATTAAAACTCTTGACTCTTGACTTGACTTGATCTTCTGACCGCCTGAGACTGAGACCCACTCCTATTCAGGCTCCTGGAGGGTTCATCAAAGCGAAGCCTGGCTCCACAATGAACCTCCCACCAGTCAGGACAGCTGAAACCCGCCCGATTTTCGCTGTCAAGTAAAAACATACTTCTTCAATTAATATCTGAATTAGTTATATATTATACATATATAAAATGTATAAATGTAAAAATTAGGGCTGTCAAAATGAATGCTTTAACTTGAGATTAATTTAAATTATTTAAAGGGGAACTATTTTACTATTTCTTTCACTATTTGGGCACTTTTACACAATTCCCGTGAGTTTATGGAACACCTCTGTAATTTTTTATTTTTTTTAATTCATTGTTTTGTATTTCTAATCAAGTCCTCAAAAACAGCATTTTTCTACCTGAAGATCTTAAGCCGTTTTGAGCCTGGGCTCCAAGCACAATGGTAAACCTGAACCACCGCCTGAACATTATCATGCAGCGGTGTCTCTCTGATCTATGGAGTGAAAAATCTTCAATCTTAGCGCCGCGGATATAAGAAAGAGGTCTAGCTGAGTCAATGTTGAAAGAAACTGTATTCAAAGAAAGCTATTAAAATAGTCTTTGAATCTAAATATACTTTGTGTTGATTTTACATTAATTCCATGATTTTACTCAAGTAAATAACTGTTACAAGCTTCGGTCTTAAGTAGAAAAATGATATTATTAATCTAGATTAATTACAGAAAATTGTGAGATTAATTAGTTAATATTTTTTTACAGCACTAGTAAAAAATGTATGTGTTCTGCTGCCAATGCATTGTCTTCCCTACCAGTACCACCAGCACATAGTTTCCATCATTGAATGAATGATGAATTGAAAATGGGGGACCCTGATGTAAACAAGACGAACGTCTTTATCTGGTCTGCATCCCCTTAACATTGTGTGTATTGAGCTGTAGGCCTACTGTATTGTACCCATTCTGCAATCTGTTAATAAAATGTTCAATCAATCACGAGACTGTATTCTGTTACATCTGCAGTATCGTGGTTCCACAGAGCAGCCACTTTGTGAAAACATTTATGAAAACATATGAGCTAAACGACTGTACTGACTGCTGGGAAGTTAGCCACACATGGTGGAGAAATAACTCCCTGAATCAAACGTCCAAACATTCAAGATCATGAAAGCAAAACACAAGGCGTCCACAGACTTTGATAAATTGCTCCAAATAGCCGAAAATAGTTGAAACTCGTGACACTTGTAGCAAACATTACCAGCTAGCTTAACAGTGAGAATTAGGCTACGGTTAGACTGAATCGTTTTTCTGTAATCTATCATTAATCCTCCTTGCAGGTTAGGTGAGTGCAAGGCTGGCTAGCTAATGTAGCTATGGAGAATTTAGCAACTATAGCTAGCGAGCTAATAAGCTAGGCGTGTGGGATAGCGTTGGATGATCTGAGGAAATCAAAGCACCAAACTGGAAATGGAAAACAGACTGCCTAAATTAAGTCGCATAACATTAACGTTAGGTGATAGGAACACTGTGTCTACCAGGCATTCGGTAGTTGAAACATTACAGTATTTGCAGTGCCATGGTTTATGTTCGAAATACTGTACAATCCAAACGTCGGCTAACTACATTAGGCTAACGTTAGCATATTTGCTATTGTTAACTAGCTTACTCACCAAGTTGGGCAGGCTAACTTGCCATTATGGTCCAAAAGCAGGCACTGTGGCTTCTGTCACTCTTTTGTAAACTCAAGAAATTATTCTATAATAGTCGCTCTATCCGTACGAGCGTTTCCCATCACAATTTCTCGAGCAAAGTGTTAAAGAAAACACAATTTTGTGATGTGTGTTTACTTGAGTGGGAACAAGTGAGAAGTGCCAGCTGAGGACTGGTGCATCATGGGACACAGTGTGATGTTGTCCGCGTTATTTTTTTCCGTAGCCGCATTTCTGGCAAGACGCTCTCTGATTGGCCGACGCCTGTTTCTACACTGGTTAAGCTTGGGCACTCTTTCGAAGTTGGTTAAGGTTAGAGTTTGTCTTAGAGCGTGACGGCAAGTTCTTTCGACTGTTAAGCTTAGGCACTCTTTCGAAGTTGGTTAAGGTTAGAGTTTGTCTTAGAGCATGGCGATAGAACGCCAGGTAGTTTGCAGGCTGATTTTTTTTTAGTAGTTTGCAGTTTGGTTTTGATAGTTTATCAGTGAGCTGGATACAATCCTACCTGGAGGGGAGAGAACAGATGGTGGAGGTAAACGGTACCCTATCCCCCCCCCCTCACAGTGAACTGTGGTGTTCCACAAGGAAGCATACTAGGACCACTACTGTTCCTAATTTATGCAAATGACATGTCGTCAGCTTGTGACTGCAACTTGTTCCTGTTTGCGGACGACTCAGCCCTGCTGGTCTCTGACAAGAACAAGTTACAGGTTGAAAAAACACTCAGCTCGGAACTAGGCAAAATCTGCATATGGCTCGCCGACAACAAACTATCATTACACATGGGCAAAACAGAGTCCATTCTCTTCGGTTCAAATAACAAACTCAGCAAGACCGATGGCTTCTCAGTTACAGTGGGTGACAATACTGTCACAAGGAAAGATGAAATTACCTACCTGGGTTCCATCCTAGAGGCTAATCTTTCCTGTGACAAAATGGCATCCAATGTAATAAAAAAAGTCAATCAACGAACTCGATTCTTGTACCGGATCTCCTCTCTGGTAAACAAGAATATGGCTTTGTCAGTATTCCAATGTACCCAACCCCCCCCCCCCCCCCCCCACCTCCAATGTACAGCCCCACCCAACCCCACCCCACCTACCCAACCTCCTCCAATGTACAGTTTCTATGTCAAATGTATGTCAGTATTCCAATGTACAGTGTGTGTGTCCCCTACCCAACCCCCCCCCACCTCCAATGTACAGCCCCACCCCACCTACCCAACCTCCTCCAATGCACAGTTTCTATGTCAAATGTATATACACTCTTTTTCTGGATTTTTTTAGTATCACAAACAGTACTGTATTTGAAAATCTGGTATGTCATAAATGTATAGATGTAGCAGTACTGTCTATCTGTATGTCGTGTGTGTCATATGATGAATTGAAAATGGGGGACCCTGATGGAAACAAGACGAAAGTCTTTCTCAGGTCTGCATCCTCTTAACAATTGTATGTATTGAGCTGTACTGTACTGTACTGTACCCATTCTGCAATCTGTTAATAAACGTTTCAATCAATCAATCAATCAAAGGCTGTTCGACGCGAAAATGGGCAAAGACACAGCTGACACAGTGACAAAATGGCATCCAATGTAATAAAAAAAGTCAACCAACGAACTCGATTCTTGTACCGGATCTCCTCTCTGGTAAACAAGAATACCCTGAAGACTCTGGCAGGAGCACTCATTCAGGGGTACTACGACTATGCTTGCAAGTTGCACCTCATGGTACCAAAGCACCTCAAAGGCGCTAAAAACAAAATTACAAACATCTCAAAACAAACTGGTCAGACTACTGCTTGACCTTACTCCTAGAACCCACCTCACCCCTGCCTACTTTGACAACCTAGGATGGCTTAGAGTAGACGACAGAGTACAGCAACTTGCAATGGGCCTGGTCTACAAGATACACTACACGACCAAGGTACCCATGTACATGTCAAAATACTTCCCAAAGGTCAGTGAATACCACGATCACAACACCAGAGGGAGCTCCACAAATCATGTTAAACCCAGATTCAGCTCAAATAAGGGACTAAACACATTTCGCAATTATGCCACATCAATGTGGAACGCCCTACCCTAAGCTGTAAAGGAATGTGGATCACTACCCACTTTCAAAACCTCTCTCAAGGGACACCTACGGGAGACTGCAATTCAACACTGGCCCCTGTAAATATCCTAACCCAACCCCCTCCAATGTACAGTCATTTACCTAGTATGGTTTTGTCAATAGTCCAATGTACAATTTTGTTTGTTTGTACAGTGTCTCCTCCCCCCCCCTCAATGTACAGTTTTGCTTGTTTATACTATGTGCCCCCCCCCCAACCACCTCCAATGTAAATTACCCAGTATGGTTGTCAATATCCCAATGTACCCAACCCCCCCCCCACCCAACCTCCTCCAATGTACAGTTTCTACGTCAAATGTATATACTCCCTTTTCTTGACTCCTTCTGTATCACAAACAGTACTGTATTTGCAAATCTGGTATGTCATAAATGTATAGATGTAGCAGTACTGACTATCTGTATGTCATGTACATAGGCGGCGCGTGGGCTTTAGGTCACGGAAGGCTGTAAAGGGAACGCCCCCCGCGCGCAGTGCGAACAATTTGACCTTTTATTTTTGGTTGCACGCAAACTGTCCAGGTTCTGATTTCATATACACACACACACTACTAGGCTATACTACAGCGAGCCCCACTCATTTATATATAGTGCAAATTAAGTGTTCAAATGAAGGCATCCAATAATATATTAACCATTGTCTTACCTTAATGCAGATAAATGCGACGTTTTGTCTTGGTGAGAAAGACCGTTCACAACTTGAATCACAAGTTGCAATGAAGTGAAAGTTTTTCGTAATTTAGATCTCATCATGCTTTGAAAACAATGTACATACAGTAGCTCTAAAAAGTTTCCACAATTTGATGAACTCGGACTCTCATCATGTCCTCTTAGAGCAAGCCCTTGTTTGCCAAGATAAAACAACATACAGCCTCAGGTGATCGGTAGTTATGCCCAGGGCCAGCCCGGTGCAGCTTCTAAATTACTTTGTTTATGCCTTGGAAAAATACCGTATCCATTTTGCTTTTTGAAATTTGACTCAAAATAGTGCGCTAGTGTTCGCTACAAAGCGATCGGCGGGCTGAAATTCAGTACACAGATGTTTGCTTTAGTTTACTCTGCCTGCGGGATCAGGATGATCATGTGAATGATGTGATTGGCTACATTATTTAACCTGAGCCTATGCGTGATTGGTTACTGCCTTTACCTGGAATGTTAAACGCTGCCACCGATTGACACCTTCGTCGTTGACACCTCGGCCAGCCGGCTGCAGCACAAGACACACACAATAGCCAGCAGCCTGCGCATATATTATATACATTTCAAGATTCCAAGCATAATATTCTGGGTAGGCATAGCCTCCCCTAGCCTTATATACGCGCAGCCTATGGTCATGTATGTCATATATGTCCTGATGAATTGAAAATGGGGGACCCTGATGTAAACAAGACGAAAGTCTTTCTCTGGTCTGCATCCCCTTAACAATTGTGTGTATTGAGCTGTACTGTATTGTACCCATTCTGCAATCTGTTAATAAAGTTTACAATCAATCAATCAAAACAGCTCGTCACGCGATTGGGCAACATTTCAGTGGCCAATCAGAGAGCGTCTGCCAGAAATGCGGCTACGGAAAAAAAATAACGCATGTTGTCCCGCTGGCCGCTGCTGACATGAAGGGTACTGGGTGTTCCTCTGGGTGTTCCTTCCTGTCGGGGACAAGCACAGCCAGGCTGGCTGGAGAGTACAGCTCGACAAGTCGTCGTCTTCTTCTTCTTCTTCTTCTTCTTCTTCTTCTTCTTCTTCTTCTTCTTCTTCTTCTTCTTCTTCTTCTTCTTCTTCTTCTTCTTCTTCTTCTTCTTCTTCTTCTTCTTCTTCTTCTTATTGAGGTTTAACGGCGGCTACAGTATATGATCAGATCTCCACCTCAAAATGATAACAGAATATAATAAACCTACACCATTTTTATACAACTAAATAAAACGTTTATCTACTATTATATGCCGACATATACCTTATGTCGTCCAATTCGAAACTGGCCCCTGAAAATGTCCTAACCCAACCCCCTCCAATGTACAGTAAATGACCAAGTATGGTTTTGTCAATATTCCAATGTACAGTTTTGCTTGTACAGTTGTACCAGGCATGCAGTCGTGCACAAACGCGGTTAAACGCCGTTTAGGTATAGGTCACTGAGGCAGAAGTGCGCGCGGATGTGCACGCGCGCACACAAAAATGCGTTCACAATTGTCACTGGACTCGTCGCACCGGCTGGCACTTATCACCTATGTAATATTCATGCTTTGAATATATCATTTACGACAGGCGCGCCAGGCGCACCTTCCTATTATGTATACCTGACAAGGGGTCCTGACAGTCAGTTGGCTGCCAGCCGTGGATGGAGTTACACTCATGCTTAACGAGTACTTACCTTTGAATAAATATCTAAATGCAAACTCCTCGTCCTGAAGATTATTCTATATAAATCGAATACGACATGGTGTCAGAAGCAGGATGAACATGGATATCAACGGAGTCCCGTCGCCACGGATGAATTGGGATTCTCTGGACTTACCGGGAGAATGGAAGAAGTTCAGGCAGCATGCAGAGCTAATGTTTTCGGGCCCACTCAAGAAGAAAGGAGAGGACGAGAAATGTAGCTACCTGCTACTGTGGAGCGGAGAAAGAGGGAGAGACATTCACAACACATGGACTCTCAGTGCAGATGAAGCAAAGGTATTGAAGAGCTACTATGACAATTTCGAAGCATATGTACTTCCAAGGAGGAACACGATTTTCGCTAGGTACAAATTCCATGAGAAAACCCAGCAACCTAGCGAGTCATTTGAACAATTTGTCACTGCATTGAAACTACTCATGAAGGACTGTGCATATGTGAACAATGATGAGATGGTTAGAGACCGCATAGTGTTTGGCATACACTCAGCAAAAGTAAGAGAGAAACTATTAAACGTTGGATCAGACTTGTCGTTAGACAAAGCGGTAGATATAGCTAGAGCCCACGAGCTAGCACAATCACAGATAAAGAGCTTTACTGGCACCACGAGCAGCGCGCAGGAGCAGCTCGTGCACGAGGTACACAGACATGAACAGAAGTATAGCGCACAGAGATATCGCCCCAGAGCAGAGTGGACAGAGAGAGCGAACAGAGCGAGCGACACAGACACACGTAAGAACTGTGGATACTGTGGGGGTAGAGCTCACAAGGAAGGGGATAACTGTGTAGCTAGGGGGAAACAGTGCACAAAGTGTGGAAAATGGAACCACTTTGCCAAAGTCTGCAGGGCCGGTAGTTTCCAGAAAAAGTCAGTACACGAGATTAGCATGCGCTCTGAGTCAGGAGAAGAGTCAGATGAACTGTATGTAGACACCGTGACAGACAGACGATTTGATGCAACAGAACAAGCGTTCGCAGACATACAAGTAGGAAAACAGGGCACAGAGCTTAAATTTAAGCTAGACACAGGTGCACAAGTAAATGTAATTCCTTTGAGAGAGTATCACAGTTTACAAGATAAACGCAAAATACAGCCTACTTCACGCAGACTGACAGGATATGGTGGAGAGAAGCTAGTGGTAAAGGGCACATGCACATTAAAGTGTAAATACAAAGAGCGTGGCATGTTGTTAGACTTTTACATAGTAGACACTCAGGCACCCCCAGTTCTAGGTTTACAGGCATGCCTGAATATGGACCTCATTAAACTAGTGTTGTCAGTAAATGCACACACAGATAAACAGACCATCATGGAAGAATACCACGACGTGTTTAAAGGGATAGGACTATTCCCAGGAGAGTGTCACATCCATAATAGACCCAGACGCCACGCCAGTAGTCTGCCCACTGAGAAGGACACCGATCGCCCTGCGTGGCCGACTAAAGAAGGAGCTACAGAGTATGGAAGACACACAGATCATCGCTAGAGTCATCGAACCAACGGAGTGGGTCAGTGCACTGGTCATTGTTGAGAAACCACGCACAGGCAAGCTCAGACTATGTTTGGATCCTAAGGAGCGAAACAAGGCTATCAAGCGCCCGCACTACCCTCTGCCGACACTAGAGGACATCACACCCAGACTAACAGGCGCACGCTATTTCAGCGTACTGGATGCAAGGTCGGGATACTGGTCCATCAAGCTCTCCACAGAATCATCGAAGCTGACGACGTTCAACACACCGTTTGGACGATACAGATTCCTACGATTACCATTTGGGCTCGCTTCTGCCCAGGACGAGTTCCAACAAAAAATCAACGAGACATACGAGGGACTGAACGGAGTAGCAGCTATAGTAGACGACATCCTTGTATATGGCGCGACCAGAGAAGAACACGATAAGAACCTACATGCAATGTTGGTGAGATCACGGGAGAGAGGCGTTCGGCTCAACGCAGACAAGTGCACCATCGGAGCCACCGAAGTGAGCTACTTCGGGCACATCCTTTCAGCTGACGGCATGAAGCCTGACCCAGGCAAGATAGCTGCCATCAAGGAGATGGAGGCGCCAAAGAGCCGTGCAGAACTGGAGACCGTGCTAGGTATGGTCAACTATCTGACGAAGTTCGCCCCGAGCCTCTCCGAGATCAACGCACCCATGAGACAGCTGCTTAAACAATCGAATGAGTTCCTGTGGGACGCGCAGCACAACGCTGCATTCCAAAAGATGAAAGACATACTTACCAGTGAACCTGGGCCAGTCCTCATCTACTTTGACCCAGATAAGGAACTCAGCTTACAAGTGGACGCATCGAAGTATGGCCTGGGTGCTGTGCTGATGCAGGAAGCAAGGCCCATTAGCTACGCATCCAGATCACTCACGGACAGCGAGGTCAACTACGCACAAATCGAAAAGGAGATGTACGCAATCCTTTATGGATTCAAACGCTTCCACCAATATGCCTACGGTCGCCATGTTATGGTGCAATCTGACCACAAGCCCCTGGAGTCGATCATGAAGAAGCCGATCGCCGCAGCCCCACCGCGGTTACAGAGGATGATACTGCAACTACACAAGTACAACTTCACGATCGTGCACCGCCCTGGGAAAGACATCCCAGTAGCCGACACGCTGTCCAGGAAATCACTCACCTCTCACGACGACGGTCTCAGTGAAGGGATGGACCTTCAGGTACACATGGTATACAACAGCTTACCTGTACACGACGACAGGCTACAGGAGATCAGAGAAACAACAGACAATGACACACAGCTAAAGCTGCTCAGCCAGGCTATCCTGGAGGGATGGCCTGAGGAAAGAAAACAATGCCCCCAGAACATCACCGAATACTGGAATCACCGAGATGAACTATCCAAAACGAATGGAATAATTTTCAAAGGTGAGAAAATAGTCATCCCTACCAGCCTCAGAGGAGAGATGCTGATCAAGATCCATGCAGGCCACATGGGAATGGAAAAATGCAAACTGAGAGCACGAGACATCATGTTCTGGCCTGGAATGGGTAGACATATAGAGCAAGTCGTGGAGAAGTGCTCAATATGCCAAGAGCGCCGCCCATCAAACACCAAGGAGCCCATGATGCCTCATCGTATCCCAGACCGCCCCTGGCAGGTTGTAGGGACAGATCTCTTTAACTGGAACAACCAGGACTATGTTGTGACCGTCGACTACTACAGCAGATTCTTCGAACTAGACAGACTTCACAGCACCACATCAGCAGCTGTTGTCCACAAGCTAAAGGCAGCCTGTGCCAGGCATGGCGTCCCAGAGACCATAGTCTCAGACAACGGACCACAATACAAGTCTAAAGAGTTCGAGGCATTCGCCAAGTCGTGGGAGTTTACACACGTCACGTCAAGCCCACACTATCCGCAAAGCAACGGACTAGCGGAGAGAACTGTGAAGACTGCAAAATCACTCATGGACAAGGCTAAGGCAGACGGAAGAGACCCGTACCTAAGCCTCCTGGAATATCGTAACACCCCAGTCGACAACTTCAAATCGCCGGCACAGCTGTTGATGAGCCGCAGGCTACGCTCAACCCTCCCGAGCACCAACCAACAGCTGCGGCCAGGGGTAGTAAGCCCCAAAGATGGACATGACAAGCGAGTGCAGAGACAACAGCACCAGAAGAAATACTATGACAGGTCAGCTAGACCGCTGCCCCCACTACATTGTGGTGAATCTGTCAGGCTACAAGAACATGGACGCTGGAGGCCAGCAGTAGTCATACAACCAGCCGACACTGCGCGGCCATACCACGTTCGCACCCAAGATGGACGCGAATACCGCCGCAACCGCAGGCACCTGAGGGACACAAAAGAGGAACACTTCCAGGACAGCGACGGTATGCCAAGTCCAGAGAGCGTCGATCAACCGCCGGAGACCAACGACCCTGAACTGTCAGAGGACTCAGAAGAGAACTCAGCTTCATACTACACCAGATCCGGCCGAGCAGTGAAGCCTCGGGACATTTTAGACCTATAAATGTACAGGGTGCAGGCGGATCGCTGCCCTATTATAACACCATTTACCCCAATAAAAAAAAAAAAAAAAAAAAAGGGGTGGTGAAATGTAACAAAATATTAATGTATGCTCAAATGATGACTTACTATATGTGTTGAATCTATGACCTACTTACCTTGCTTAATTGTCGATATTTTCCCATTTTGTTAGCAAGCTAATTCTACAAATAAGAACTGCATATGGTAAGAGTGTTGAGACACACGACCAAATAAGCCATGAATACATACCTTTTCACAGCTGAAGTATTCAAATATTAAAGCAGACTTTCCAGAATAAGAGGGCACACAATACGAACTGTAATACCTTGATACATGAATCTTTTATGTTTAACATATTAATCCTACCTGTTTACATTGCCTGGTCCTGACACAGGTAACGCACTTGTTATTGTTTACAAAGAAACTCTTACAGAGTATTGCACAACCTTTCTTTATTTCAATTTTGTTCATAGCTTATAAAGCTTTCTTTAAAAGAAGGAGGATGTAATATTCATGCTTTGAATATATCATTTACGCCAGGCGCGCCAGGCGCACCTTCCTATTATGTATACCTGACAAGGGGTCCTGACAGTCAGTTGGCTGCCAGCCGTGGATGGAGTTACACTCATGCTTAATGAGTACTTACCTTTGAATAAATATCTAAATGCAAACTCCTCGTCCTGAAGATTATTCTATATAAATCGAATACGACAACCTAGACTTTGCATAATAATAGGATACCGATAGCATAACAACGGACTCCTCTCCTCCACTATCGCCTCTCCACCAGCGTCAATGAGTCCTCGGAGCAGCCGCCAGAGTCGCTGAAGGAAACTGTCCTTCTGTAAACTAACTCTAAGTTACATTGTTAATTTAGTTTGTATTTACTTTTCTAGTTTAAGTTAATTCAATTAAAGAAATTGTAACTACAATTACATTTAAAACATTTATGCATAATAATCATCTGTTCTGTGCGCAACAGAGGGCGCGTGCACGCGGCGTTTGGGCATTTCCCTATTACGACTGCACCACTGAGTGTACCTCACCAACCAGGGGCGGGGCTGCGTCAATACTTTAGGCAACCAACTTGCGTTCAGCGTTTCTCTGATTGGCCACGTGACCGTGACCGCGGCAGCGCAAGAGAGCGGCAGTGCGGAAATAGGCTGCATTCTATTGCCATGCTCTGCGACAAACTCTAACCTTAACCAACTCCGAAAGAATGCCTAAACTTAACCCTAACCTTAGCCAACTCCGAAAGAATGCCTAAACTTAACCCTAACCTTAACCAACTCCGAAAGAATGCCTAAACTTAACCCTAACCTTAACCAACTCCGAAAGAATGCCTAAACTTAACCGGCGAAAGAAATATTGCCATGCTCTAAGACAAACTCTAACCTGTCCTTAACCAACTCCGAAAGAATGCCTAAACTTAACCCTAACCTTAACCAACTCCGAAAGAATGCCTAAACTTAACCAACTCTGAAAGAATGCCTAAACTTAACCGGCGAAAGAATGCACGTTTATAACGTAAAAGAAAAGAAAAAAAAATTGAAGTGATTCAAACTTGTCACCAACGCACCGCAGGCTCCACAGCAAGGCGGCGAACGAGTTGAGCTAACCATCAATGTTAAAACAGGGGGGATTACGGCTACATAATGCCGCGGCAGAGCTCCGCGGCAGGGCTCTGCTCTGCCGCATCGCCGCGGGGGCGTGGCTAGGCGCAAGTTGGTTGCCTGAAGTAATGAAGCGGCGGGGCGTAGGGGGTGGCTACTTGGGCTCAAGCCCTGAATGTTTTCTGAAAAGCCCCGAATCTACTTAAAAAAAAAAAATTATAATATTATCGTTTCTTCCCTGGACTAGCTACTGTTCTCAAATCAAATTTAGATTATTGGTATTATGTTTCATCATGGATGCATGAAGGGGGGGGGGCGCCCCTGTGCTTTGATCGCAACCAACGGAACACGCCACACACACACACACGCCCCGATCGGTGTAGCCGGTCCAACGCTGAACCTGCCACTACTTCGACCATGCCTTGAGTGGGAGTCGAACCCCGGGCGTCCGCACGGGGGCCAGCATCTCAAACCGCTGCGCCAAGAAAGGAATTCCCTCCTAAGTGCTCAGTTTGGATGCCTCTGGGGAGTGAGTTTTACTTCCATGTACCGTAGTCACACTATCGCGGTACATATCCGTTACATTCACCCCCCCTAAACTCACACCACCCAAGGCATCCGGGTCGCGTCCATGCTTTCTACAACGGAGTTCGGCGATTTGCTAATCTGATTGGCCACTTGCCCATTTCCGCGTCGAACAGCCTGCAAAGCACCTGGCGTTCTATCGCCATGCTCTAAGACAAACTCTAACCTTAACCAACTTCGAAAGAGTGCCTAAGCTTAACCGTCGAAAGAATCTGTCGCCATGCTCTAAGACAAACTCTAACCTTAACCAACTTCGAAAGAGCGCCTAAGCTTAACCAGTGTAGACACTTGCGGTCCCACGATTGGGCGTACATGTCACATGACCAGAAATGAATCGCCGAACTCCGTTGTAGAAAGCATACAAGCATCCGGGTCACGGCACCACTGTAGCCGGTCCAACGCTGAACCTGCCACTACTTCGACCATGCCTTGAGTGGGAGTCGAACCCCGGGCGTCCGCACTGGGGCCAGCATCGCAAACCGCTGCGCCAAGAAAGGAATTCCCTCCTAAGCGCTCAGTTTGGATGCCTCTGGGGAGTGAGTTTTACTTCCATGTACCGTAGTCACACTATCGCGGTACCATTGGCATGAAGGAATTTTTGGATCAACGCAATATTGATACCATATAGTCCTTACCTTGACCAGGATCTGTCCAGAAAAAAATATTCCAATTATCTGATCGCCATTCCAAGTACTGATGTCGATCAAGGTGCCAACGTAATCCAGCATTGAACATGAACCCGACCCTCGTCGATGCATGCGTTATAAGCGTTTGGCTTGACCGAGTAGTTAGACCCCGCCCGCAGGCCGCAGCTCGGCCCAGACACCAAGCCACATCGTTTCAAATGGAGTGCAATAGCGGCCGCAAGGCGTTAGGCGGCAGTATTGGACTTTTGAGATCTCAGACCCATCCCCAGTGATAACACAGGCTGCCGGCATGTCTTTATGAATGGAAATATCGAATAAAAGAAACAACGATGAAAACCCGACTATACTCTGGTTTTCAGGGGTCCTGGCGCTCAACGTTCGGCGAGTTAACCCTAGATCTTAGGATCCTAGATCCTAGATATTATGAAAAACAATGTGATTTAATGTTCTATGTCTTACCTTGACTTTGTCTATTTTGCTGCTATCTATTTTATGCTTTATGTCTGCACTTTATGCATTGCTCTTGATCTGCCAATGTTGTGCTCATTTTATGCCTGTCTTTTTTTACTGCTGTGAAGCACTTTGACTTTGAGCTGCAATTCTTGTATGAAAGGTGCTATACAAATACAGTGTATTATTATTATTATTATTATTATTATTATTATTATTATTATTATTATTATTATTATTATTATTATTATTATTATTATTATTATTATTATTATTGTTTGCTTCATTTTTTAAAGGGTGTGAATTTAAGTGTTCTCTAGTGCCTTTTGTCCGCTTTAAGGTGGTGGTATAAGTTAAAGGTTGTGGTGTCGAAGTAAAAAAATTCCGTGCCCGCTTATGCGGCCACCTATCTGGGCCCCGGATCTCCTACAATCCTAAATCCGCCCCTGCCCACCACCCACCCCTCCTACCCAACCCCCCCACCCCACCCACCCAACCACCTCCAATGTACAGTCCCCCCCCCACCCCACCTACCCAACCTCCTCCAATGTACAGTTTCTACGTCAAATGTATATACTCTCTTTTCTAGACTATTTTTATATCACAAACAGTACTGTATTTGCAAATCTGGTATGTCATAAATGTATAGATGTAGCAGTACTGTCTATCTGTAAGTCGTGTATGTCATATATGTTATGATGAATTGAAAATAGGGGACCCTGATGTAAACAAGACGAAAGTCTTTCTCTGGTCTGCATCCCCTTAAGTATTAGGGGGTGGGAAATCCGGTGGGTGGGGATCAGACGTTGTGGACAGCGACTCCTACAGGTCGGTTGGTGCGCCTGTACAGCAGAATCAGGAAGCAACGGGGGCAGCGTGAGCCTCCCACGCGTTACTCCTCGCCACTGAGAGATTGCGCTGTGCAGGTGAAAAGATGCGACGGCTGCCTCCTCGTGTACCAGAAGGGACACGTGATGCAAGGCTTGGTCCACATTGCAGCCGACCAGTGGGAGGCATGGTCTAACAACGTTCGAGACAGGGGAGGGTAGAATTGGATAATACGAAATTGGGATGGGAGAAAAATAGAAAATGGGGAGAAAAAGTAGATAAAAAAAAAGAATATCAGGCCATAAATGGTTATGCGATTAAAATGCGATTAATTAGATTAATTAATTACAAATCCTGTAATTAATTAGATAAAACAAATGTATCGCCTGACAGCACTAATATATATATATATATATATATATATATATATAGTAACTATATTTATTGTAAGGCAAATATAACTGAGAGGGCATACATGGGTCATTCCTGGTTTAGTGACTTTTCCGTCCTCAGGATATAACTCGTTATATCTTACTTTAAAAGTTTAAATGCATCACATGTTTATAATGAAAGGCTTTTATTACAGATTGAGGTCCTCTTTATATGATTAACACACAAAAATGCATGTACTATATATATATAATTTTAAATAAAATATGTAGGCACATACACCCCTTTTTACAATGTCCCCAAAGCAAATGTTCAGTTTCAATTAGAAACATTTGCAATATAATTCTAAATAAATTGAAATATGCCTATATTATCATATAGTTCAAGTAAAAATGTCTCTAATTATAAATATATATAAATGGATAAATTAATGTTATTTATAATTTTTATTGAATTTACTGTGTGTCCCCACTGTTTGTGGTTTTTAGCCATCTGAACAAAAGAGAACGATAGGTTATGTATATAACCTAGTTATATGAGTACTGGCTGAGCGTCCCGCTCTTAAGCCTATCGAGATACACCCCATCTCATGTACCTATTGTACTCCATCACGAATAAAAAAAACACGTACACCCACACCTGCCGGGTCCCGCCTCTATGGAGGCGCAGCCTATAAGACAGTAGCCATGGTCACCAATACACTCTTCCTCGCCAAAATCCCGTTTCCAGTAAAAGACTCCTCAAGGGGACTCAGGGCCGCTTAAGAGCGGGATGCTCAGCCAGTACTCATATAACTAGGTTATATACATAACCTACCATTATATATCGTACTTGGCTTATCGCGTCCCGCTCTTAAGCCTATCGAGATATGGGTTAGAGCGGACGCGAGGCCCGACAGATGTACCCCCTGAGGACCCGTAAGCCCACATCAAGGGGTTCGGGGAGCCCCGTCACCCCATCCTTCCTAATGAAGGGGGGGCGCAGTCAACTCCACCTGAGTGCGAGCAAGAGGGAACTAGAACCCCTTGAACACACAGCACAGGCGGAACCACGTGTGACCTACACACTGTGGCCCATACCCACACACTCCTGCTACCCTACCAAAGGACGGGAAGCAGGAAAGTCCACAGACCCCAGAACCGCCTGGGAGACAGAACCCCCGGTCATGTCCATGAGGTAAAACCTTACAAAGGGGCCCGGGGAGGACCATGAAGCAGCAGCACAGATGTCCTCCACCGAGGCCCCACCCAGGAGAGCGGCAGAGGCAGCCACTCCACGAGTGGAGTGCGCCCTGATGCCCCCAGGGGGATCCTGCCCAGCCAACGTGTAGCAGAGGGCAATGCCCTAGCACAACCAATGGGACAGGCGTTTGTTCGACAGTGCCTTACCGGCACGAGAACCACCGTGACAGACAAAAAGCTGATCGGTAACCCTGAGGTCCTGAGTACGGCTGAGGTAAATTCCCAAAGCACGGACCGAACATGACAGGTGAAGGCCCGCATCTAACTCACTAGCGTGAGGAGGAGGACGAAACGCCTGAACCACAATATCCCGGGAGCGGAAGGAACTCCGGATATTCTTAGGCATGAAAGCAGGATTAGGTCGCAGAGTGGCACCGCAATCGGCCCGAAAAGACAGGCACTCTGGACGTACCGAAAGAGCACAGAGATCACTCACGCGTTTAGCGGAGGTGACAGCCAGCAGGAACGCGGTCTTGAAAGACAGCTGTCCCAACGGCGCCTGCTCGAGCGACTCAAACGGGGCCAAGGACAACCGACAAGGACCAATTGAAGATCCCAAGTCGGTGCATCTCGCGTTGCACTGGCTTAACGCGTCGAGCGCCAAGCAGGAAACGCTTCACAAGAGGGTGGCTGAACAAGACATTCCCCTCAAACCCCTCATGATAGGAGGATATAGCCGCCGCATATACCCTCACCGTCGAAGCCGACAGTCTACCAATGAGAGACTGGAGATAACGCAGGACAGTATCCAGGGGGCAGGAGACTGAGTCCCAGCCCCCCGCCTTACACCACTCTTGGAACATACGCTATCTGCCCGCGTAAAGCACGACAGTGGAGGGAGCATGTGCATTCCGGATGGTATCAACCACAGAAAGGTCCATCCTCTCCAGACTCACCCTCCCACCAGCCACACCAACAGTCGTTGGCCCAACATCGGGTACTGGAACAGTGACCCGTTGTGCTGTGAGAGGGCCGTCGCCGACCAAGGAATGACCCAAGGAGGAGCGACCAGAAGCTGGATCAAGACCGGGAACCACATTGCCGTGCCCCGGTCAGGCGCGACCAGGATCACCGTCCTGCGCTCCCTCCGTATCCGCTCCAACAGCTGACCCAACAGCTGTACAGGAGGAAAGGCGTACAGAAGACCGGGCGGCCATGGAAAGGTCGAGAAGGCATCCACCCCCAAGGGGGGATGATCTGCTCGACTGACCGAGAACCACAAGGGGCACTTGTGAGAGCGTCGGCACGCAAACAGATCTACCGAGGCCACCCCGAACCGATCCCAGATCTGTCTGACTGTGTCGGGGCGGAGTTCCCACTCGTCGTAACGAGGACCGCCCCGAGACATCATATCCGCGCTCATATTCTCTGTACCAGGAATGTGGAGCGCCCTCAGACTGCGCAGCCTGCGGGATGCCCATAGTTCGACCGCCGCCCGGAGCAGGCGGATGGAACGAGTCCCACCCTGCCTGTTGATATACGCCGCTGCGGTCATACTGTCTGTCCTGACCAAAACGTGCTCGCCTACCACCAGGTGTTCGAACCGTTTGAGGACCAGGAGAACCGCCTTCAATTCCAACACATTGATGTGCGGGGTAGATGGGCCAGCATGAACCTCCGTCCAGCTGCCCCCCACTGCGTGGGTCCGACACGTCCCTCCCCAACCCGTGAGAGAGGCGTCGGTGAAGACTGTGACGTGTGAGCGCCTGCTGCCCATGGGGGCCCCAATTGTGAGGATACCCAGCCTCCTCCAGTGGGCGAGATCTCCCCATATCGACAAAGGAACCGTCAACCATTTCCATTTGTCCCTCACCGGATCTATTCTCATAGAGAAAAACCACCTCTGTATCCTCCTCATGAAGAGGAGGCCAAGAGGAACCACCGTGTGAGCAGATGCCATCATGCCGAGCAGACGCATCACTTGCAGCGCCGTAACCGTCCCTCCCAGACGGAAACCCCCGAACCCTGCTCCGAGAGGGTTACAATCATGGGCCTCGACCTCAACGTCAAGCCCAAGTACTCCACCTGTTGACTGGGAAGAGGCGTACTCTTCTTCCAATTCACAGCAAAACCCAGCTTGGTGAGGAATTCCACCACCAGCCTGGTATGAGACCTGGCAACCTCCTCCGAACGACTGAGGAGTAGAATGTCGTCGAGATAGAATAGAACTCATATCCCCCGACGACGTAAAGGCTCCAGCGCAGTCGCCACGCACTTGGTGAATGTGCGGGGAGCCAGAGAATAGCCGAACGGCAACCTCTGGTACTCGTACGCTACGCCCTGAAACAGGAACCGTAGGAACTTCCTGTGAGGAGGGAAAATCGGGATGTGAAAATACGCATCCTTCAGGTCTATGGAGGTGAACCAGTCTCCCCTTCTGACAGCAAGCAGAAGGAGTTTGACGGTCAACATTCTGAACGGTCTCGCTACAATCAACCGATTGAACGCGGACAGATCCAGTATAGGTCTGACCCCCCCTGTTTTCTTGGGTACCAGAAAATAACGGGAGTAGACGCCTGACATTGCGTCCTCTCTCGGAACCACAACGACGGCCTGCTTCACCAACAGAGATTGGATCTCGTCGGCCAGGGCTGTCACTGCGTCTGACCCTGACAATAGGGTCGGCACCAAACCTGAGAACGGAGGGTGGGGTTGTGCGAACTGCAAAACAAGCCCCTCCCTCAACGTTCTCTCTATCCACCCCACCAAACGGCATTCCTGTCGCCATATGTGAAAATAATCCCACAGCCCACCCGCCGTCAACTGACGCTGGGCCGCAAGGAACAGTAGATAGTTGGCCCGGTCCCTCTCGCTGTGCGATGCACCCAAGGGGGGACCCCGACAGAAAGGGCCGGTTTGATACGGGAGAAGCTGTCATCAAACTGGTTGACACACACCCCCCCCCCTGAACACCCCTCTAGCGCATGCTGAGGAGTTGTTCCGCAGCTAGACACGCAAGGCATGAGGACCCCATGGGCTCCTACACGCCGAAGCCCTGCAGTGATATTGCTACCACCCAAATCACGCTCGCCTCTTCTTTGCAGACCACTGCCGCTGTGACGGGAGTGGGAGGCATCAGCGCGATACCCCGCCTGGTGAAGGCGAGGTCGGGGTTTAAGTTTAAGTTTATTTGGATCCCCATTAGCCACAGCAGTGCTGGGGCTATTCTTCCTGGGGTCCATAACACATAAAATACAGTTACAGACTTATACACTCACAACATTTACATGTCATACAGACAATTAAAACAACAATAAAAACCCTTATACACTCATAACATTTACATGTCATACAGACAATTAAAACAACAATAAAAACCCTTATACACTCACAACATTTACATGTCATACAGACAATTAAAACAACAATAAAAACCCTAATCAAATTCATAATACAATATAAAAATATATACTCCTTATGAATGAATTCATAATACAATACAATAATACCTACTCATAATTAATTCATAATACAATACAGCATAATATACTATTTAGCTTTTACATACATTATCTATGTTCATATCAGCCAATTATACAATATTCTAATAATATATCCCTATCAGACACATGCCTTTTCATCCATATATACCTCCCTTAACCCTTGCTGTACATTCAACAGAAGAGGTCTCGAGTCCCCCTGCTGACCACCGTAGCTAGTGGCAGCTGTAACACCAGGCTCATCCATCACACAACGTGTGGTGCAGGAGCCACGCGACAGAACATTCTCACGGACAGACCCAGGCTCAGCCATCAACTGGGTGTCAGCCCCTGTCCCCATGAGAAGTGAAGAATGGGGCCGCATGCGCTTCAAGGAAGGTTCGCGGCCCGCAGCCAAAGGAGAACGATCAGAGCCCCGCTTCCGTGGGTAACAGAGAGAGGATTGAACGGGGAGCGGGCTGCTTGCGGCAAAGTGACGACGGCTTGTTTTACCAAACTCGAATTCACCCAAAATGGCCGATCCCTCGGCCGCCAAGGCTGTTGGCCTTGTGGAACCCTGTTGACTCTCCACCCAGGGCACCACTGGCGGGGGAAACATGGCCGCCTGTCGAGGATCTCGCCACAGTCGTTGACGAGACCGTGCTCCCACCTCTGGCTGTACAGCGTGAGGCGGTGTAGGACCCAGATCAACAACCGCCTGCGCCTCCACAGAATGACCAAAAAGACTTTTTGTGGAAAAAGGAGCCGTGAGGAGAGAAAACCTATCCTCTTCCCCAAGAGGAGATTGCTCCAACCAAACATGCCTAACAACAAACGTTGATAGCATCCTAATCCTCCCCGCAGTTATAGCTTGCGACTGAGTCAAGATCTCTATAACACCACAAACATGCAACATGTTTACAATGTCGGCTGGACCCATAGTCCTACTACCCGACGCCAATGTGGATAGGAAACTAGCCAGCTGAGCCATAACACTGGCCGCCGCTAAATACCATCCTGCAGCAGTATAACACTCATCCGTCCATACTGCCACCCTCCGAGCCGATTCGCTGTCAAGCATCGGCCGGGTGGGACATCGTTCATCCACGCCGGGGCACAGGAACAAAGCTACCTGGCTACGTAGCCACGGTACACCCGGCCTGCACCCTGTTGTTAGCCCGTTTACCCGTAAAAAAGGTAAATAGGACTCAGCGAAACCCCTCACATTAACAACCGACTGACCTTCATCAATGAAGTGGGCAAGAGGAGGGAAAAGCGGCAATGTCCCGCGGCGGGGATTATTAGAACAACGTCCCATTTCAGCGTCAATGTTAGCATTAGCAGTAGTAGCATTAGTAGCATTAGCGTTAGCAGCGTGCTCCAGGATTGCCAGGAAAACGTCCACTGCAGTGGAACGATCACCAAGCCACCCCGGCCCTGGCACCGAAACATACTCCACAGCATTACCAATACCAACATTGATGCCTAATGACACAGGGCCTACCTTTGTACAAGCCGGCTCGATAGCCAAACCTTGTACGCTGCCCCTTGGTCTGCCGCCGTCAGACGAGGAAACATCAGCACAGGCCCGACGTGTCGCTGAAACATGCCTCGAAGATGCCAGGGGTAAGCAAACCTCCGGTAAGCTTTCAACATTACGCAATTTCTCTAATCTTTTCATAACAACTAGTTAACATAAGGTGCACTGCATCCGTTATGATGGAAACGAAAATAGAGGAAGAGTGTATTGGTGACCATGCCTACTGTCTTATAGGCTGCGCCTCCATAGAGGCGGGACCCGGCAGGTGTGGGTGTACGTGTTTTTTATTCGTGATGGAGTACAATAGGTAATAATAATAAAAATTAATTTAATTTATATAGCGCTTCTCAATAACCCGAAGTCGCTGACAGTAGTCGGGAGCAGGGGTACAAACAAAGAAACGAAAGCAAAGAAACAAAAACAAAACAACAAAGAAACAAAAACAAAAGGAACATGAGACCATGGGGGGAACTCTGGGGGAGACAGCCTGATGGCAAAAAAAAAAAAAAAAAAAAAGACTGGAGACATATCAATCAGGTTGGAGGGGAGGGGGGGTTTAGGGGTGGGGGGGGTTGAAGGCAAGGGAGAACAGGTGGGTTTTGAGGCAAGCTTTGAAGGTGGAGAGTGTAGGGGAGTCTCTGATGGACTGGGGGAGGGAGTTCCAGAGTCGGGGTGCAGTGCGAGAGAAGGCCCGATCTCCGAAGTTTTTAAGCTTGGATGTCGGGACAGTGAGGGAGGCAGTGGAGGAGGACCGGAGGGAACGGGTGGGGCGGTAGGGGAGAAGGAGATCAGTCAGGTAGGGGGGGGGCCAGGCTGTGGAGGGCTTTGAAGGTGAGGAGTAGTGTTTTAAAGTTAATGCAGTGTTTGATCGGGAGCCAGTGGAGGGAGTGGAGGACAGGAGTGATGTGTTCGCGGGACCGGGTGTTAGTGAGGAGGCGGGCGGCTGAATTTTGGACCATTTGCAGTTTATGGAGGGAGCGGGAGGTGATACCAGTGAGGAGGGAGTTGCAGTAGTCCAGGCGGGAGGAGATGAAGGCGTGAATGAGGGATTCAGCAGCGGGGGGGGAGAGGCAGTGACGGATTTTTGCGATGTTGCGGAGGTGAAAGTAGGATGTTTTCACGATGGAGCGGACGTGGGGGTCAAATGAGAGGGTGGGGTCAAGGAGGACACCAAGGTTGCGGACTAGGGGGGAGGGGGTGATGGTGGAGTCGTTGATGGTGAGTGTGATGGGTCCGGATCTGGTGAGGGTGGTTTTGGTGCCAATGATGAGAAGTTCAGTCTTGTCACTGTTCAGTTTGAGGAAGTTGTGGGTCATCCAAGTTTGGAGTTCGGTGATGCATGATTCGATGTGACTGAGGGGTGGGCTGTGGGGGGATTGTGTACTGATGTAGATTTGGGTGTCGTCAGCGTAACAGTGGAAGTTGAGGTGGTATTTGCGGATGATGTGACCAAGGGGGAGAATGTAGCAGATGAAGAGCAGGGGGCCAAGGACTGAGCCTTGGGGGACCCCCTGTGTGACTGGGGAGGGGGAGGAGGTGTGGCCGGAGAGGGAGATGAATTGGTGTCTGTCAGTGAGGTAGGAGGAGAACCAGTCAAGTGCTGTGCCCTCAACACCCAGTTGGTGCAGCCTTTGGAGGATTACAAATCCTCCAACATCCATCTCATCTCATCTCGCCGATTTCAGGTTCCTTGAGGAACCGGCTTCCGTAACGGCTCTCACACCACCTCCGGACAAAGGAGCGCGGTAATCGGCCTATCAAGCCGTGGAACACCCTCCCTCATACCGTCGACCAAACCCGCCACCCGCGTGACTTGCACGTAAGCGGGGGTGAGGCCTATGATGTGGGAAACCACCTGGCCCTGACGAACATAGGCCGCCATTGAGGGGAAAAATGGGTAGACAACGTCCACCCCTCTCACCGGGCGACGCTGCCATAAATGACCTATGAGATCATCAGGGACAGAAACAGGCAGTGGCTGCGGCAGCGGCACGCCGTTTGCGACTGCCGCCACCGCCATGAGCTCGGGAAATAAAGCCTGCAGTTCCCCCTGCAGACTTTCCTCCACCGAGCCCGCATCCCTCACATACAGCAGGCTTCCACTGGTCAAGGAGCCACACTCCGATGTGGCTGATAGCAGGGCATCCCGCCGACGAGTCAGAGGTTCTTCTCCAACGTCTTCAAACGAGGCGCCCCAAGGAGACATCTCACCCCCCTCCAGTGTTACCTGGGCGGGTGGGGGAGCTGTCTCCACCGGGTCTTCAAATAAGAACCCGTCCGCCTCTACCATGTAATCCTCTGTTTCCATCGGGCAAAACCGACGCATCCGCACTGGGCTCCAGAAAATCACCAAAACCGGGCCGTTCGCGTCTGCAAGCCACCATCTTGCGACGGGAGCGAGCCGACGCAAAAAGTTTGCGTCTCAAATCCCCTGGAACCAAGGGAACCGGCCGCCCAACAGCGGACGATTCCTCAGAAACAGAGAAACCTGAGCCGGAACCAGGCCATCGCACAGGCGACGGCACCGGTGCACCAGCTCCTTGGAGAGGCAAACTACCCATCGGACGCCTACCGGGCGTGGCTGTCAACCACGAGAGAGGCAACACCCCCGCTCCAGGATGTACGACGGAGGCGGAAATGGAGAACCGCTGGTGAAGAGTGGCGTTGCGACACGACTCTCCGGAGTAGACATTATGACTTAGATTTTTCTAACGAATATATGAGAGAAGAAAAAAATAAGCACAATGTAAACACGTCTCAACTTTCTTCAGCTAACAACCTCGTCAAGTGGGGATCTACCGAAGGCACTTCCTTGTGGTGAAAGTGAAGAAGGAGGCGAGTAGGTGACCACACACCTGCTTATGAAGGTAAGCGGATGGGGGTGTGGTCAGACGAATGTTGGGATGTAAAGGTACATGGTGGAATTTTTTATTCAGTGCTCGTGCACGAAGTGAAGTACAGTGCAACTGGTGCTGAGCGAAGCCATAACGAACATAGAACTTTGATAGATAAAATAGGTTTTTTTTCCACAATCCCTTCTGTAAAAAGTTCACTGTGTTATGTGTCAACATAATGAAACCATTTTAAAAAATCTGGCATCATCCAATGTTGGTATTTATACCCAAACGTCATATGCAAATTAGTGCATATTTAATGAGGTAATGCCTATTTTGCATATATAAACATAAGATCTCAGAAAACTTGCAATACACTTTTTCTAAGTTGTTATGTACATAACAAACTGGGAAAGTTTCATAGTGATATCTATTCAAATATTTTTTTTGCCTATTCACCTGGGGTGTCTCACCTTAAGACAATAGAATGCCTGAAACATAATACAAATTATCCTATACTTACCCAATTACCTGAAATCTTGTCATACTTACCTGAAACAACTTTTTTTTTAATCCACTTTTTCTCCTCTTTTTTCTATTTTTCTCCCATCCCAATTACCCGCTGTGCCAATTCTCCCCTCCCCTGTCTTGAACGTTGCTCGCATATGCCCCCCACTGGCCGGTTGTAGGGAGGATAGAAGCCTTGCATCACGGGTCCCCTCCGATACACGAGGAGGCAGCCTGTCACATCTTTTCACCTGCCAGCCGGGACTCTCATTGGCGAGGTGTAACGTGTGGGAGGCTCACACTACCCCCGCCATTTCCTGTCTCTGCTGTGCAGGCGTCCCCAACCGACCTGTAGGAGTCGCTGTCCACAACGTCCAGATTACCACCCATCGACTTCCACCCGCTAACTCTCGCCAATTGAGTTAGTATGACAACTGGCCCAAGCCGGAGGCAACGCTGACAGCCGCAGTCGAACCCGGTGTCTCTTGCGTCCCGCTCTTAAGCCTATCGAGATACACCTCATCGATTATTATTATTATTATTATTAAATCGGCGAGACGGTTGGCATACTGGAGTGACCAGTCATTTATCTCCGGAACACAATCTCTAGCTGCCGCGTCTAACATCGCGCAGCTGGCAAGATTCATGTCCGGGATATTGACGGGCGGCATGGAGCTGAGTGATGTACAACATGACCAGCTCGCCCAGGCGGCAGGAGCTATCCTGCATCTGACTCAGCCGCAGGCCATAGCCGCTGGGAAAGTGCGCGCCCTGGCAACTCTGGTCCAGCGCCATCTTTGGTTGGAGCAGGCGCGTGTGCCGGAGAAGAAGAGGCTTCCACTTCTGACGGCACCCCTCTCCGATGCTGGACTATTCAGGAAGGCCCTGCAGTTGATGACCTCGACGTGCAGAGAGATGCAGGAGGAGCGCTCCGTGCTCCAACCTCATTTTCCCCCTCCCGATGTCGCCGGTGGAGTCAGACGGCTGCCACGTCGTCGATTGTCTTCTGCCGTGGCTCCTGCTGCCACCACCGCCACTGCTGGTCCTTCGAAGAAGAAGGCCAGGAGGAGAGAGGGCGCCTCCGCTACAGCCGGCCCATCTACGCCCGGAGGCGACGGTAGGGACCGTCGAGACCAGCCGCCGATTGCTTACCGTCCCTCCGGTGCTCCCCGGGGTGGCAAATCCCGAGTGGCTCGAGGCGGCAGGCGCCGCTAGACCCAGTGACTTTTTTCCCCTGCGGTCCCCTCTGTTTTCCCTTCCCGGCCCTACCATATTATAATTTGTTCAGAAATAAAGAGTCCCCTCTAAAGGGGGACTGTATTTTTTGTTAACAAACTGTGTGTTTCTTCGCCAAACATATGATGGGGTTGCAAAGTGTGAATCTTCACTAGTATGGGTTGATAGGAGGGTTATGTTCATGTTAAGAGCTTAAGCAAGGCCTGCAACCTACACTCGGTTGAAAAAAGGGTTTTTTCTACCTCGGCCTGAGTCTCCACATAAAGGTAGAGGTTACTTGTATGTTCTGTTGCTTACACAAGTGATGTTGAGCTACAACACTGTTGTGTTGGTTTTGCAGTAATGCTCGTATGAACACGTACCACGGCTCAGCCGTTCTCGCTCTCTCTATCAGTGTTTTTCTATGTTCAACATGGATGCGGGTGTAGGATTCACACACACACACGACTTGGTTTTGTTGTAAACCCTGTTCACAGTTGTCTGTGGTTAGCATGCATTGTATTAGCTTGCGCTATTCATTAGCATTGCTACTAAAGGTATCGTGTGGCTAATGTTGTTGTTGTATGCAAGGGAAGGGCTTGTGAGGGGGTACCGAATAAACCCCTCCTTCCCTCTTCTGATTGGTCAGGGGGTTTATTCATCTCTTGTCAGTCCAGTCAGGGCCAAGCCGTTAGGCGACTTGGCAGGGAGGGGGGGGGGGGTGGGGGGGGGGAAGGGTTTCCCTGACTCTGCTCCTATTAACAGGCGTTGAGTGTTGGGTTTCCCCCCGTCATAGCACACGTCACTACGCACGTTGCTATTGACGATGGCTTCCGTGAGTTAGACCCGTATGTACGGTCTGTTGTTGTCAAAGTGTCGGGATAGAGCGTAGGACTTACAGTTCCACTACGCTCGATATATGTGTAACTTGAGTCGGTTGGTCACATGACTCAAGATTACCATGGCTTTTTCACTCTATGACTCACGTGGGAAGTCTCTCTGGGGAGTTCCGTCTATCCTTGTGGTGGGGGTGACAGGATATAAAAATGTGAACAGTTTTTATCCTCAGCTGTGTCAAATGGGATTCATGTCAGTCGGTGCTTCTTTTCTTTTTAATAAAAGAGTGTGGAGTATATGAAGCACCACACCCTTCTTGTCGTTCTCCCAGGCGCCTTGAGGATTCAATGAGGGTCTAAATTAGCCTGTTCATTGATGTGGTTGTGTCCCGACGCATGCATGGTGCTAGCTCGGGGTGTTTCTGAAGAATCATGCGGGTAGCTAGTATGCCTTGGTTGCTTGTTGTTAAAACAGCGTTTTTATAAAGCAACTGGAATGGAGGTTTTTTCCTCTTCCGAGAACCTGTTACTGGTTCTCGACGGATTCTCGTTCATATCTGGGGGATGTTAACGGAATAGATCAGGACATAGGTAGAGGGGTCTCACGCCCTTGGGGTGGGCCGCCGAGCACGGTTCACACCGGCCCGTCTGGGTGGCGCCCTCTTTTCATGTTTTTAGATCGACACGCATATCTGCCCCTTCTCCCGGAGTGGCATGTCGGCGTGGTTAGGGCACGGGACTGGTTCTGGTCACGCTGGTCCAGGTCAGTTAACCCGTTGTCCGCCGGGGATGCGGATCTGCTGTTCTGGTACCCTGAGGGACTTGGGCTTTTTTCAGGGGGTAAAATGCCGGGTCGGCCCGGGGTGTCACAAGGTTAGGCGTTATGGAGACCCTTGTTGGGTACTCTTTTGTACCTGGCACTATCATAAGGGGCTGGTTCTCTTTTCTTCGCTCCTCTCTCACGCATGGCGAAGAGAGGGCTGTTGGGGTGGTCTTCTGGACCTCCTCTGGTAACCCTGTGTGCTTCCCGAGCCGCCAGGCCCGGTCCGAAGTAAAGTTTCGTTGATACCGTAGGCCTTGGATAACCCTTTTTTCTTGAGGGGTTATAGGAACAACCACCGCATATGGTACCAAGAGGGTGGTTGATTCCCTGGTGTGTTGGAGCAGAGTCAACTCCCGGGTTACCCGGTTGAGTGTGCCCCTGCACGTTCATGACGTCTGCCAATCATGTCAGCCTTCTCTGCCTCGACCCCTCTGGGTGGTTTTTTTTTTAAAGGAGGCTTTGTCATGGTGATTAACAATGCCAGCATACGCCCCTTCCGCCGGGGGGGCTGTTTTCAGATGACTCCTTTGGCGCCTGTCTCGTCCGCAGTGCTCCAGGCTCAGGTTACAGCCTGCTGCCTGGTTTCCCCGGTGCGCTGCCTGCTTCCGTTGGTTAACCTTTTTGAGTGCTTACGGCCATGCTGACTGCCTGTTCTGCAGGGTCAGTGTGCCAGGCGGTGTGCTATTGGGGGGAAAGGGCCCGCTCTTGGAGGGGCCTTATCCGAATACGCTGGCGATGTGGGGGGGGGGTGTCACTAAGTGACCACCTGGTGGGGTCTTGATGCCTGGCGTCATTGACCTCTCCGGGCCCCCTTTTTCCAGGGGATCCAGTCCCTTCAGTGGGTCTGGGTCTTCCTTCGCGCTCCGCTGCTACGGCCTTGCCACGGGGTTGGATTTGCTCTTGACCCCGTGATTTTGGGGGCAGTAACAAGGTTGTTCCTTCCGTTCGTTCCCTGGTGGCATGCGGGTTGTGCGTGTGTGTAGTCGTGGGGTCAAGCCACGGTCTGCTCACCCTGTGCGTTGAGTTGCTTGAAATCCTCTTCGCACGGTCGGATCCGTCTCCCTCCCGTAAGCCTCCAATAGGGAGGGTATCCTCCATTAGGGAGGGTCGGGGGGGCTCGGTCCTCCCCGATCTGATGGTTGTGGGGGGCCTCAGCGGGGTACATTTGTCGGGCTATGGCTCCCGCTCAGTTCCTGTTGTGCAACTGGTGCTGAGCGAAGCCATAACGAACATAGAACGTAAGGTTATGTATATAACCAAGTTCTATGAGTTATGGTGCGCTCAGCACCAGGACGCCGCTGCGGCCCTTGATCTCGCCTTGTGGTGAAAGTTTGGGAAGGAGGCGAGTAGGTGACCACACACCTGCTTATGAAGGTAAGCAGATGGGGGTGTGGTCAGACGAATGTTGGGATGTAAAGGTACATGGTGGAATTTTTTATTCAGTGCTCGTGCACGAAGTGAAGTACAGTGCAACTGGTGCTGAGCGCACCATAACTCATAGAACTTGGTTATATACATAACCTTACGTTCTGTATTGTAAAATGCCATACATTTCTTTTTTAAACAGCTATTTACAAACACAATACCTAATCAAACCATTAGTAATTGACAACCTAAACACATAATTGATAACTGAATAATAATAATACGTGTACGTACAGTGTAGTACCCCCTAATGAATAGATATCACTATGAAACTTTCCCAGTTTGTTATGTACATATAAACTAAGAAAAAATATATTGCAAGTTTTCTGAATTTTATGTTTATATATGCAAATGAGGCACTTCCCCATTAAATATGTGCACATTATGGATGCAATAAGGCACAATGAAGTAAAATAAACAACTAAATGTGTGTTATTGACATTTTATTGTCACTAGTTTCATAGAAGACATGTTTAGGAAGCAAAATATAACAAAATCTCAAAATCAACAAAAAAAAGTATATTTGCCTATTCACCTGGGGTGTCTTGCCTTAATAACTGTAATTCATTGCAATACTTGTCTACATTTTAGGTAAGTATACACTTCAATCCATTTAAGGTTTTCGTTACATTAATCTCTCTGCCTGTCTCTGTCTCTGTCTACACTGCCCAGATAGATTCCTCAACGTATCTCCATGTCTCTAATTGCACCGACCTTAGTGTTTGAGGCTGTATACCTGACTGTCAACATACCAGCTGAGATCTCTGCGAGGCCAAGACCAGAAGAATTTGTTGACACCATTTCGATGCCGTAGAGGAAAACAACATCCAGGTGAACTGCATGGTGTCAACAAATTCTTCTGGCCAAAATGCCTCGCAGAGATCTCAGCTGGTATGTTGACCGTCAGGTACTGCGCCTGATTTAAGAGCCTCAAGCACTAAACAAAAGGTTGGCGCAATTAGATGTAGCAACATGGAGATACGTTGAGGAATCTATCTGGACAGTGTAGACAGAGACAGACAGAGACAGACAGAGACAGGCAGAACGATGAATGTAACGAAAACCTTAAATCAATTGGGGTCGCGGGTAGGGGTAGGTGACGCATTGGCAAGTAAAAAAAAAAGTATTAAAAATAAATCTTTTTGAGAACCCCTGCCATGGGTTGAAGTGTACCTAAAATGTAGCCAGTCGCTGAAGAAGTGCAGCCGTTGCACTAGTGACTAGGGGGAACTTCTCCTCTACCATATCCAGCACCAGGTACAGGTGGGCCCAGATGGCCGATGGGTCGTGCCTCAGAGAAGGGGAGATGGAACAAAAGCTCAGAGGGGACTGGGAGGATGTGTACAGAACACCAGTGTGGAGGTTGGCTTGCTGATGGGATCCCCCAAAGTGGACAGACTGAACCTCATTAGTGTACTTGCAGCCATAATTCTCACTGAAGTCAACATGAATGAGGCATTTGTTGTCCGCAAGTTTCTCCCTCAGCTCCCTGTACGCCTTGTATTGCCACCGGATGTTGAAGATATGTTGCCGAAATCTTGCCATCCGATCTTAGAAATGGTCTACTGCTTAGCTGTCAGCATCATCTCTTTTTTGACTGTCACAACAGAAATTATTTCATCTTTATTGACCTCAGTATAGATCACTGAGTGAGACCAATAGGATCTGTTGTCACAGGCCTAACCAAAGGAACAGCAGTGAATTGGCACTCTCCACAAACACCATAGGCACAATCCTTCACATTGGGATGACAGATGATGGTATCTGCCATCTTCTCTACTTCTTTAGTGGACAGAAGCGCACTACTGATAAGGCTAATAGACATGACATCTGGACAGTGGACAGAGACAGACAGAGACAGAAACAGGCAGAGAGATTAATGTAACGAAAACCTTAATGGATTGAAGTGTATACTTACCTAAAATGTAGACAAGTATTGCAATTAATTACAGTTATTAAGACAATAGAATGCCTGAAACATAATACAAAGTATTATTTACCTTGATTGATTGATTGAAAACTTTATTAACAGATTGCAGAATGGGTACAGTACAGTACAGCTCAATATGACATATATGACACACACGACATACAGATAGACAGTACTGCTACATCTGTACATTTATGACATACCAGATTTGCAAATACAGTACTGTTTGTGATACAAAAAGTGTCCAGAAAAGAGTGTATACATTTGACGTATACAACTGTACATTGGAGGAGGTTGGGTAGGTGGGGTGGGGTTGGGGGACGACGACGACGACGACACTGTACACTGTACTTTGGAATACTGACAAAGCCATACTTGGTAATTTACTGTACAACTGGGTTAGGACATTTGTAGGGGCCAGTTTTGAATTGCAGTCTCCCGTAGGTGTTCTTTGAGAGTGTTTTTGAAAGTGGGTAGTGATTCACATTCCTTTACAGCTTTGGTTAGGGCGTTCCACATTGATGTGGCATAATTGCGAAACGTGTTTAGTCCCTTGTTTGAGCCGAATCTGGGTTTAACATGATTTGTGGAGCTCCCTCTGGTGTTGTGATCGTGGTATTTACTGACCTTTGGGAAGTATTTTGACATGTACATGGGTACCTTGGTCGTGTAGTCTATCTTGTAGACCAGGCCCATTGCAAGTTGCTGTACTCTGTCGTCTACTCTAAGCCATCCTAGGTTGTCAAAGTGGGCAGGGGTGAGGTGGGTTCTAGGAGTCAGGTCAAGCAGTAGTCTGACTAGTTTGTTTTGAGATGTTTGTAATTTGGTTTTTAGTGCCTTTGTGGTGCTTTGGTACCATGAGGTGATAAGATAGATACGGTAGATACTGTGTAGTAGACAATGGATCACATGTTAGGTTTCTCTCCTGATTTTTCCCAAGAGAGAATGGGACATGTTCACAAATGTTGACTGGACTGTCCTGGGGCACGGGATTCTATATGACTTCTTAATGAATTCTCCTTTCAGGATGCATAAAATCTTTGGTTAAATAATTATATTCAAATTGATCATTGTTGGATTGAATAGTACACCCCAACACAGAAAATGAGTCCTTCATACAATACATGACTCATCTGGGTTTTTATATTCAAATTATATTCAAACTTCTAATGCCCATTACGTACCTTATGCCAATGAGTTCAGTTGTTATGCACGTTCTGTCCACCAGAGAGCATTCCAACACCCAAAGCTATTGTTTTGTTGTAACATTACCAAATAAACATTTGTAATTGCCAACAGGTGATAGTTTTCTTGCTAAGTCATATTTATAAAAGAACATTTATAAAAAGAAAAACTATTTTAATATTCAAATTATATTCAAGTACCGAAATTCGTTCCAACAGTCAGTACTGTTACAAAGGGTCAGATTAAACCGAATATATATATTTATTACTTGAGATATATTGTATAGTATTTGTATATCGTCTGATATCCCTTGTATATTCTTTGTACATATACACGGAATATCCCTTTACCTAGTACAGGCCAGACCATAATATTCGTTCTCCTATTGGACAGCGACCCCCTAGGCGCCACGGCCATACCCCCAATGTCTAGTTCAAAGTCACCGCTAAGACATGTCTCAACATGCCCAGGTTTGCGCAGTAATACGAGACAGAAATAAGGCTGGTACTAGATTATTCACCTTACGTATAAATACGGCGCAGGTGAATACAGCAGTAATCTTAGTAACAAGTTGAAGCCTTCACCACGATACAACGTGCTGTGAAGTGGGCCCGTTTTGCCCCGAAATAGAGCCTTGAGACCGCGTGCGAATTGATAGCTGAAGTGTCAGAGTTTAACGCTGTATCGTCGAGTTCGACCTATTCTATTATTAAGTAATAGTCTATTATGTATAGTGTATCGTGCGGCTACCGTTCTACAGTGACCAGCATTACCAACGTTTCATCGTACCGAGCTAGTGTGCTTATCCAGGCTGGGCGGCCTAACCTTGTGCCGCCATCCAAGGAGCCCTAGACGAGAACCGTGTGGATATGTACACTGGATAACCTACACCGACAACTACAGAGCCCTTTTCGGCTGGATTATATTGCTTTGGTCCTGTGGCTGCTGGAGCAGAGAATCGTCTACCCCCACTACCGTGTGGGATTTACCCTGTGAGGAGCCCCGTCGAGCCCGCCTCTAGGACTCTGAGGCTGGCTAGCTTTCATCCATGCTGCAGTGCATACCGGAGAATAGCTGTTGCTTTGTCTACGGATCAAGGGATTATTGCACCGTCTCCTGTACCTGGAGTCTCTTTATTCCTCGTTGATCCAGACTTTTGCTACCGACAAATCCTCTCCCCTGCTGGCTTACAACCGGAGGGAACCCCCCTAGTATCTCCAGCTGACCTACGAGTGTACCTTATATAATTCTTATGCTACAGGTGGTATTAATTATCCCCTTCGTAATATGCTCATGGACTTACGCTCTTGACCTATTCATGCACATTCTTCGCCTTACAAGCGCAACTCTAATTCTCAATAATGTAAGATAATATTGATGCTCTTCTAATAAATATTACAAACAGTACTTTCTTTGTTAAGCCGTGTTATTGTGGGGGTGTTCATCTCATATACATGTGTACTGTATGGCCAGTAGTAATGTACATAACTCAGTAGTGGTTTAATGATACCATACTTATTCAATACAGTCAGGGAATTGTACCCCTCAGTTACAATTGGTCCTTCGAGCCGGAGGGTAATTAGCGTAATATTAATATAATATTAATATTGACATGGCCAGCGATGAACACTCCACAAACGGTTCTCCTAAGCTAGATCGCCCGCAGCGCAGACGGCAGCCACCTCCTTACCTAGAGGACTACGCTGCCAGTCTACTACCTAGCTTTATACAGACGTTAAACGTGGAAAAAGCGGATAGTAAAAGTATGTCAAACCCTACCGACCAGGCGACCCTGCCAGTAGAGACCCTAGTGGGTTCTAACGTAACTGACCAAGCTCACGGGGGGGACCAGGAGGGACATGACATGACTTTACCCCCCGACAACGTCAACGGGACAGTCCCCGGAGAGCTCCAGGATAAAGAAAGCGCTCCAGGGACGGAACCCGACCCACTACCAGAAGAGACGCGCACCCAGGAGATGGACCTCCTCGGAGCGCGACAGGAGAACGGATCTCCAACGAGCACTGCCAGAAGCCGATCACCTCCATCAGTGTCTTCCCCCAGCGAGGCGGACAAGATGCTGGCGCAGGCATTTATCGCCACCCTGGCAGCCTCCACTGAACGCGATCGACTCCAAGCACAGACGCTTAGCGAGCGCGAACATTCTTCCATGGAACAAGAGCGCCTCCGAGCGCAACACCAAAGTGAGCGTGAACACTCTACCATGGAAAGAGACCGCCTGCAGGCTCAACAGCTGAGTGAGCGCAAACAATCTGCAGACCAAAGAGAACGCGCAACTCCAAGCGCAAGCCCTTAGTGAACGCGAACACTCTGCGACCCAGCGAGAGCGCTTCCAGGCGCAGCAAAGGAGTGAAGACGACCGCATACGACTGGAGACCAGACGCCTCCAGACGGAAGAGAATATTGAAAGAGACCGCGTCGAAGCCCAGCGTGCCGCCGCCGATGCACAGCGCGAAGCCGCCAATGCACAGCGCGACGCAGCCCAAGCCCAGCGCGAAGCAGAGCGCAACCTCGCTCACATCAAGCGCGAAGCCGAGCGTGACCGATTACAAGCGCAGATAATGGAGCAACTGATTGCCAGGGCGACTCCCCCTCCCTCCGCACGGAGCTCCAGGGCCTCGTCAAGACAAGGGTCTAGGGCACCCTCCCCTACCCGATCAAGCGACCCGGAGCCCGGCCAACAGAAAGAGCCTATACACGTCTCCGAACACCCTCCCCGACCGGTCCATGCGAGACCCAGCAACAGGGAAGAACCGGCCTACGCCGCCGAGAGACTGAATAGACAATTGCAAGATCTAGAAGACCTAGCAGAGGAAGAAGAAGAGGAAGAGGAGGAAAGTCAAGCCCACCAGCAGCATCGTACTCCACAGGACCAGGAGGTCCAGTACAGCCCAGACTTTACACCCGAGGCCCTGCGTTACAGACCCCCGACCCAACTCAAGGGCGAGTTTGACGCACGACCAGCCCCGAGGAACAGCACCTGGGTACCCGGGCCTTGGTACCCACCAGGTACCAGCCCACAACGACACGTAAGGGGAGACTCGCCTAGGAGGCCTCTCCCCCAACGCTCACCGATGTGCCAGCCATCCATGGCATCGTACCTTGGCACACCGACGTTCCCGGACTTCACACACGAGGACAGAGCACAGTACACAGAGCTACGAATGTGCTTAGAGACAATGATGTCCGAAGTCCCCGATGAGACGTACAAGTATGCTATCCTACTCAAGCACCTGAAGGTGCCCAGAGCGCATAATATAGCGCTGGCTTATTCCAACTCAAGTACCCCATACACCGCGGCTCTAGTAGCCCTCGACCAACGTTATGGACGCATATGGGACTACGTAATACAAGAGATAAGGAATATTGACCGTCTACCCCCAGCCACAGACAATCGCTCATTGGATGACCTCTCTATCAAGGTACAATCCCTGGTAGGGATGCTGGGGGCACAAAAGGAAAAGGGTAGGCACGAACTGTACGCGAACTCTAATGTTGAGAGGATATTAGAGAAGCTCCCGCCCGCCCGACAAGAGCGCTTCAGGCGGCAAAGAGACCACCGTGATCCCAACGGTCCCGAGCCATCCCTCCTAGACCTGGCCGACTTCCTGGCGAGAGAAGTCAGCAGCCTACGACTGGATACGTTTGTGCGGAGTGTACCAAGCTCCAGAGAGGGACCTAGGAGATCAAACGATAACCGCAGGCTGGTGACCGCCATGCACCAAGCCGAATCAGTACCGCGTAACAAGAACCACAGCACCCCCTCGATGAAAGAGAAGTGGAAGATTGTATGCCAGTACTGCGAAAAGGAACACTGGCTGTCACACTGTGACACGTTCAAGAAGATGACCGCCGATGAGGTGAGTCAATGGATAAAGTCCAACCGCCGCTGTTACCGCTGTGCGCGCAGTCACATGGCAGCCGAGTGCCGCTTAAAGAAGAGGTGTAGTCGGTGTGACGGAGCCCACTTGGACGTTTTACATGACAGTAACAGAAGAAAACCCGCACCCTCAAGCAGCACCAAAGCAAGCGTCATGTACATTGACCCCGCCAGCAGCGGGGGCGCCCGGGTGCTCTTGAAGGTGGTCCGCGTAACATTGAGCTACGAGGACAAGGTCATGGACACCTACGCCGTCCTTGACGACGGGTCAGAAAAGACCCTCCTCCTCGCATCCGCTGCGGCCCAGCTGGGGCTGCGGGGGAGCGAAGAAACGATGACCATTCGGACTATAAGAAGAGACCTGAAGACGATCAAGGGTGAGAACGTCTCCTTCACTATCGCAGCAAGCGGGCAGCCAGAGAGACGTATAGGATCACTAACGCTTTCACCAGCCAAGACATAGGCCTGTCGCGGTACACCTACCCCATCGCCAAGCTGATGGACAAATACGTGCACCTGCGTCAACTACCTATACCGCTCATAGACGGCGCCACCCCGACCCTGCTCATAGGATCCGACCACGCACACCTCATCGTCCCGATGGACCGGGTCCACACTGGGCCCAGAGGCTGTCCTGCAGCAGTCGAGACCCGCCTAGGATGGACACTACAAGGCCCCCTCTCCAGGTCTCCCAACCGAACAGCAGCCACTCGCTGCCTCCACTCCAGAGTGACAGAAGAAGACACCGCCCTCTTACAGCACGTCGAGAGGCTATGGACACTAGAGACAATGCCCTTTAAGAACGAAAAGAAACACATTCGTTCCAAGGAAGACATTTACGCCATAGCCCTCCTCGAGCAGGGGACAAAGAGAGTCAAAGTCAACGGAGTGATGAGATACGCAACTCCACTCCTGAGGCGAGAGGGTATGCCTACCTTCCACGCCCCAAAAGAAGCAACGGAGCGGTATCTACTGAACACAGAGCGGCGCCTAGCCAGAGACCCCGCTCAAGCTACTGTGTACCGCGCTGAGATTGACAAGCTAATCACAGCGGGACACATAAAGAGAATTGACATTAAAGAGGCCGATCAGACGACCGAATCATGGTACGTGCCCCACCACAAGGTCCACCACAACGGCAAGGATCGTATTGTGTTTAACTGCAGCTACCAGATCGGATCACAAAATCTGAATAAAGAGCTCTTGCCCGGCCCAACACTCGGCCCCTCTCTACTAGGCGTGTTGCTACGTTTCCGCCAGAACAAGGTGGCCATCAGCGGCGACATCAAAGGGATGTTCCTGCAGGTGCGACTAGTGGAAGAGGACAAGCCCCTGCTGCGGTTCTTATGGAGAGAGAGGATCGGGGATGAGCAACCATCCATCTATCAATGGGAAGTCCTCCCTTTCGGAACCACATGCAGCCCATGCTGTGCTACGTTCGCACTGCAAAAACATGTCGCAGAGGACCCAGCAGCTGATGAGGAGGTCCGACAAAGTGTAGAAAAGAGTTTCTACGAGGACAACTGTCTGCAAAGCGTCTTGACGCCAGAAGAAGCCGAGGCCCTCCTACTCAAGCTCCGCGCCTCCCTGATCAAAGGCGGCTTTGATCTCCGGCAGTGGGCCAGCAGCGACCCTCAAGTATTGCGCAGCCTCTCCCCAGAGGACAAGGCAGCAAGCAGCGAGACCTGGATGGCGACCATCCCAGGTGAAGCCCAAGAAATGACATTGGGACTAGTCTGGCGCTTCAAAACAGACTCGCTACATTATAGACACACACCCCTGACCAAGGAGCAGGGAAGGTCGATTTCACTACCGACCACAAGACGGAGTGTATACAGAACACTCGCCAGACAATATGACCCGTTGGGATGTATTCTACCTTACACCACCAGGGCAAAGATGATTGTACGAGCGCTATGGGACAAGGACCAGGGCTGGGACGACCCCATACCCGACCACCTTGCTTCCACATGGAGAGAGTGGGAGACAGAACTCAGCTCGCTCCCAGGTGTCAACATACGCCGCAGCTACTTCCCACCCACAGTGCGGCTGGAGACGTGTCAGATGGACCTGCACGTCTTCAGCGACGCCTCCGAAGTAGCCTACGGTTCGGTGGCCTACTTGCGGGCCCGAGAGGAGGGAGGAGAAATACATACTGCCTTCATCCTGGCTCGTTCAAGAATAGCCCCCCGCAAGCAACAATCTATCCCGCGTCTAGAGCTCTGCGCAGCCCTAGTAGGAGCGCAACTCGCCACGTTAATCCAACGTGAACTCACCATCCCGGTGCAAAGAACAATCCTGTGGTCAGACTCCATGACCGTACTCACATGGATCCAGTCCGATTCGTGTAGATACAAGGTCTTCGTGGGAGTCAGAATCACAGAGATCCAAGATTTAACAGAAGCAGCATGCTGGAGGTACGTGGACACAAAACAGAACCCAGCAGACGTCATCACACGGGGAATGTCCCTGGATGACCTCACACGTCACAATCTCTATAGTGACGGTCCCGAGTTCCTCAAGCTCCCGGAAGAAGAGTGGCCTACACCCACCCCACGGGAGGCTAGCCAAGAGGAGGCAGAGATGAAGAAATCTATGTTCTGTGGGTTGACACACACACCAGTCCCCACAGATCCCAACATAGACGACTGCCCCACCCTTGAGAGTGCGCAGTTAAAGACATTCCTGTGGCACCACCCTGAGGTTCCCTCCACTACTGACATTAATGCAGCTAACTACGAAGAAGCAGAACTCCTTCTGCTACAGCGAGCCCAAAGAGACTCGTTCCCCGACGAGCTAGACTGTCTGCAGGGATCAAAGCCAGTCCCGTCAGACAGCAGACTGCTCCACTTGGCCCCTGAGAGCGACGCCCATAATCTCATCAGAGTGGGTGGTCGTCTGAGAAGGGCCCCAGACTTAACGGATGACGTCAAGTTCCCGATAGTCCTAAACAGCCGACACAAGGTCACAGAGCTCATCATAAAGAAATACGACGAGGACGTGCACCACGCCGGGGCAGAGAGAGTCTTCGCTGAGATCAGACGTCGCTATTGGATACTGCAAGGAAGAGAAGCAGTACGACGCTTCCAGCGGACCTGTCTAGACTGTCGCAAGTGGCGAGCACAGCCCAGTATACCCCGGATGGCTGACCTACCCCCCTGTCGCCTCCGACTCGGCGACAAGCCCTTTCACTCCACCGGTATGGACTGTTTCGGCCCGCTGTATGTGAAGAAAGGAAGAGGGACGGAGAAGCGGTGGGGTATTGTATTCAAATGCATGACCACCCGAGCGATACCCATAGAACTCCTTCCAACCATGAGTACGGACTCATTCCTTATGGCCTTCCGGAGATTCACATCGCGGAAAGGAAAACCGTCTATATTATTGTCTGATCACGGGACAAACTTCAAAGGCGGAGAAAGAGAGCTGAGAGAGAGCTTCCAAGCTATGGGCCCAGAACTTAAGACCCACCTCGCTCCCTCTCAGATTGATTTCCAGTTTAACCCCCCAAATGCACCTCACTTCGGGGGAACTTGGGAACGAGAAGTACGTTCAATAAAGACAGCCCTGTACGCCGTGCTTGGGGCCCAGACCGTGGCGGAAGAAGTCCTCACGACAGTCCTCACGGAGATCGAGGGAGTATTGAACTCAAAGCCCCTCGGTTACGTCTCAAGTGATGTAGCAGATGTCGACCCAGTCACCCCCAACACTCTCTTGATGGGGCGGCTGGACCCCGCGCTCCCACAGACAGTGTACAGACCTGAAGAAGCGAACAGCCGAAGAATGTGGAGGTACAGTCAAGTATTGGCTGACAAGTTTTGGAACAGTTTCCTCCTCCACTATCTACCGTCTCTACAGACCCGCCAAAAATGGGTAAAAGAAAGAGACAATTTGACGGAGGGCACAGTCGTCATGATTATCGACCAGTCACTACCCCGAGCTATGTGGCCGGCCGGCCGCGTAAGCAAAGTGATCACTGGTGCCGACGGAAAGGTCAGAGCGGCAGAAGTGCTCGTCCAGGGGCGGACATACACCCGACCCGTGGCGAGGCTGATAGAGTTGCCAAGGCTCCCCGACTCTCTCAATGACGACCATGACCCCCTGACTTTGTGAATTGCCCTACTCCTCACAACGGACATTGAGTAGTGGACAGTGCGGTTAATCTGTCTCTGCTTATCTAATTAGGTGCGGACTAATTAGGAGGCCGCTGTTACAAAGGGTCAGATTAAACCGAATATATATATTTATTACTTGAGATATATTGTATAGTATTTGGATATCGTCTGATATCCCTTGTATATTCTTTGTACATATACACGGAATATCCCTTTACCTAGTACAGGCCAGACCATAATATTCGTTCTCCTATTGGACAGCGACCCCCTAGGCGCCACGGCCATACCCCCAATGTCTAGTTCAAAGTCACCGCTAAGACATGTCTCAACATGCCCAGGTTTGCGCAGTAATACGAGACAGAAATAAGGCTGCTACTAGATTATTCACCTTACGTATAAATACGGCGCAGGTGAATACAGCAGTAATCTTAGTAACAAGTTGAAGCCTTCACCACGATACAACGTGCTGTGAAGTGGGCCCGTTTTGCCCCGAAATAGAGCCTTGAGACCGCGTGCGAATTGATAGCTGAAGTGTCAGAGTTTAACGCTGTATCGTCGAGTTCGACCTATTCTATTATTAAGTAATAGTCTATTATGTATAGTGTATCGTGCGGCTACCGTACAGTGACCAGCATTACCAACGTTTCATCGTACCGAGCTAGTGTGCTTATCCAGGCTGGGCGGCCTAACCTTGTGCCGCCATCCGAGGAGCCCTAGACGAGAACCGTGTGGATATGTACACTGGATAACCTACACCGACGACTACAGAGCCCTTTTCGGCTGGATTATATTGCTTTGGTCCTGTGGCTGCTGGAGCAGAGAATCGTCTACCCCCACTACCGTGTGGGATTTACCCTGTGAGGAGCCCCGTCGAGCCCGCCTCTAGGACTCTGAGGCTGGCTAGCTTTCATCCATGCTGCAGTGCATACCGGAGAATAGCTGTTGCTTTGTCTACGGATCAAGGGATTATTGCACCGTCTCCTGTACCTGGAGTCTCTTTATTCCTCGTTGATCCAGACTTTTGCTACCGACAAATCCTCTCCCCTGCTGGCTTACAACCGGAGGGAACCCCCCTAGTATCTCCAGCTGACCTACGAGTGTACCTTATATAATTCTTATGCTACAGGTGGTATTAATTATCCCCTTCGTAATATGCTCATGGACTTACGCTCTTGACCTATTCATGCACATTCTTCGCCTTACAAGCGCAACTCTAATTCTCAATAATGTAAGATAATATTGATGCTCTTCTAATAAATATTACAAACAGTACTTTCTTTGTTAAGCCGTGTTATTGTGGGGGTGTTCATCTCATATACATGTGTACTGTATGGCCAGTAGTAATGTACATAACTCAGTAGTGGTTTAATGATACCATACTTATTCAATACAGTCAGGGAATTGTACCCCTCAGTTACAAGTACCCTATAGTGTTACAGTCTGCCTGTAACACTAGTCCTCACTGGGATAGGAACGGTACAAAGGTACAACCTCTCCAGACACTGGAATCAATATCACAAAAGACTTGAGCATTGGAGGAAGGTTGTTGATGATGATCTGATGATCTGAGCGCTCTGGGGGTGGATGTCTCCTCCTCAAGGAGGGTAATGATGTGAGGCCAGCAAGGAGCAGGAGAGATGAACACATGGTTGTTTACTAATGCGGTACCAGGGGTTAAAGTGGGATCTTCCAGGTGGGGGAACCCTAAATTCCAGTGTAGCGTTGGAGCGTGGAAAATTATTCACCTCAAAATAACTTCCACTGGACTTGTTGTCTTTATGGACAGGCTATGCTGTGCTGCTCTAGCCCTGGGTTGTGCTGCTGCTCTCTACAATATATATCTGCTATCATACTATCATGGCTGCTTTCCAACTCCTAGCCATAGTATAATTAAGCATTACATCACGCGCAGGAGTGTGTTATACTCATTAGATCATGCCTAGGGGGTGTTGTTAGATGCGCAGCGGAGGGGCGTTAGACCCCCCTAGGCGTGATCTGATGAGTATAACACGACTTCTTCCCCCAGGCCATCAGAGCCTTGAACAATGAACATTGAGTGCCACAGAACACTGAACTATCCACACACAAGCACACATGAGCACACACACGACACGCACGCTGTGCACTATCAGCCACTTTAACACTTTAACATGAGTGGGCACACACTCATGCCGCACTCACCCACACTTATTGCCAAAAGGAAAGGCCACTTTAAATTAGTATAGCAACAGTAACAGTGTATTGCACTACCAAAGCTACCTAGCATGTCCTATATGCTCTGTAAATAACTATGTACAGATACAGAGATGTCACACCATGTTACCTGTTACCTGTTATTGCACAATGTTGTTTTTATTGGATTCTATTATATGTTGTACCACTGTATTGCACATCGTTGCGGGCAAGACCACCCGCATTTCATTGTATACTTGTATGCCGTGACAAATAAAACTCTTGACTTGACTTGACTTGACTTCAAGTGATTTAATGCTTTTATACAATGGCCTAATTCACCCAACCTTATTGCTATACAATAAACACACAGTAATTTAAGCATAATGGAGATTTATTCAAAAACAGAAAAAGTAGATCCAAAAACAGAAAAAGTAGATCCAATGGGCCGTGCCCACAAAATGCAACTGAACAAGTCATGCAGGACAAGTCATGCAGGGTGATTATGGTTATTTACATTTTATTTACATTGATGGTAACATTCGTGGTTATGGTGCAGTTTGAGAAAAAAGTATCTGTGTCGTTATTTTGCCTCTTAGCTGGAACAGAATTCTCAGAACCGTCTGCAATGCGTTTTTGCGCAGATGAGCCTGCAAGAACATGGCTATAATTTCGTCTATCAAAATGTACAATGAAATCGGACATGATGAACAACTTGTGTTTACAAACGAACCTGTGCGGGACATCCAGTGAAATCGCTTCGTGTGACAGTGTCCTTTTGAAGCAGAGGGAGGTGCTACAAAGAATGCCATCTAACAACACACTTCATATAAATCCTGCAATTTATTATTGTTTTGACAATGGGTCATGACAAACCAATTACATAATCCAACATATGTGTAAAAAACGAACATATTCCAGTTGACTATCTTTTTTTGAATGAGTCGTTATGAAGAAATCAATACATCCATTTCATTCAGAAAAAGGAATGAACGGCGGAGTCATTCGGAAAAAAAGAAGAAAAAAAGTTATTCGGTTGTGGGCGGGTTCTGGGGTCACGTGGAGTGTGTTATACGATATCACAACGTCTAACTTGACTGTTTCAGCCAATCAGAATCAAGATATTTGCATGCCATTGTATAAAAATAGAATTTGGCAGCAAGTGATACTTAGTAGAACATCATCATCTTAAACTCACATTGATGACTGCTACCCTTGACCTAACTTAACAGAGGCCATGGATACCACAACCTGCCCTGCACCAGGCCAAATTAGTCCATTACTGTAAACTTTACAATACTGCATACCCAGTTCCATAGCCTGCACTTAAACTGCACAGTATTCTCACACAGCCTTTCTCTTCTGCTCCACACTGCACTGAGCCACCTAAAACACACAGGCAGCTATGTAAGAATGCTCTTTCATAAACTACAGCTCAGCATTTAACACTATTATCCCAGACATACTGATCCGCAAACTGCTGGACCTACAGCCCCCCCCCCCCCCACCTGCGCCTGGATTAAGGACTTCCTCACCAACCGACCACAGACACAGTGAAACTTGGCCCACACCTATCCTCCTCCCTCTCACTCAGCACCGGCTCTCCACAAGGCTGTGTGCTGAGCCCACTCCTGTACACACTCTACACCCCTGACTGCACTCCATTCCACCCTTCTAATGCTGTCATCAAATTCGTGGACGATATACTACCGTGGTCGGACTCATCTCAGGGGGGGATGAGGCGGCTTACAGAGAAAAGATGGTGTATGAGGAGGAAGCTGTATGCTATCCTTGAGAACCCCTGCCACCCCCTCCATGATGAGCTGACCGCAATGCGCTCCACATTTAGCCACAGACTTATCCCCCCCCCACCCCCACAAACCACAAAGCGCTTCGGGCAGTCCTTTGTGCCGGTGGCAATCAGGCTCCACAATGCAGGCAGGGCCACGACGGGCTAACTGCCGTGGACTGGAGGAGCTGGGTTGTGGACTGTAACTAATTAATTCATTAACATCATGATTGGACTTGTTTCTTTTTTTTTCTTCCATTTCAACACTTTTAGCTCTATTTTAGCTCTTCTTTTTAGCCCTACGTATTTGTCCATCTTTGTTTTTAACTAAGTACAAAATAAGTGTATGTTATGTACTATTAACTGTTTTTATGAACTGTTTTTAAATGGCTGTTGATGCTGTAGTGGACATCTGAATCTCCCCTTGGGGATAAATAAAGGTTTTCAATCAATCAATCAATCAATCAATCAATCAATCAATCAATCAATCAATCAATCAATCAATCAATCAATGATGTACAGACAATAACCTGGTTCTTAACACATCAAAAACCAAATAAATCATCATTGACTTCAGGAAGCACAGCATGGACCCTGCTCCACTCCACATAAATAAAACAACTGCTAAGAGGATGCAGACCAGAAAAATACTTTCGTCTTGTTTACGTAAGGGTCCTTCATTTTCAATTAATCAAGACATTTATGACATACAAGACATACAAATTATGGTACTCCCACCCAGCACACCGACTCCTCCCACCCAGCACATCACCTGTTTGACCTGTTGCCCTCTGGCAGGCGCTATAGGTCCATCAGAGCTCACTCCTCCAGACTCACAAACAGTTTCTTTCCCTGGTCCATATTCCATGTTCCGTGTTCCATGATTTAGAGACCATTTTCAGTAGCCCTTATGTTTTGTTCTGTATATTGTGTTTTCATTTCATCAAGTATTTGATTGATTTGATTTGATTGTAAAACACTGAAAATTATGAAAAAGCCCTAGTTTCCTTCCTAGAGGTGGTTGAAACCATTGTTTAATTGTTTAATCAACAACCTGAAACAATAAAATGATGCAAAGGACGACTTCAACTTTAGTTAGTAGCATTTCGAACAAAATAACCTGTGTCCTTCAAATAGGGTGCCTTTTTAATGCACTTCTCTGTTCTTTGTGTGTTTTGAAATAACATTTGAATGTACAGAAAGTCAAGGCGTTAATTAGGACTTAATTTACATGTTTTCTCTGCTAGGTCCTATCAGAACTTTAGTAAGCAACAAATGTAAACAAAAAGAACACTCAGAAGACAGAACACAAAATATTTTTTTTTATAATTCAGATAATACCTGAACATTGGTAAAACCAAGGAGCTGATCGTGGATTTTTAGGAGAACACAGCAGGGGACACACACACCACTGAGGATAAACGGGGCTACCATGGACAGGGTGAGCAGCTTCAAGTACCTGGGGGTCCACATCTCAGAGGACCTGACATGGACAACACACATAGACTCAGTCGTAAAGAAGGCAAAGCAGCGCCTCTACCACCTGAGACAGTTAAGGAAGTTCAGAGTTTATGTTTATTTATGTTTATTTAGGATCCCCATTAGCTTTTGCACTAGGCAAAAGCTATTCTTCCTGGGGTCCGGCACGCACAAATGTACAACAGTATTCAATACATTACATTACATCAATACATACATTACATCATCATCAACATCAACATCAATACATTACATCAATATCAATATCAGTCACATCATCAATTACAGTACATCACTATCAACATCAGTTAGAATGATATTGTACAAGATATCCACCAGCAAAAAGCATTCAAATAAAATAACTAAAATAACTAAAATCAAACAAATAGTGCTTCCTGAGCAGCACTCACCGCCATCAACTTAAACACAACCAACGTGAAAATAACTAAAATAACTCAAATCAAACAAATAGTGCTTCCTGAGCAGCACTCACCGCCATCAACTTAAACACAACCAACAGTCAACTGGTTTTCACCTCTTTGCCATAATGGCTCAGTGCATGCTCATCAGCAGATGGCACTTTAACTTCCTCTTAAAGGTAGCCTTGGATTCTATTTCAGCTAAGTAGCTCGGCAATGAGTTCCATTCCATTATAGCTCTGTAAGTCACAGAAGATTTTAGTAGATTTGTTCTTGGTTTAGGTGCCATTAGATGGCCTGACGTAGCTTGTCTAGTCATATGGTCATGTTCTTCTCTTATGTAAACTATATGATCATAGAAATACTGTGGTTTTTTGACAACTTGAACATTTCTGAGAAAAGTAATGAGACAGGATTGCAGACGTTTCTCAACCGTAAGCCATGATAATTGTCTATGCATAGCTCCAATGTTAGTGCGCTTTGAACAGTGGAGGGCTAGCCTTGCAGCCTTATTTTGAGCTATTTGTAGTTTCTGTATTTGTGTTTTTGCTGCTGATGACCATATGACGGGACAGTACTCAAGATGTGACAAAACCAGAGCCTGGATGACTTCTTTCAAAGTGGTTGGTGTTAAATACTTTGTGCATTTTCTTGTCACTGCTATGCTCCTTCCTATTTTTGTTATTATACTGTCAATTTGCTTTGTCCACTTTAAACCTGAGTCAAGAACCATGCCAAGCAACTTAGCCTCTTTTACCTGTTCCACTGGCTGACCAGCCAGAGTCAGGCTTAATTGTGGATCGCTGCTTAATATGTGCCTGGATCCGAATACCATTGCTTTTGTTTTTGCAATGTTGAGTACCAGTTTGTTATTGTTGACCCAGTCTGTTATGGCTTTAAGCTCTATTCCAAGTATATTGTTTAACTCACTACATGTTGATGCTGTACTGTACATTGTCGAATCGTCAGCATACATGATTACCCTAGATTTATTTAATACATAAGGGAGGTCGTTTGTGAATATTGAGTATAGCAAAGGCCCAAGCAAACTTCCCTGTGGGACCCCACACTGCAACACCTTACTTTCAGAAAAGCTCCCATTGAAAAATACTTTCTGGCTTCTCCTAGTCAGGTAGGTCTCCATCCAACACATAGCAACAGAGCCAAAGCCATAGCATTTGAGTTTGTTCAGCAGCAGACTATGATCGATCACATCGAAAGCTGCGCTAAAGTCTAACATCACAGCTCCAACAAGCCTCCTATCATCCATGCTCTTAAACCATTCATCGATCATTTGGGCAAGTGCTGTGCTTGTAGAGTGACCATCTCTATATGCATGTTGGTAATTCGTTATCAGACTATTACTTAAAAAGTAGTTTTGAATTTGGGTGTATACAATTTTTTCTATTATTTTACTTAACACTGGGAGGAGACTTATGGGAGAGTATTGGGGAAGATACTCCAGTCCTTCTACTCCGGAGCTGTAGAGAGCATCTTGACTGGAAACATCACTGCCTGGTATGGAAACAGCAAGGCACAGGACAAGAAGGCCCTACAGAGAGTGGTACGCTCAGCTGAGCGTACTACGGGTATTGCACTACCACCCCTGCATGTCTTATATAACAAGAGGTGCAAATCCAGAGCCTGCAGGATAATGAAAGACCCTCACCACCCCAACAACAGCCTGTTCAAGCTGCTGCGGTCAGGCAAACGCCTGCGAACACCAGCAACTAGGACAGAGAGACTTCGGCTCAGCTTCTTCCCCCAGGCCATCAGAGTCTTGAACATTGAACTCTCCACACACAAGCACACATGAGCACACACACAACACACACACTGTACACGCTCACACACTAGCAGTCACTTTAACATGAACACACACACACATATGCTGCACACGCTCACACTATGGTCACTACTCACTTTACACAATGAAAGGTCACTTTAAAAACAAGAACAGGAGTGGTTCTTGTATAGTAAATAGATGGATAGCAAGCTAGCATAAGGACACATAGTATAACTGTAGATTGTATAGTATAGCATTGTATAGTAGTGTACATAAGACCCAGTGCCCCATCCGTAGCTAACAGTGTAATGCACTATCACAGGACCTAGCATGTCTTACCATGCTTTTGAAAAACTCATGTACATATACCTATGTCTTTACTCTTACGACTTGTATTATTGCACAAATGTCGCATTCTCATCCCTTGGATTCTTATTATTGTATTATTGTATTACTGTACTATGCACAATCGTTGCGGGCAAGACTCCCCGCATTTCACTGTAGTTGTTTGAAAAAAAGAACTCCTGAAGGATGACCAGTCACACAGATCTGACAGTGAGGAGGAAAGCTTTCAGACATTCTCAGTACTGTCACCCCTCTCTCTCTCTCTCTCTCTCTCTCTCTCTCTCTCTCTCTCTCTCTCTCTCTCTCTCTCTCTCTCTCTCTCTCTCTCTCTCTCTCTCTCTCTCTCTCTCTCTCTCTCTCTCTCTCTCTCTCTCTCTCTCTTCTCTCTCTTTCCCACCCTCTCCATCTCTCCCCCCTCTCTCTAACTGTTGACTCAGCTTGGGGCAAGAAACCATTTACTAATAAACATGACAATTAATAAAAAGGAGATATATATCAATGTTGATTTATTGATATGATTACAAGTTGCAAAGTGTGTCACAGTGCAATAAAAACAAGAAATTTTTATTCATTCAAGACAGTAAAGTACAGAAGTAAATCTCTTAGCCTATATTCTCTATTCATGTTTTGCTTAGTATTCTTTTACAAAGAAGAAATTCACACAACACACTAAATAAATGTAAGGATGAATAAGTACTACTAATAATAATTATAATAACATTTTCATCTCTCTGGTACTTATTATACACATTCATCGCGCCGCACCTCTCCCAGCCTCTTACTCCCTCTTGGCCTTGGCGAAAAACACTGCGTTGCAGTCGTCCACCCCCACCCTCATGTCCCGGGGAATGATGTACACCTCCAGCCGGATCAGAGTGTAGCCGCTCTCCTTCAGGCTGGCGCACACCTGGGCCTCGTCCAGGGGCACCACAGGGATCCTCACCCCGGGCCCGCCCATGTAGTAACTCTCGCCGAGGGCCCCGATGAGGAGCAGGTGGCCCCCGGGTCGGAGGAGGCCCGTGATGTGACCCAGGGCTCTGTTGAAGGCGGCCAGGTCTGGGCTGCAGCTCTCCAGGCAGAAGCAGGACACCAGGCAGTCGGCCCCGGCCGAGGGGAGGGCCCCGGGGGCCAGGGGCTGCGGGAGGTGCACGTCGATGGGGAGGATGTCGGAGACCACGCGGCGCAGCCTGGCGGCTTTCTCTGACCACGCTGAGGGCCTGGAGACATCGATGAACACATGTCAGAACAAAGTGAATACAGGAAAACACAGTTATTCAGACGGATAACTCTTGTATGTGGCCAGAAAGGACATTAGTAGACACACAAGGTCCTCATCCAAGGGGGACTGCATGGTTCCGTTCAGGAAGAGTGCTTTTGGACAATCCACATTCTCTGTTAGAGCCACACAGTACTGGAACACTATGCCTACACATATCTGGACCTGTAACACGCTTGAACAATTAAAAAATGTTTTTTTTAAACTGGCTCAAAGAACACCAGAGCTGCACCCACAGCTAAATTCATTAGCTGTGTGTGTATGCAATTCACCTTTATTCTGTTTTATATGTGTATTTTTGTAAGAATTTGTATATTGTGATGATTAATTGTATTTTATGTAGGCCTATTTGATGTATGTTATGTATGATAACCTTTTTTATCACTTTAGGTTGATGCCTTTTTTAACATCTTGGCCAGGGACTACAGATGAAATCTAGCCTTCTGGCTAAATCTGGCGTATTTACATGTATTGTTGATTAATATGCACTGTCCCTTTTGCAAATAAACTTAAACTTAAACTATCTTTTTTTATTTGATTGATCATAAATGTTTTCTGTCAAAAAGACTGAAATCACTCCGTGTATGGATGTAAAACAGAGCCCATGGGAGGATGCTGGTGGTGGGAATGCAGAGCTTCATTAGAGGCAACACACAAGCAGCAGCAGCACAGCGGGGGAAGACGGCAGAGGGTCAGAGCAGCATGGCAGGCGTGGCGCAGAAATCTAGTCAAATGTCAGTCGTATTTGTTGAGCTTTTTCCAAACCAAACACACCCTAATCAGGCCCAAGCCGTTTGGGAGAAGCCACAGGCTGGCGATAGGTCATGGATTATCAGAGGACACACAGTAGGTCTGCCAAAGACCCTGGGAATAACGTTACAAAGCCAGGAGAAGGGGGCCGAGGTCTCCATGGGTTGTTTTGTGGGCTGTTTTGGACAAATGAACAGAAAGGTTCGTCATTGACATCCTCATGTATTGTGTTGATGATTGATAAGGAGGATGCCTAGAATTATTGTCATTATGATGATGATTACAATGATGATGATGATGATGATGAAGACTAGAAGGCTATGGCCTCACCCCTGCCCACTTTGACAACCTAGGATGGCTTAGAGTAGACGACAGAGTACAGCAACTTGCAATGGGCCTGGTCTACAAGATACACTACGCGACCAAGGTACCCATGTACATGTCAAAATACTTCCCAAAGGTCAGTGAATACCACGATCACAACACCAGAGGGAGCTCCACAAATCATGTTAAACCCAGATTCGGCTCAAACAAGGGACTAAACACGTTTAGCAATTATGCCACATCAATGTGGATTGCCCTACCTAAAGCTGTAAAGGAATGTGAATCACTACCCACTTTCAAAAACACTCAAAGAACACCTACGGGAGACTGCAATTCGAAACTGGCCCCTACAAATGTCCTAACCCAGTTGTACAGTAAATGACCAAGTATGGCTTTGTCAGTATTCCAATGTACAGTGTACAGTGTCCCCCCCCCCCTACCCAACCCCCCCCCCCCCCCCCCACCTCCAATGTACAGCCCCCACCAGACCCACCCATTCTGCAATCTGTTAATAAACTTTTCAATCAATCAATCAATCAATCAATCATGGGATAGGGCAATGAATGGGGGAATGCAATTAATGCGTTTTGCTATGCTATATGCTACTATAACGAATGCTACAATAAAGCTATAGTGTTCCTGTTCCAGTGATGTCACTAACTCACTCACCAGCAGTGATGCAGTGGTGGTCCCACTCTGTACCACGCCGTCCCAGCAGTTTTTTCCGCGCGTGCACACACAAAAATGCGTTCACAACTTTCACTTACTCGTCGCGCTGTGCGCCAAGTACCCGGCACTTATCACCTAGACTTTGCATAATAATAGGATACCAATAACATAACAAAGAACGAGAAGTGCAAAACCAAAATACAAGCCCTGTGGGGGTTTGCTTGATCTGTGGAGCTCTCATATGTGACAAATGGTCCCGACTGGAAGGATGAGGCATTAAGTTGTGCTTCAGAAGGAAACTGTCCTTCTGTAAACTAAGTTACATTGTTAATTTAGTTTGTATTTACTTTTCTAGTTTAAGTTAATTCAATTAAAGAAATTATAACTACAATATTGTATCTACAATTGCATTTAAAACATTGTTTGTTTTTCAATATAATTTCTTTATATATTGAAGGCTACATCCTGCTACCTTTTTCAGCTTCTCTATTTCAAGGCAATATTTACAAAAACTAAACTAAAACTAGTAATTTCCTATACAAACATGTTTCCTACTATTTATGCATAATAATCATCTGTTCTGTGCGCACGGGAGGGAACATGTATGCGCATGCACATGGCGTCATTTAAACATCGTACAGGCAGTTCTGATATTACGACTGCACTGCACCCCTGCTCACCAGTAACTCACTCACGGTTAGCTGCTCTGTCCCCTAGTGGCGGCATATAGGAAATGCGCTCTGCATCTATGACACTGAGGGCGGGATCCACAAAGAGTGGATTGCACGGTGCTAATTGCACCCTTACTTACAATTCTTTGTGAATTGAAAATGGGGGACCCTGATGTAAACAAGACGAAAGTCCTGCGCGGTGATTGATTGATTGAACATTTTATTAACAGATTGCAGAATGGGTACAATACAGTATGGCTCAATACACACAATTGTTAAGGGGATTGTTGAGTTTATGTGTTAATATGATAGTATGTAACTGCTTAACTGTTTCCACAAGAGGGCGCTGTAGGCGCAAGGAGACGTAGCTATTGTAGCTGACGTCAGGTAAGAGGGTATATAAAGGATTGTTCCCTCCCCGATCTCTTCCCCATCTTCCTCATCTACCTCTCACAGAGAGAGAAGGTCTCATGGTGCATATACAATGTGAATAAACCACGCCGATTAAAGGCTAAAGAAGGACCTTGTCGTCATGAACATATTATTGTTGCTCCCCAGGTGACTCTGTCAACAGGTTATGGGCCCAGATCACGGAAGAGCGAAATAATAAGCGCAAGCCCAGGATATCAAGCAAAATGCCGACGCATACTGCAAGTTAGCACCACTCCTAGACGACACAAGCTTGGGGCTGATATTCCGTGACACAAAGGACAAAGGCAGAGAGAGCCTAAAAGTGTTAAGAGAGCACTACATCGGCAGGGGTAGACCCCGGATCGTATCCCTCTATATAACACTGACCGCGCTGAAGAAAGCGCACACAGAGACTGTGACTGAATACATCATCAGGGCTGAACAAATCATCACAGCGCTTAAGAGTGCAGGAGAAGCACCGAATGACGAATTAATGATGGCGATGGTTATGAGAGGACTACCGGAGATGTATAAACCATTCACACTGTTGGTGACACACGGTTCAGCGGACGTGTCGCTGGGGGAGTTCAAGGCCAAGCTCCGGAACTTTGATGCCTCAGAAGACACACACCCGGTCGCCGAGGAGGCGGGAGAGAGGGTACTGAAGGCCCGGGCGGCACCAAGAGAGAAGACCAGACCCCCGACGGAGCAGGCGTGTTGGCGATGCGGAAAAAAGGGTCACCGGAAAGATAACTGTCTGGGCAAAATTGGAACGAGATGCTTCATACCTGTCTAATTGAAGATCACTTCATACCGAACCCAGTAGACCCCTGTGTTTACTCAAAGGAGTCAAAAGAGTCAGGAAAAGTGATAATTGTGATTTAGGTGGATGATTTAATCATCGCAGCAGACAACACTAGAAACCTAGAGCAGGTGAAAAGTATGCTCTCCACCAGATTCAAAATGAAAGACCTAGGTAGGTTAAAACATTTTCTAGGCATGGACTTCGAACAGTCTGCCAGTTGTGTAAAAATATCCCAGAAGAGATATGTGGAAAAGATCCTGAAACGTTTTGACATGCAAGAATGTAGAACCATGTGATCAAAAGCTAGACTACCAAGAGGATGCTCAGAAATTTACAGATGTAAAAATGTACAGAGAAGCTGTAGGTAGCCTCATTTATTTGACAACATGTACTTGCCCTGACCTATGTTTTGTAGTGAGTAAATTATCACAGCATTTCGCTGATCCCACAAAAGAGCACTGGATTACAGCAAAACATGTTTTTCGCTATCTCAAAGGCACAGCAGATAAACAGCTTTGTTTCAGAAAGAGCAGCGAGGGCTTAGGGCTTCAAGCCTATAGTGATGCAGATTGGGCGGCAGGCGCCAGAGACAGAAGAAGTACCACAGGGTATTGTGTGAGTTTGGGTACAGACAGCTCACTGGTTTCATGGAAAACAAAGAAACAGCCCACAGTGGCACTATCAACTTGTGAAGCCGAATACATGGCTCTACAATACAGGAATGTATTTATCTAGAACAACTGCTCGAAGGAATGGATACCTATGTATATAAGAAAACTGTTGTTTATGAAGACAACCATTGCACTCGCTAGAAACCCTGTGTGCCGACAGAGGTGTAAACATGTGGGTATAAAATATCACTTCATCAGATCTGTCATCAGAGAAGAAAGTATGACACTTGTTTACTGTCCTACAGATGACATGGTTGCAGATGCTATGACCAAGCCTGTCTCCAAACTGAAATTGAGAAGATTTGCAGAGGTCATGTTTGGTGTGTAAAATATTGCCTGTTATGTAATATTGACTGCCATATTATTGAATGTTTTGAACTGTATTCTTTTCTTTGAAAAGTTGTTTTTGGAAAAGTTGTACATTATACATGTCATCCATAAGTGGGAGTGTTGAGTTTATGTGTTAATATGATAGTATGTAACTGCTTAACTGTTTCCACAAGAGGGCACTGTAGGCGCAAGGAGACGTAGCTATTGTAGCTGACGTCAGGTAAGAGGGTATATAAGGGATTGTTCCCTCCCCCTCAATCTCTTCCCCATCTTCCTCATCTACCTCTCACAGAGAGAGAAGGTCTCATGGTGCATATACAATGTGAATAAACCACGCTGATTAAATACTAAAGAAGGACCTTGTCGTCATGAACATATTATTGTTGCTCCCCAGGTGACTCTGTCAACAGGGATGCAGACAAGAGAAAGACTTTCGTCTTGTTTACATCAGGGTCCCCCATTTTCAATAAATAGTGTAGCGATTTATAGTATTCCTCTGTTTTTTTCATACACACTACAGATTTAATTTACCACAGAAATACTGTAGTGATTCATCATAACATATATGTGAGTCCCTATAGTAATTCTATAATAATAGGTGCATGGAAAACCAAAAAAATAACAGGAATACTAGTTTTACTATAATGAATTTTCAGTTTCCTCCCCCTCAAATGTATATATTCTCTTTTAGAAATGCTGTCTGTAAATAAACAATTTGAACAATGAACAATGATTGCTCAATGAACAAGGCTTGAACAATGAACAATCGTAACAACCATCAAATGCACTCACAGCACACACATCCACACGCACACACTCACTTTAAACAAACAACCTACTGCAGCACCCACTTTACCCACTTTAGAACACCTAACACACTTTATATTTATTGGCAAATAATTGTACCTAAATTGTACCTCATCCCATTTCTGCATTGTACTGTATAGTATATAGTATATTGTATTGTAACTCAGTTACTTTTCTACTCTGCATTGTACATTGTATATATGTATATATTGAACACTTTTGTCTACGTACTTGACTTCTATTTTATACTTACTCTACTTTTTATACTTTTCTATTTTTATCTAGCACAATCTCTGGAGCAAAACAGAAAGAAGCATTTTATATAAAAGTATTCTGTACTTCTGTAATGTATTACAATTAATAAAGAAACTTGAACTTGAACTAAACCGTACTGTATATTTGTATATCTTGTATGTCATAAATGTCTGGATGTAACAGTACTGTATATCTGTATGTCGTGTATGTCATAATGTTATCATGAATTAAAAACGGGGGACCCTGATGTAAACAAGACGGTGAGTCTGCATCCCCTTAACAATTGTGTGTATTGAGCTGTACTGTATTGTACCCATTCTGCAATCTGTTAATAAAATGTCCAATCAATCAATCAATCAATCAATCAATCAATCAATCAATCAATCAATCATGTTGGCAACCAAGAGAGTGTGAAGGCTTACCGCCGTCCCTCCAACGTGCAGACGTGCTGTAGGTAGGGCGTCCAGTCCAGACCACAGCCTCCCTGGTCCTCGATCCAGCGTCTCAGCTCCTCTCTGTTCTGCTGCAGGAAATCTGTGAGGAGCACCTTGCCGAACACCTCGCAGCCACTCAGCACCTGGTACAATGTGGGGCCGGACCCTACGTCCACCAGCAACTCACCGCTCACATCACCTGACAGAGAGAGAGACTGGTGATTGGTGCCATTCCTAGCCTACTGCTCACATCACCTGACAGAGAGAGAGACTCATGGTGATTGGTGCCATTCCTAGCCTACATACACAGACTTGGCTGACAGGTGGAGCATGTTCAGTGCTAGACTAACACTCCCCAAATGTAGCACTGAACGGCACAGGAAGTCCTTCATTCCGACAGCCCTCAGACTTTACAATGCATCAATGTGCCTCACTGCATCACTGAACACAGGGTGACAGTTACCATCTTCCTGGACTTATACTTTTAAAACAACACTGTTCAATATTACACTTACTGAAGACTCCTGTAGACTTCTGTATATTTTTACTGTATATTTTTTACTGTATATTTTATACTAGAATGTATATACATAACATACGAAATATGAATCCCGGTCCGTATTCTATTATTATTATTCTTAGGCAATTTGTTTTGTTATTCTTATTCGTGACTTTGTTCTGTCTAAATGTCTAAATGTTTACTGTGAGCGATTTGTAGTGTCAAATTTCCCTCGGGATGCTTA